>NC_141537.1:51138750-51511875 GCF_021556685.1 Rattus norvegicus | reverse complement strand
GAGCGGTATAAATCATTCTGACCGTTGCCTCTTTTCTCAACGTCCATTCCTCTCCACACACAGAGATTTAGATTATTATTATTAATGTGAGTGGGTTGGAGAACATCAAAAGACACAAACTAATGGCCTCTGGGTTGACTCTGATCTTAGCATTTTATTTCTTTGTTTGTTTGCCATGTGGAGTGCTCCTTTCTTAAGGCTTAGCCACCAACATATAATCCTGGAGAGATCTTCCATTGAAACCCAAATCTTTGGTTTCTTCTGAAGGATCAGATCTGACACCACCAAGCCAGCATTCCAAAAAACAGCAGCTGTCATCCAGCAAGGGCTAGGTACTTCCACAGTTAGCAGGGCGGGCACTTCTTTTGCAACAGTGCATCGCACACCCTTGCCTCAAAATCGTCCTGATTCTGTCATTCGCATTAATCCACCTCTGAATGCATTTGTGCCTCTAGCTCTTTAGAGTTAGCCAGACCTGTCGTAGGCCCTTCAATTGATAAAGAATCTACAAACCTTGGGAGGAAGAGAAGCTAATACTTACATATTATATTTAGCAGCCAATGAAAAATTATCGGGGGCAGCACATGAATGGATCGGGAAGATACCCACAGCGTTGATAAACATTTTGTTGTGTGGCTACATACGTTTCCTCACTTGGCATCATGGGTAAAAGCTCTACAGCACTTAAAGACCAGCCTTTTGTCTAACAGTTACTGTATCAAGGCTCGACACCAGACAGAACAGAAGGGGCCTTACATCTAGGTCTGCCTCTTGTGCTTCTTCTTTGCTGTGATGATCATACCCTCACACACGCTTTCATATATATATATATATATATATATATATATATATATATATATATATATGAAAGTGATCAAGATGTGGCAAGAATAATATTTGGCACGTGGGAATGCCTTAGGATAGATTGTCCAGTATGTGAGGTTATCCTGGTACTAATTTCAGTTGGGGAAATAGAATTTTATTTTTCCAGTAACTGCTACTACAATGTTCCACATACCAACCCATCCTCTTTCTTAATGGGCTTGGCCTTCTTAAGCTATGAGAGTTTTAAATCATCATTCTTTAGTCATTGCCACTTAGTAAAATCAGCTTACTTACTTACATTTATGTTGGATCTAAAGCCCTCCTTAGGTGGGATAGAGTTGTTGCCCCATAGCTTATGGTGGGTGGAGACATAAGTCTAATAGGATGGTAGGTGGAAGACATATGTCCATCTAATAGGGTGGGTGTACTTTTCCCTGTAGTGATTTAAGCCTCCATAGTCAGGGCATTAATGCAGAATTTGAAAAGTGTAGTCAAACTCCCGATTCTGCTTACCTTAAATTAAGGACCTTAAACCTGAGGTCAGAGATGGAGAAGGTGGAGAGACAAATCATGAGAGGGGATCCTACCTCTTACTGTTCACTACCAGCTTAAGAGATGGTGGGACTACGTGGCAAGGATGTGGACAGCTTGCAGCAGCTGTGAGCAGCCCTTGGCTGCCAGCCAGCAGTCACACACACAGCTTGGAGAGACTGAATTCAGTCTCCCCCCGGGTGAGCTTGGGGGTGAATGCTTCTCCAGGACCTGTACAATTCGGCCCAGTTAACCTCTTGATATCAGTTTTTAAGACCTGAGCTGAGAACTCTCTTTGTGCTTCTGTGTTAGGAAACTTTGCACTAGTAAATGAGGGTCGTTTTCAACTATGAAGTCTAGGATGAATGGTTGCCCAGCAACAGAAAAGTCAGCCTCAAAGGTTTGAGGATGGCCACACCAATCTGTTCTCATATCTTGTCTCTTAGTTTCAATCCCTCTTTAATCTGGGGTTGAAATAAGAGCAAGGGGAGACAAATCTCTTTTCCAGGCCTGTCGCTATTGGTCTAGTTCATTGTCTATATTTCATGTAGGTGGGGGATGCTGCTTGGGACATTGGAGTCTCAGTCAACTTAACTTGTGCATGCTTATTAAAGTCTCTGGTGTTTCTCTTCCATTGTTGCATCCCCAATAAGCCTGTCTACAGAACCCAGGTTCCTTTGCTTTCTACAGGCTCCAAGTCTGTGTTCCTGTATTCCATGGCTTGGAACAGATAACATCTCAAAGGTCCCGAAAACTTCCTGGCTGATCTTTAGAACTCCTTGGGCTGACAAAATGTTAACAAGCTCTCAGCAAGTTCCTTCAGACCATTCCTCAAGCCCTGTTACTCTACCGACACCCACGGAGATGGCGGCACTTCCTCTTTCTCTTCAAGTTATCTCCAGACATCCAGATGTCACAGATCACTGCTCCGAGGAGAGGAAACCAACCAGGCTGATTTCTTTCCTCCAGGAAGTGGAGGCAAGAAGGTGCCCCCTCCTTTTCCCTCTCCCTCTCCCTGCCCCTCCAAAGAGAAACAGTCCTCAGTGTCCTCCTTAAGAGTCCCTAAGTCCTTGAGTACTCAAGAAAGACTGAAGTTAGGAAGGAAAAGGAAAAAAAAAAAACCAACAACAACAACAAAACTCTTCTAATTCAAATGACCTACGTCAAAATAGAATGGACTTGAATTGGTCCATATAATTTAACTTAAAAAAAATCCAATTCCAGAAGTTATAGTACATAAGACTGATTAATATGTGCTTTTATGCATGTATAAGAGGCAGCTAGAGAATACAGACAGGGGTGGGGTGGGAGGACCCAGCAACAGTGTTAGTTGTGTTTGTTTCCTCTGGTGCTAAAGCAAACACGCCGACCATTATCTTCTCACCTTGAACCACACCCAGCTAACAGGTGAGGAATTCATATGGATTCAGAACGTGAATGAGTCTGCTGGGGTATTTTGGCAAAAATAAAAGGCAGGTTTGCTAAAGAAGTAAAGTCTAAAAACAGCATTTTAAGGTTTATACGTCTGTGCTCTCTCGAGTTCCTTCTTGGCGTGATGTGAATCTATGTGCTTCCAGTTTTTGACTGAGACAAAGAGAACTTTCATTCCTCTTTGATTTCTCCCAAATTGGGATTTCATTGAAAATGAATGGCTGTCCTTCCACTTGCAAATTCCCCCTCCCCAAAATTCTTGGAAAAATCCAAATTTTCCAAATCAGAAGGATAAACTGCACGCATGCCTTTCTCTCTCTCTCTCTCTCTCTCTCTCTCTCTCTCTCTGAATGGGAAATTTAGAATTTGCACTGTTTTTTTTATACCCAATAAAAGGCAAAATCTTTATTCTTTGGGTCTAAAAGGCAACTTTTGAAGTCGGATGTATTTATCAACATATTCCTTAGAGGCAGTTTCTCCCTCCAGTTTGGAGAGCGTTTGAAAACCAATACCAGTATGGTTTAGATAGTCATAATTGTTTACACATGTCTCGGTAACAAAATATATTTGGGGGGGTGGCACTTTACTTTTAGGGTTTTAGACAGCTGGAAATTATTACCATCATGGTTTAAAATGTTCCAACTGGATAATGGTGTTAAAAAGAATATAACATTCTAGAACGCTTCCTCATAGCACGAAACACCACTCATTTCATTAGACTGAGCACTGAGTTATGTACATGGGGATCGGCTGATCAAATTCCGTGCGAAGGAATCTGAAGAAATATGTTCCTTCACACAGCGTCGCAGAGAAAATGCCTGTGTCTCATAGTTAGCAATGCTATCGGTGTTGGACAAGAAGCTTCAGTGTCCCGTTGAGCTAACATTTCCCATTTGCAGTGGCAAGATCTAATTCAATCTTTAAGAAGTAGGACGGCTTCTTTAATCATAAGCATGTCACGTACCTTAGGGAAATGCAGAAGTTCTGTTCATATCTGGTTCTCAGGAAAGAAAGAGAGAGATGATTAATAAGGGATTCTGTGGCTCCCTCAACCTGTTTCTTCTAAGCAGTTAGATTGTGTTAAGAGCCAAGAGGGAGCAAAGTTCAAAGGAAATTCATCTAATATTTGTGCTCTGGCTGAGAAAGGGGCTGAGAGGCTGTGCGTGTGGCCAGTTGGCAGTGTGGGTAGCATGCCGGGCTAAGGAGCCTTTATGATCACAGATGGACTTAGCATGGGAGAGACAATGCTAGGACCCCAGGCAGGACAGGCTATTTTAGGGACTTTGCACGAATCATTTCTTTTGAATTTGTTGCCAGTTTTGACACAGAAAAACAGCTTCACGTAGCTTCTCACTAAAATGAAAGCCATCCACAGCACTAGAAATTACTGTAGTAATTACATCCTATATGTTGACTCCCTGGCCTGAGATCACTTATTGATTGATTGCCTACTAAGGGTTTGCAATTGCTCATCCTGGGAGATAGCATCCCAGGAAGATTTTGTAAGTCCTAATTTATAACTCTTCCAACTACACTGCATTCCTCTTATAAATATTTTATAGGTTTTACATTTTATGATATCAAACCATCCTCACTGATTCTTAACCAATGGGAACATGGGCAAGCCAGCACTTTTGCTCGCTGGAACAGAGGAGCCCTGAGTGGAGTGTTACACTGCGTGCCAGCCATTTGTTGGTTGGATTTGTGACTTGCTCCATAGGAAGGAATTCGTGCCCTGCTTTCTGTGAGCTTGGTCAAAGAGCCTCATGGCTGAGGAGGTCCTGGTCACCAGTCTGGAACACACGACTATTATTTCCTAAATTCACATTATCAGATGGTCTCCTCGGTCTCATATCTGTCTCCACAGATGAGTGGGACACTCAGAGGACTTCCTTACTGCAGCAGAGAGGGATCTGTGCAGAAACCAGCACCTGCCAAAGTGCAGAGAGAATTCATGATGGGGGACTGTTCAGCTCTACCTGGTACAGCGACATTACCTGCCCCGAGGCTCGGATGACGTCTCCAAACAGGACACAGAAAGAATATAAGAGCCAAAGGTTGAAGGGACGTACAGCAGAAAGTTTTTTTTTCTTCTAGACTTGGCACAGCTGTTGCACCCATGAACTTACTGCAGCTGTGGTTCTCTGCATAAAACCTACTGCACAACATTGGGTCCGAAAATATGTCATTATGGATGTGGGAAGGGCCATAAGGTCCCACTCCCCACAGAAGGACTGTGACAATCGACAGTTACTGGGAGAAGGGGTAGCATTTGTTCAGTCAGCATTTGTTCCTTCACTGTTAAGTCGTCCTTGATACAGTCAATGGCCTCTCACCTGTACCTGGGCAAGAAATTCCAAATAACCTTAGTGCATCACACACAAAAATAATACCTGAGAGTCGAGAGGCCTTGTTGAAAATGGGTTCCAAAGGGATAGAGGTAGGTGAAGGTTGTGGGGTAGAGTAAAAACGACTGAAATTTGTTATATAAACATAGGAATTTGTTAAACAAATGTTAGATTAAGAAGCAGGGACTCTTTTTAGTTAAGGGACACAGTTTTCCAGTTTGTAATAGGTCATCATCTTGTCATACTACAATGACTATTTCATCACTTTCTGGAGGCTATAGGGCTGGCCTAGCAAGCTCAGGGACAAGTTTGACTTCAGTTGCTGTCCCACAGATGAACAAAGACCATTGGTAAACAGTATGAACGCTGAATAAATTCCTGAGGCTTGTTGATCCACAAGGCAAAGAGTTGCTTGTCAACGATGCCCCTAACAAACATAGAGAGACATTGGAACACCAAACAGCCAAATTTTGACTTCAGAATCCTGATATTAGTCCTATATCTAGGGCCAAGCTCCATGACTCATTGCTTCCAACGAACGTTTTCATCCACTCAAGGCCATCTTCTATGTGTACTAGTTATCAGTCTCCTTGGTACAGCCCTTCCATGAGTCCACTCATGATCTTTCCATGGTGTTAAGAGTATGTGTTCAGTGAGTTATATCCCTCTTGATTTAAAATTGTCTTTTATAAGGCCAGCAAGATGGCCAGCTGGCTGAGAGCAGTCGTTCTCAACTTTCCTAATGTGAGACCCTTTAATACAGCTTCTCATGTTGTGGTGACCCCCAACTATAAAATTATTTTGTTGCTGCCTCATAACTGTAATTTTTCTACTATAATAAATTGTAATGTAAATATCTGATGTGCAGAATATCTGATGTGTGACCCCTGTGAAAGGGCCACAGCACACAGTTTAAGAACAACGGACTTAGAGCACAAAAGTGTTTGTCATTAAGCCTGAGTTTGATCCCCAGGATTAACATGGTTGAAGGAATAAAATGACTCTACGAAGTTGTCACAGAGAGAGAGAGAGAGAGAGAGGGTGGGGGTGGGGAGACGCACATGAGCTCACTCATTTCTAAATGTTCTTAAAGATTAAATTTTTCTTTTAGAGAAAAAAATTAACTCTTTGGCTGAAGGCTATTGGAAACTTGTGTTGTTTTGTGATCTTGTTTTAGAATGACATATTGCAGCCAGTAAAACAGCTTTGATGTAGCGCTGGGACCAGATTCCTAGTTCAAAGTAGACTTTGTCCTTAAGAGCTGGGTGACATCAGCTAGTTCTCTGAGCCTTTGTTTCTCTTATCTGTGGGAAAGATGTAAGATTGTATACTCTGTGTTTTGTTTTAAAATCCCAGTTATTGAGCCTTAAGCAATTAAAATAGCACCCAGCATATAATACGTGTTAAATAAGGTTTAAACTCCAAGCACTACAGAGAGAGAAAGGAGGGAGGGAGGAAGGGAGAAAGGAAGGAAGGAAAAATTTTCAGCATAAAGTACCCTGATTTCTGTCTTCTCAGAACATACGATAAACCAGCTTACATCCCCACAATTACTGAAGCCATCTGCAAATTAGACTCCACTCTCTACTCTTGCTCCATCAACACATACACCAATAGTAGGAAATGCCACAGTTAAATGCATGTGCAAAATCTTCTCAGCGATACCTAACTGAAACATTGGCCAACCTTTCTTCGAATCATTACAGTCTGCTGAAAGAAAGCTCATCGATATCTCTCACTAATGACAATACAAATGGCCCCAATCTGATGATAAATTACTTCATGTTTTCAGAACACCATCCCTGACAGCTCATAAGTACTTTGTGAGTCTATGAGAGGAAGCAATAGAAGCGTATCTCCATACAGATGATTGTCTCTTCAGTAAGTATTATACTTAGTAGCATTTTGCTTGGAAAAGCATAACATCATTGAAGGGCCACACATGATTCCAAAACACTATGCTATAACATAGATACTATTTTTTTACTAGAGCCAGAAATGAAACAATCATATGTAATTAGCAAACTTCCTGAAAAAAGTAAGCACTCAATAAATTGAATGTTACCAGTACATATTTACTTAAGATATGATATTAACCTTCTTATATCTGTCACGATTCCTCTCTAGATTTTGAATTTTTAGGGCAAAGACATTTACCTGGGAGTTTTTATAATTCTGAAGTAGCATACCCCATTGGCCATGAATGTCATGTGTTTCGCTGGAGGTTCAAAACATTCATCAGGGACTCAGGGGCCTGCCTTGTGAGCTTCTGACAGTGCCAAGGACAAGAGGCATCCTTTGCTTTCCCTTGTCCTACGGAAAGCCAACCCATGTGGCTTACCATGCCTTTTTCCAGTAAGTCATGTTCTACTGTTGGTTTGGTCTCTTTCCTGGTGAAAACTTTTGGCAGAATTCCTTTGGACTTGAGAAACAGGGAAGGATGTGGAAAATATTAGAGAAAAGCTCTGGGACCCTTCAGAGATATTAAAACTGGAACAAAGTGGGAGCTGGGGTCTGATTAAAGAAACCCCCTCCATATACTTTTCTTTCAGCTATGCTCTCCTTCAAAGTTTTAAATGTCATATTTGAAATCCAGATTCTCCAGAATGTTTTTATAAATACATGAACAACAACAACAACAACAATAACAACAAAAAGAGCACCCCCTACTCTTTTCTATTTCTCTGCCCAGCTTAGAAATCAGAGCACAAGTTCTCAGACTGTCAAAGCAGGCCTTTGAGGAAAGAAGGTAGAAATGTTCGTTCTAGATACAACTGTCATATACAGAAGAGCTTCCTGATTGACAGGTTCCCTCCAGGAGGGAAGGGAAGGCATATGAGACTCAGGAGGAAACCAAAGTGCCTTCTCAGAGAGCAGAAAGTCAGGACATTCTTGAAGGCCCCTCCTCAGCTTATAAGCAGAGTAAACGACTGCCAAGGAGATTTGTGAGGGCTCCTGTAACTACCTACAAGTTGCCCAGAGAGCTCCCAGGCTGCAGCTTCTGAGATGTCACCCCTCTTAGGATGGGCTTTTAAGTCACCCCTTCTCCTGTAAGTAATCCCTCGCACATTCCTGCTAGAAACCCCGATAGAAAGTCATTGGTTCACTGTGTTGGAATTCGCGCCATCATTACTTCATTCTGTTGTGGGATCCCTGTCAGGGATGAGAGAGAGATGTATGTGTTGGTGTGTCCTTGGGAAGAGTCTCTCACTCAAGACACTGAAAGTAAGAAAGACGCAGTTTTCTTCCACGTGGCATTGGCCTACTGTGCTAAGAGAGGGAAGAGTGTATTTCTAATAATGGAAGCAGATGTGGCTCAGAAAGACACACAAAACAGATGTGGCAAGCAAAAGATTTTATTTAAACACTAATTTGTCTGACCATAAGTTATGCACTGGATGAATGTGTAACACCACTCTTTTACCAACACAGAGTGGTAATTTATTTTGAGAGCTAAACAGAGTGTGAATTAAAGGGCACCCTGCCCATTGTCACATGCTTTGGAGAAATTGAACCTCACACAAAGAGGCTATGGCTTGGGTGAAAATGCCTCCTGGCTACCGAGACGTCCTGTGCACTCAAAATGCTAGGTGACACACTGCTTACAGACAGAACCCTGCTCGGCCTTCCCTCGGCACCATGTGGAACTTTGAAGAAAGCTCATAAAAGCTCACTCAGTCTACAGCCTCAAGTGTGCAAACCCAGCAAGACTAAGCGTTTCAGTCAAGAGTCCTTACTACATCCTGGGTCATTAATAATGAGATGGGATCAGTCGCCACAAATCTCCCAGAGGGAAACAGAGAAAGAGGATTCAGTCTTTATTAGGCACAAAGCCCAAGGCACACAATATTTTGGGGGGCTCATGACAATGTTTGAATGTCTGAGCCTACTGAAGTAAATTTACTGTGGTAAATTGTGATGCCTGGCAGTTAGTGTGCTAAATTAATTTTTTAAAAAAATTGTTATACTTTTGACTTTGGTGGTGGGAAGGGCAGAGGCACACGGCCCAATATTCATTTGGAGGTCAGAGGACGACTCACAAGAGTCAGTTGGATCTCTCCTTCTACCATGTGGTCTTGGGGATCAAATTCAAGTCATCAGGCTTGGCAGCAAATGCTATTCTTCTGAGCCATCTCTCTGGCCTCTAATTGAATTTTAGACAAGGTACTTTCAATGCATGGGAGACTTAACAGGATGGAACCCAGTGTAGGCTGAAGAGAATAAGTAGCAAACTCCACTTTTGCCACAGATTACATAGAAGGCCTGGGCTAGGTTTCTAACCACTTCTAAAGTCTTGGCTTCTCAGTGCATTTTTTTTTCTATAAAGGGGAGAGGATCTTTGTTTTTTAATTTACTCATGTCCAGGGTTACAAGTAAATAAAACAAGATGGTGAAGTGCTTGAGTGAAGGCTTGGCACATAAGGAAAGTTCTGAGTTTGGAGTTCCATTCCCATCTCTTTGTGCTTGCTAGACTCCCTCCCGGCACACAGTGTGTGAGCAAAGCCCAGGGCAGAGCAGGCGCTTTGAACTCATTACTAGTTGAAGAGCACAGCACAGTGCTATGGATGCCATTGTGGGGAAACCCGGTAAGCTGAAACTAATGGATGTCATCGCTCAGTGAACTAATTGACAAATTATCGATGAATGCATTCCTAGTCTATTATCTCATTTTGCTAAGACATTAGGCAAACATCTCTGGACTACTTCTTGGTGGTGTTGGGAAAGGTGAAAGAGTAAATGAGTTATAAAGCATTTCTAAACACTGAACTGGGGTCATTTGCATAAAACTTAGTGACATGGCATCTAAGTGGCTAATTTCTCTTTTTATAAAGTAGCATATGCCAGTTAATAAAATGTATAGATAAACACTGAACCTCTTTTCAAACACTATTTCCTCTTTCCTCAGGATTTTCCCCTTGTGTGCAATAATACATTTTAAGATAAAAATGGTTCTAGCAAATACATCCATGGAACTCGGTCCTCTAGGCTTCAGCTGTCTGACCTTCTTGCAGATCTTATTTAAGGCTCTTTCCAGACACGATGCTTTGGGGGTAAAACGTACACGAGACTGTAGATCAAGCACACAAATCACTTTCTGTGTAGTCATTGTTATCCACATCAAGAATTAGATTTGGAAACAGGTAGTAAAAGAAATATTTCTCCATATGTATTTCAATTTCCTTAGAACATAAATATATTTTATTATTTCCTAAACATGACATTTTTCAGCCACAGTAACAGTCTATTTATTACTTTCTAAGCCTTTATTCTTAGCAGCGAAGCCTTATATATTGATGGATAAATCTCAATGCAGACAGGTTCCGAGTGGATTTAGGTTTGATTAGTTTCTGTAACTGAATGCACACTTGTGATTGTAGTAATTGCATTAGAAAACAATGACTTCATGAAACTCATAGGCAAATGGATGGAACTAGAAAATATCATCCCGAGTGAGGTAACCCAATCACACAAACACACACACACACACACACACACACACACACACACACACACACACACACACGGTATGCACTCACTGATAAATGGATATTAGCCCAAAAGCTCAGATTACCCAAGATACAATCCACAGACCACATGAAGTTCAAGAAGAAGGATGACCAAAGTACAGATGCTTCAGTTCTTCTTAGAAGGGGGAACAAACATATTCATAGCAGGAGATATGGAGACAAAGTTTGGAGCAGAAACTGAAGGAAAGGCCATTCTGAGCCTGTCCCACCTGGGGATCCAGCCCCTACACATACAGCCACCAAACCCAGATGATATTGCTGATGCCAAGAAGTGCATGCTGACAGTAGCTTGATATAGCTGTCTCCTGAGAGGCTCTGCTAGAGCATGACAAATATAGAGTCGAGTGCTTGCAGCCAAGCACTGAACTGAGAACTGGGTCTCCATTGGAGGAGTTAGAGAAAGGATTGAAGGCGCCAAAGGGGTTTTCAACCCCATAAGAACAACAATACCAACCAACCAGAGCTCCCACTAAACCACCATCCAAAGAGTACACATGGACAGACACATGGCTCCAACTGCATATGTAGCAGAGGATGGCCCTGTTGGGCATCAGTGGGAGGAGAAGCCCTTGGTCCTGACAAGACTAGACCCCCCAGTGTAGGGGAATGTCAGGGAAGGGAGGCGGGAAGGGGTGGATGGTCAGGTGGGGTAACACCCTTAAAGAAGGGGGAGGGGTATGGGATGGAGGGTTATGGACAGGAAACTGGGAACAGAGATAACGTTTGAAATGTAAATTTAAAAAAATCCAATAAAAGAAAAGAAAAGAAAAAATGTCTGGAGAGTGAGCAGAACTAGAATTAACAAAATGTAGGGATAATAAAATAGAAGAATGAATCTCCAGCACATAACATTTAAGGAATACCTGTAAGGAAGAATGGTTATTGCTTTACGTAGGTGGCTTTTCACTGGTGCTGATTCTGCACCATGGGAGACATTGGCAATGTCTGGGGGCACACACTGTCACCACTTTCAAAAGGGTCCACGATAATGTTTAGATAACTTGCCTTTTATTATCTTGGACCAAAAGGCAGTGGTTCTGGGGTTGAGATGGAGTGGTTCCAATCTAATTGTTAATATCAATTATATAAAAAAATTTCCTTCTTTACCTACAATGACTAAAACCCCTTTGGGGCAACTATATACAATTTTAAATTGTCATAACCATAATTAAAATAAAGATACTGCACAATTTCAGTTATCATGGTCAAATACATAGTAATGCTCAGACACGTAAAGGATAAAAATGGTTTATAACTTAAAGATCTTATCATTTACCAGAATACCAAAGTAACTGGCTTTTCACTGAGTGCTTTGGTTTCTAAATCTGCTTTTTCTTCCCCATTAATCTTCTGCTGAAACAGTAGTGTGAATACTTGAGTCCCAGAAGGAGAAAGGGAGGAAGGGAAAGGAGGCACCTCCATAGCATCCAAGTTGAATTATTCTGCTTTGGTTGTTCGAAGGTGGGTTGCTTTCTGTGTTTGCTATGGAATGAAATACCCTCCCCCAAGTTCACGGGTTAAAACAACTAACTGCACTGAAGCAGTAACGTGAGGTGGGACTTTTAGGCTATGATTACATCATGAAGGCAGCTCCTTAGCTCTGTGGTGCCTTTTGAGCACGCTGGAGGAGACTATCTGAGGGTCTGTTCTTGCTCTTTGCCCTTTACGTGTGGAACACAGCACACAGCGTGTGTCCTTTTGACCTCTACTACCACAGAATTACCCAGAAGGCCTTGGCAGTTAAAGGTCCAAAAACTTGATCTTGAGTTTCTCAGCCTCCAGAACTGTGATAAATAGACTTCCGTTCTTTATAGATGACCCAGCTACAGGCAGCGTGTTATAGCGACAAAAATGGACTAAGATGCTAATTTGAAGCTGAACGTAAGAGTCTGTTAAACCAAAAATCTAATTTGAAATGCGGGGAGAAGTTGCGATTTCTCCTTCTGCCAGAAAAAATAAAGTACGATTAACATTTAATTTCTTTCCATATAGGCTTGCATCTATATTTTTGGGAGTTCAAATTAAACAGCCCATCCGATGATTTGCAAGTAGTGTGCCATGGGACTTTAATCTTAACAATGAAATAGCAGAAAAGGGGGGAAAGTTTGGAAGATCTAAACATATGCGTACTTTGCTGAGTTTAATTCTGAAATTCTCAAGTGACTAAGGATTGGTGACTAGACACTCCATCCCCCCTGCCTGCTTTCCGTTCAAACCTCTGCCGTGATATCAACACCAAAACCAAAACCCTTGATACAACTCAGCAATAATCTTCGCAGTCTGTTTTGCTAGATTCTTTGGACTTATGTGCAAAGTATTCCTCAAACATAGTACACGAGGGCTTTTTCCAAAGTGGTTGAACTGAGAAGAGAAGGCCCAGTTTAAATGGGAGTGGCACCATCCCCAGCCAGGGCCCTGCACTGAATCAAAGTAGCATCTGGGCTGAGTGTTTACCTCTGATTCCTGACTCTAAAGGAAACAGAAACAACCACCCGGTGCTCCTGACCCCTGAGCCTTCCTGGCTATGCAGTGTGTACCCGATAACCAGCTAAAGTGAGCTCTTTCTTCTCCAACTTGCTTTTGTCACATATTTTGTAACAGCAGTGAGAAAACCACCCAGCTTCACAGAGCAGCTCATACCGAGCTAAGCATTGGAGGTAAGCTACGTTATTCACGCCACGATTTTTCTGCTCACACATTTGAGAACTTTTATAAATGAAAGGCTGAGAAAATACTATTAAACACTTTCCATGTTATAAAATATAGCACTTGCTGAAGGACCACCAAACCTTCAGAACTAAGGACTCCTGGAACAGATCCATAAATAACTGAAATACTTTCCTGCAATTGTCTGTGAGAGTCATCCCACAAGAATTTTCAGATATTTTTTCACGTTATGGTCATAAGTCAAATCTATTCTCTGAGGTAATTATTGCATGATAATTAACTTGTTTCTGATCAGTACTGTGTTTGAGAAGTGAACCACGTCTTGGAAGATAGCAATACAAACTTTCCTTCTAACAATATTTTTCTTACTTTAATGAACTAAAATTTATATGCAAATCTATCCAACCATTTCCTACATACTTTCTGTATTACATATGTAGCATACAGTAAATTATATAAGTTTTACGTGCACAGTTTTCATATATTTATATACCATGTGTTCATAGAAGTAGCTGTCACCCGGGTTAAGATATAGGACATTTCCTCAAAGGGTCCCCTCACATTTAGGTGCATTGACATCTTCCAGAGAACCACCGTTCCATTCTCTATCCTTGTGAGTTACTTTTACCTGCTCTTAAATGTCACATTAATGAGACACAGCGAGCCATTATATGTCTGGCTTCCTTTTTAATGGAACATATAAGAAAAATATTGGATGGGGGAAAACATGATCAAAATATATTATATAAAATAAAATGTAACTTAAAGAAATAAATTAGGAATAATAAGATAAAGGTTTCAACACACATACAATCCACAAGTATTAAGGAGGGAGAGACTCTTGGAGAAGGAGAGTGTCTTTGTAAACTAAAATAGATGTGGACTTCTGACGCATCCCCCTCTGATTTCCTGAGAATTCCTAAGTTCGGGATTTCCTTAGAAAATAAAAACATAATGAACGGATAACCTTATGGAATGGTAAATTCTTGGTGACAGATGCATGTGACTGTGATGGGGAAAGGGAAAGATTATGGTGTCCGGCCATAGATGATCAACAATCACGGGGTCCTTAGCACCCACCAACATGCAGTAGGTCCTATCCTTGTTTAATCTTTTCTATTGCAAAGCCTGCTGGCCGCCAGCACACCCGTCCTTCGGATATTATATATCTGTGATTATACTTTCTGAATGGATTAGGAGACAGATGCTCAAAGTCCTAACTCCTGCTTTCTTGGCATCATCTGTACTGACAGTATGTGCATGCTATGAGGAAATGTCAGGGGTTATGTGTTTACTATCTTTAAGGAAAAGCAAGAGAAAGCTGACAAGACAAAGGCAGAGTCACCCTCCGTCCAAACCAATAAGGCTAGAAAATGGAACGTGTTTCTCAAAGGAGAAGCCACAGTCTTGAGACATGATTAAGGTCTGAGGCGTGAACGAGATATACATCTATGCCAAGCAAATTTCATTCCATTTTTTAGTATCCTTGATATAAAAAGGTTCCATAAGTTTTACTCTCATTTTTCTTTTTAACAATAAATTCTACTGGATCCAGCTTAAAAATTTTGAAAGGAGATCCAGGGACAAATCCAAGAAAAACAAGAAACTTAAAGAAATGGGCAGTGTAAAATCAAATCCATAGCTGCTGCTGGACAAATTTAAATGGCAACCATGATAAATTCCTAAGCCCAGTGAGCCCAGAGTGTGTCTACCTCCCTGAGAGGAAACCCCGGAGTGCAGGACTGCAGATACCAGCGTGGGGTGCGGACTTTGCTGCAGAGACCACAGCTGAGGGATGCACAAGGCTGCACGTGACAGTTCCACTTGGCGCTTCTCACACGGATTAACTAATCAGTCCCAATTCAACACAAATGAAATGCAAAATTCACTCACTTGTACAAAGCCGCACGCTGTGAAGTCCTCGAAGAAGGGCAGACTCGGGCGGTCTTCTCTGTAGATGGTGAGTTTATACGTGGTTAGGGCGTCACCCTCTGCTCGAGATTCATCTACCACAAGCATGGAGATTCTGTTCATTCCTAATCCCAGAGGATAGTTGGCAAAGCTGATGGCGGGTGGTGGGAGGAGACAGAGAGTGAGAGACGGATGAGTTAATATGCAGGGAGACAATTATTGAGCCCAAACGAATTCAGACATCGGCATTAATTATTATTATTATTATTATTATTATTATTATTATTATTATTATTATTATCATGGTGCTCACCCGCCTAACATGTTTAAGGTCTTCATAATTTCATAAGAAATATGAAATATAAAATACGAAATCTCTCTTTCCTAGTTCTTTTCTATACTAGGGGTCACCTTCCAGGACAAGTCATACATCTTTCATTAACTGGAGGGAAAGAAATATTTATTAACCACCTCTCAGGATCACGCTTTACTTCTAATACAATACCTCTTCACAAAACCAGGATTACCTTAATATGAACACAGAGACTATTGAAAAGAACTGTTATCAGTACTTCTGGGTCACAGGAAGAAAAGGCAGATGCAGGGAAGGAAAGAGGAATTTTTTTTTTTGTCATGCTTTGGAGGAAGAAGAACAAACACAGTAACCATCTGTGGTCTGAAGGTTGGGGGCTGGAGGTGGGAGCTGGGGGCTGTGACCTCCGCTATAGGAGGGTTGCCAAGGACGTTTGGCAGGGGCTAGGTGGGATTAACCACTGACAATCAGAGACAGGTGGAGAGATAATAAATTGATAAGGACTAGCTCTTCCAGACAGGAGAGAGTAACACCCAGCAATTATGCCCAGAAGGCAAGTTGTAATGTTAAAAAAATAAACCAAAAAACCCTGCTATCAAATTGCCTCAAGTTCCATGGTAGAGCCAAGGTAGGACCCGGATTGGAGTGACATCAATCCTCTTTTGCTTTCTATATCTTCTTTCATTTTTTCTTCTTTCTTTTCTTCCCTCCTCACTTCTTCAACTCTTCCCTTCTTTTAACAGATGTTATATAGCCCAGGCTGACCTCCAAGTGAGTAATGAACTAAAGGTTTTCTGCCTGCTAGGCAAGCACTGTACTAACAGAGGTACACACTGAGCCCACATCCTCTTCTCTCTCTACTAAATGGGCTGTCATCAATGCAGAGTACATTCCCCGCTTACAACATGCAATTGTATCTTCCTCTCTGAAGATACCGTATGGAAATGAGGTTCTACTCCTGTTCAATTTTCCAAGTTGGGGCCTTTTTTTAAAAAAAAAAATCTATAGAAAATAACAATAAATAAACAAACAATACATCCTGCAAGATGAGAGGAAAGTTAACATTACTATGCCCACAAATTTCTACCTCTGGCTGATCAGACTGGCTTAGGGTAAAAGGGGGGTGAGTGGGTTGTAGATTGGTAAAGAACCAATTTGTTCTCTAAGTACATGAAGCCTGAAAACGGAAGGCTTTCACACCACCGTGCTCTCCAGAAGGAATGTGGTTCAGCTTTTCTGAATCACGATTAAAGTCGGGAGAGACAACTGCTTCCTGGTGAGCGATCAAGTTGTCCCTGCGCATGCGCCTGTCCAGCCCATACCTTGGCCCTGTCTGCTCCTGCAGGTGCACCTTGCACTGACACTTGGAAGTCTCGGCTCTGATCCTCACGGTTAGCACATCAAAGGGCACTTCGCAGTAATAGTCTTTGATCTTCGCATTAAACTCGGGACTCAGTTCTAAACGGGGATAGGTGACAATCTTCTTGATCTGGCACTGTGCCTCTTCCTCTGTGGCAAAGACAGAAAGATGACCATGAACCACACAGAGATTCCAGAACCGCACGTGATTGAGGTCTTTCCTCTCCTACTTTTGTGTACAGTTTCAGTGATCAATGGCTATCCGCTCGGGACCCAGGCACAACTGATTTCTGGCCTCAGCTTGATTTCCCAGTTGTCAGCTATGGGGAGCCTCGGTAGACCAGATGTCCACTTTATCTGGTTCAGTACAAACAGTATTCGTTTCCTAGTCCTTGAAAGAATAAAGGTACAGAAGGTTGGGGAAATGTCTCCCTTGTACAAGGGTTAACATTCTTATAAGATATAGGACATCTCAGTTAATAACGTAAATGGAGACAACTCCATGGGGCAGCGACAGAAGAGAGCTAGCAGGTCATCAGGAAACTTTCTTAATGGAAAATGTCATTAAAATGCCATTAGTTGATAGAGGAGGAGTAGGGTAGAACAAAGAATGTCAACATTGGTATCATACCACACAGAGAGGTCAAAATATCCACAAAACATCCTGAAATTCCTCCCCCAAGATACCTCGACAGGGAAAAATGTCAGAAAGTAAAAAAAAAAAAAAAAAGAAAAGAAAAGAGAGAGAGAGAGAGAGAGAGAGAGAGAGAGAGAGAGAGAGAAGAACAAGCCATACAAGCCATATCTGCTTAAACCTGTTCTTGAATCTAGAATGGTTTCATGCCATTGAACAGAAACTTTCCTTTGGCACCTCATTTCATAGCGAGCCCTGTCTTGGTACAAGAAAAGAAAAACAGCTGTAGCAGTGCGTACACACAGAGCAGCCCCTGTTCAGCTACATCTAACAATATTTGGAATGGACAAATGCCCAAGAGTTTATCAAAAAACGGTTTTTTAATATCCATGAGTATCTATTCTTTATGACACTCGACACAACTCAAGCAAATGCAAGTGCAGAAAATGCTCCTAAAATGAGCAAAGGAAAGGCACCCTCCAGCCACTTGGCATTTGGTGATCTTGACTTGCATAGCAAGAAAAGGTACAACCAAGTCCCGTGCCGGAAGGGACAGAACTGATGATAGCAAGAAGACACTGTTCTGGCCACACCTGTTTCTCTCCTTTATAAAAGTATCACTTTGGTTTCTCTAAAATCAGAGCTGACAGTTTGTTTCCAAGTTCTAGTCATTTCTCATCATTTCCAGAGACAAACTAAAGCAGGGGACAAGCATTCCACAGGTTCCTCATTGCTTTGCTATCCGTCAATTCTGCTATCACGTCCTCGACTTTGAGGCGCTGAGGGATATAATGAGGCTTCACTCAGTGTGGGGACCAGAAACCATCAATCGCTGCTGAGTACTCTAGTTCTGAGACCTACGTCTCCAAACAGCTACCTGTGTGCTCTAAACAACGAAAGTCTACATATGCATTTCTGTCTCCCGTTCTATGGGTTTTTCTGCCTGTGGGAGAAAAGCCATTCATCAAGTATAAGTTAAGAGGATAATAGTATCACAAATATAATGTAATTTCAGTTTGCAGAAAAGCCTTATTTTTAAAAAAAAAAAACCCAGCAAGTCAATTTTGTTCACTCTCTCACTGATTTGTGCAAACTGCTTAATTTTACTTGACATTTGAAAAGAACCAGCCAGCCAAAGATTGTTATCTGGCTGATATATAGGTAGACTTGATCTATAATATTAATAACCGGTCTCAGTTTGATTCATAAGAATATAAAGACAGAGGATTACAGCACGCACTGAAAATAGTCATTGCCTTTAATTCAAATTTAACTGGTTCCTGATAGGGTACTGATTTTTAAAATCAAAGTCTCTGCCCCACCCACAGCATATTCTCTGTTCAAGGAATGGAGAAAAGCAGAGAGAAAACAGGAGGTGAATAGTCATGGGATTTGATCCAAAAGAACGCTCTGACCCCAGCATAATCCTAAACAGGCAGGAGCTGTGATCAGCACCAGTTAGGGAGGGCGAGGTGCCCAGCACGAAGGGCGTATAGATATACTTCTGTGCTCAGAACCACTTGAACGAATGGCAAAGAAGTAAATTGTCCTATCAGCATGAATCATAGGAGATGCGCTTTAACTTCTTAGGCTTTCTTTCTACTTTTATATACTTCATTTATTTCATTTGACACAAAGTCTTCCCAACACATCCCACTCTGGCCTTGAACTTGTGATCTTCTAGCCTTGGCCTTCCCGCTTCTGGGATGACAGGCATGCACCACCTCTATTGACCAAGAATATGCTTTTATGACAATTCACTGAGAATTAATTTCCTTTTGGTTTTTACTATTTTATGCTTCTTTTCATATTTCACGAAGTAGTCACTGTTTTCAAAGAGTGTTTATACTTTTTATAAATCGTACTTACCTCCACATAAGATGGACTAAATGGGCAGTTATTACCTTAAGCAAGATTTTAGCAAGACAGCCCGCCCCCCCTTATCCCCCAGGACCACCAAACTTTCCACCTCTGGGCTGCATCCAGGACCCTTACTTGAAAGTTGATTTATCTCTGACATCACTGCAACTGAATGAAGCTTGCTGCCTGTAAACACCTGGTGTGTCCTTGGCAACTCTCCCAGTCCAGTTCTAACTTGTCTCGGGCCAGCTTACCTTAGATCTGTGGAGAACCCAGCATGAGGGATGGTGGTAGCAGGCTGCTTAACCTATTTGGCAAGCATGCGTGGGAAAGCTGTTTGAAGGTTTGGCAGTTTTTAACGGGTTTCTTTTAGCCATAGGATTTTACTGCTCTCTTGATAGATCATCGTAACTCACACAGAACACGGGAAACGCTTATACTCTTGAAGATAACCCCACCTGGGCAGAAGCATCTCCCGCTGCATTTTTAAATCTTATATCAGACCCATAAAAGTGGGGAGATTAATTGTAAAGATCCAGATAGAATGAATTTTTAACCAGGGAACAAGCAACTTGAACAAAGCTGAAGAGGTTTTCTGACATCGTGCCCCTCCTCTGTGACACGTTGCCTGGGAACCGAAAGCCATGAGATCATCCGGTGCAGGATACAGAAGCCCAGAGAGATGCGGGCTTTTCCAAGTTGCATTTAGCCCTGAGACTACTACCCCTGGATACACCCTAAAAATACTACTACTGACAGTTCTCCTTTTCTCACAGAGCTGAGTTTCTGTTTTTCTTTTTTTTGTTTCTTTTTTCTTTTTTTTTTTTTTTTCCGGATCTGGGGACCAAACCCAGGGCCTTGCGCTTCCTAGGCAAGCGCTCTACCACTGAGCTAAATCCCCAACCCCTCTGTTTTTCTTTTTAAATCATACTCCAAGCAGCAATGACCAGGGAGAAATAACCAGGTCTTGTAAGTGTGAGAGATCAGTAGTTGGGGGTCGAGTGGGGACACCTGCTCTCTTTTCCCTGTTAAATTCAGCAATACTTGAAAAGCTTTCAGTCCTTAATGGAATGCACTTTTTTGGTTTCTTTAAACACTAATACTACTCAATCTCGCATGATATTTGATGTGCTTGTTTTAAAGGGTTACGTAAACACCAGTGTTTAGAAGGCAAACAAGTTAGATAGTATTAATTATAACTTTTATTTACAAAAAATTAAGCCTAAGTTTATACATTTATACACTCCAAAATATGTTTTCTCCTTCCTTCCCTCCTTCCTTCCTTCCTTCCTTTTTCTTTTCTTTTTACTTTCTTTGAGATATGGTTTCTTTCTCTTTGTAGAGAAAGTTCCTGGCTGTCCTGGCACTCTGTAGACCAGGCTGGTCTCAAATTCAGAAAGCTCCATGCCTCTGTCTCTGAGTGCTGGGGTAAAGGCATGCACTACCATGGTCCAGAAGACAATTTTGCTAACTGCGCATTGTAGCAAAAAGTATATGGATTGATAGATATGGATCTATTTGAGAGGGATATATTATAAAAGATAAACCTTCATTGGAGAGCTCTTATTCTTTAGTAATATAGGACAGTAAGAAATTTCACGACTCTGAAGAATTGGCTCAGTGGTTAAAAGTGCCACACTGGCTGCTCTTCAAGAAGACCCAGGTTCCTTTCCTAGTGACTACACAGTGGCTCACAACCATTTGTAGTTTTGATTCCCTGAGTTATTAAAAAATGAGGGGACCCAAGACCCTCTCTGGCCTACTCAAGCTTCATGCACTCAGGAAATGCACAGACACATTCAGGCAAAACACCCATATATGTAAAATAACTAAGAACCATTTTTTAAAAGAAAATTTAGGAGCTTAGGATAAATCCGAAGGCCATAACCCACCTCAGCCATTTAATAGCTACGTGATCTTGAAAGTCAACTGAACTCACTAAAAAAGATAGGTTTACAAAGCTAATGTAAGGAGATAGAACAGGATGAACAAAATGATTTTCAAATTTAAGTTTTAAAGAGACATAAATTGCATGTATCGTTTTACTATGTTTAGTTAAAATTCATGGTGTCATATGAAAATAAACTGAAAATTGAGTTTGAAATTCTCAGGTGGTATGAAGAGAGCTCAACTTCAGTACCCTCCATTACAGCAACTGCATAGGAAGGAAAGATTACTTCAGAATAGTGAGACTTCGAAGACGATGCGTAAACCAAATTCCACCCCTAATGTAAAGCCTTAAGATTCCTCAGGCCCCTAAACATGAGTCTTAGAAGTCACTGTCAAAAGACAACATACACACAAATAAAAAGCAGAATAAATGGAAATGAAATGCGGAAGTGATAGATATTAGCTTAACCAGAAATAAAACTTCTCGAAATTGACTTTAAAGAACTAGCAGCCTAAAGACACGTGAGTAGGATAAAATGTTTATAGCTTTTCAAGGTTGGGTTGTGTCTAAACTTTGAGCTATACTATGGGAACTCTTCAATCTCAACTCACCATCGCTGCAATGTTTATCTTTATCTTCATACAAAACTTGTGGAACTGCAGCTGAAATTTAAAAAAACGGGAAATTTAAATTTAAAAATAAAACTTTGAATTTAACGTAAAAATTAAGGGTTTCAATGAATAATCATCTCTCTGTGTTTCTGTCAGTTTCTGTCTGTCTCTCTTTCTGATACTGTGGCTGAATGTCTCTATCTCTCTCTGTGTCTCTGTCTCTCTCTGCCTCTCCATTTCCATCTCTCTGTCTCAGTGGCTTCCTCCCTCCTTTTCCCTCTCCCTCTCTTCCTCCTCCTCTTCCTCCTCCTCCCCTCCTCCTCTTCTTCCCCCCCTCCTCCTTTTCTTCTTCTTCTTCCTCCTCCTCCCCTCCTCCTCTTCTTCCCCCTCTTCCTCCTCTTCTTCCTCCTCTTCCCCCTCTTCCTCCTCTTCTTCCTCCTCTTCCCCCTCTTCCTCCTCTTCTTCCTCCTCTTCCTCCTCTTCTTCCCCCTCTTCCTCCCCCTCCTTCTTTTCCTCCTCCTCCTTCCCCTCCCCTCCCCCTCCATCTCTCTCTCTCTCTCTCTCTCTCTCTCTCCCTCTCCCTCTCCCTCTCCCTCTCCCTCTCTCCCTCCCTCCCTCCCTCCCTCGATCTGGAGTTCACTGATGAGCTAGTCTGACTACCCAGCAAAGCCCAAAGATATCCCTGTCTCTACTCACCCCTCTCTCTCCCAAGCTCTGGGGTTACTGATTTGTACCAGAATACTCAGAATTTTACTTGCATTCTAGAGATGCAATGTGGGCACTCACGTACAAAAAGCAAGCACTTTGCTGTCCACTGTTCACCTCTCACCAGCAAACATTTCTAAGTAAAGCTGACCGCTATAATACAGCCACTCAGCTATTGAATTCAAAACTCAAACAAGGAATTACTTCCAGTAGGAGAATATTGGAGAAACATCTTTACCCTAAAGGTAAACTATTACATTTTCTTCTAGTCCTGTGGTCCTATGCTATAATATCCTAAATTATTGAGTGAAGACATTCTAATAGTATTTTTTTTCAAGTATCTGGATAACTAAACATCCATCTAAAAAGAAGTTCTAGTAGATATTTATGGACAAATGGATGCATAAACTATGCCAGATGCTTTAAAATATTCATTTGAAAAGAGAAAAAGAAGAGAGCAGTCGCTCTTGATCGTCATCTGCCCATTGCTAGGCCTGCCGATTTGCTTTGTTGAATTTGTACTTCTCAGACGAGTGTCCTTCAATCTCACTGATGAAACTTAAATCACTGTTCTAGTTAGAAGGCTCAGTACAGCACCATGGAGAACCACAGTATTGGACTGGACCAAGGATATCCCTTGACAGGGAAAACAAAAATAGATTTTATTGGTGGACGGGGGTGGGTGGGGTTGGGAACAGGAGGAGTCAATTGTGTGTGTGTGGGGGGGGTCCTGGGAGAAACAACACAAATCAGGGGGCATTTCCGGGATGAGATAGGAAACCCAGAGCAATGGAATCTATAAAAGTAACCCTAGCAAAAACTCCTAGCAATGGGGGACACAGAGCCCCAGCCAGTCCTCTGTAACTAGGCTAGGTCTTAAGCGAGGGGATTGGAATATCAATCCAGTCCCAAAACGTTCCACCTACAGTTTGTCCTGCCTGCAGTGTTCTGGGGCCAGAGACTAGCAGAACTGTCATCAAAAGGGCCAGAGAAACTTCATCCAGGAACGCATGGGAGCAGAGTCCCACAGGCAAGCATTAGGAGGAGCTCAGGGCATCCCGCAGAGGAGGGAGAGGAAGGATGGAAGGGACCAGAGGGATCAGGGACACCATATGAACATGGCCTGCAGAACGAAGCAACAGAAACTCATGCGGGCTCCAGGAGATCATGGAGACTGTAGGGGTCTGACCCAGCTCCTCGGTGTACATGCTATGGCTGGGTAGCTTCGTGTCCCTGTGAGACTCCTAACAGTGGAAGCGGGGACTGTCTATGACTCTTTTGCCTGCATGTGGGACCCTTCTCTTGCTGGGTTTGCCTCATCCAGCCTTGATGTGATAGCATGTGCCTGGTCTTACCGTAGCTTGTTATGCTGTGCTTGCTTAATGGCCTGGGAGGCCTGCTCTTTTCTCAGGGTGGAATGAGGGTGGGTCTGGGGGTTTGAGAGGTAGGGGGACTGTGGAAGGGGAAGAAGGAGAAATTGAAATCAGGATGTAATGGATGAGAGAAGACTATAAACAACAACTAATTTTTGTCATACAAGAAGAAAATATTAAGGAAAGCGATCCATCAGTATATCTGCTTCTTTTCACTAAGGAATCCCGGTTATAACCAGGACTTTGTCTGGTACTGTGTGGTTCTCAGTACTGACTGGGGCTGCACTGGATCTTCTAAGCAGAATTTTGGTTTACAGTCCATCACTGAGTTTGAGAACGACACATATTCTTGATTACGTTCTTAAAACAAATATTTAGCAGTTGGATTTCTGGTCTGTAAGGAGACATTTTATTTAACTAAATAATCTCTCCCCGTGCACTAAGGGTTGAGCCTAGAGCCTCTGCATACCAAGTATGTGCTCTAGCACCGAGCGCTAAGGCTCCAAGAGTGACTTTTAAACCACACTTTCTAAGCTATCAAGTGCCCTAATGTAAACACTCACCATACTTACGAGACTACTCACTTCCCCTCACTCTTCTCCTTCTTTAAGAAAAAAAGCCCAGTTTCGAGGAGAAAAATACCGTTCCCTTGTTTAATTTTTGTTTTTGTTGCTAACGAGTTTAACCATTTTAAACATGCTTTTTTTGTTAGCCAGAAGCCACTTTTCTTTATGCTGTACTATGTAGAACGATATGCTTTTACCTTTTTTACTTTGGATGGCTTCCAATGACCTGTGTGGTTTCTCAACGGTCTGGTTCCTTGTTGAAGAATTCCTGCAAATACAGTACCAAGGGAGTCCAAGTCAACGAGGTGACACACTGTCCCTCATCCCAGGTGAGCACAGTTATTTTGGCAGAGACCAGAAATGGTAGATTTCATTCCGCAACAGCCTCTCCAGCCTCCAGTGAGCTGGTGGCAAGCTTATCACCTCTAATCAGTAAATGCACAGTTGAAGAAAACAAGTTTAAAAAAAAAAAAAGTTCATACTCTAGCGGAAAGTTGAGCAACCTCAGAAAACCTGGATCCAACAGAGGTGATTCAAAAATGCACATTTTCACTGGGATCTCTGCCTAACATTCCGTAGCTTTGAAGCCAAGAGCCTTGGAAGTCCTGAGGCACAGCCCCGAGAATGTACACAAAATTAGAGAAACGGGCGTGGCTATAGGAAACAACTGGAGCTGCCAAAGTGTGTGCTCTTACCCTCCCTGGTAACCACAGAGATGGCAAGGGCTGTTTATATCTTGGCATGATCACTTCGCTTTCTGTGTTGTAGAAGTAACCAAAAGCTCGGCTGGATGAACCTTCGAGTCCTGAAAATTGGAACTAAAACAACCTAAAGTGCAATCAGAAACTTGTCCGGTCTGGATAATAGAGAACACGGGGCACTGTGGTCTCCAGCCCTGGACGTGTCTTTCCTGTGTTATGATGCTGTGTTGTCTGTCACCCCATTAAAGTGGAGCTAATAAGTAGTATTTGCTGTCCTCAGGAACACTGTGAGGACCCCATGAAATGCTAGCGCCAGAAACTGGGCTGAGCGGCACAGAGGTCAGCAAGGCATCCCAGAAGCAGCGGGAAGGAAGTCTTAAAACAAAACAACCAAAAACAAACAAACAAAAAAACAACAACAAAAAAACCTGATGCATTAAAAAGATTTCTCTGACTGCTAACTAGTATTTCTCTCATTGTCTAAAGCCTGTTCTCCATTCGTGTACATATCAAAATGGAGGCAAAGCTGCAATGATTCCTTCCAAGGAATGGAGTAACGGATAAAGGATCTGTGGCAGAAGACAGGAAGTTTTTTGATGGTGGTGAGATTCTCAGTTGTTTGTTTATTTTTGTAATGTTGAGGATCCAACGCAGGGCTTTCTACACAGTCAAAATCTCTCCACTACATAGGTAAATTTAGATAAAGTCTAGATTGAAAACAAAAACCTAAGAATGTTTCATGAAGAAGGACTTCATTCAAGAGATACAGCCCCGAAATTCACATGACCTGAGTTGTGGAAGCGTGGCCGTCTTAATGGAGTGAACTTGTACACAAAAGCATTGTGCACTCCTTCCTCGGATGTCTTGGTGGATAAATCATCTTGAATTTGTATGTATTTCCACAGAGCAAAGCCCATATACTACTTTATTTCTAGGAGCGTGAAAATTAAGGAAGACTCCTTCGCCACTTACATTGAGCCCTTGGGTCTCACGCATAATGTCGCCCACGACTGCTGATGTTCTAACTCCATTTTCTCACCTCATTGCCATGCTACAAGCAAATGCTCTCTCTGTGTTTCTGAGGAAACATGAAGTCATTCGATCCAAGGGCTGAAGAAAAGTGCAGAACAAAGGTTGTTCTGTATGTGTGTTCTGAAGGTCAGTATGCCAGTATTGGTGTTAGCCTGATGTCTTACGCTGCTGATCTGCCTTAGAACCTCATTCTCCCTCACATTTATAGGAGAAGTAGGATCCTCCTTGCAATAAAGTGTGAATGATCATGAAATATGCAGACCCCCTGTTAAACTGTTAAAGATAATTTAAGCTGAGTACTGCAGAGACATTTCTAGGAGCATAATTGCTGCTTGACTTTTGATAAATATCAGAAATAGACTTCTGTCCGTTAATATAGAGAGCTCGTTTTTGTCCATATATGGCTCTCCTTATAAAAAAACAAAACAAAACAAAAAAAAACAACAACAAAAAAACACCCTCACCAAAGTTGCTAAAATGGCCCCTGAGTGGCACAGGAGCACAAACGGGTACACTGCTTCTCATCACCTATCGGTACCTCGATGTGAGACACATAGAGGCTTTCTTAGGTAATCTTCTTGGAATATTACAAGGTAGGCAGCCTAAATCATAATTGCACGCAAAGAAACTGAGTTTTAAAGGACTCACTTTGCCCACTGTCATCAATAAACTAGAACGCTAGGAATGTTTGATCCACCTTTGTGCAGTTCAGAATGGTCGGTCCCTATCCTTTATAATTATGCTCAACAGTGACCACTATTACGTTTCTTTAAGGCAAGAGAGCTTAGTCTTCTCATTTTAATCAGGGCGTTGTCAAACCTGGTCATATATGAGGAGCTGGAAATAACATGGCCAGGGAATAGATGTTCTAAAGCTTGCAAGTCTCTGGAGGGAACTTATTGAACGTCAAGGTCAACACAAGCAGGCTCCTTGGGGATTCGTGCCTGTTCCTCGTGTATCTATCCTGATGTACGGGGCAGTCTTGGATGTTAGAGTGAGGGTTAAGTGTGAAAGGTGGCTTTATATTGTAGTGTTTAAAACAACTTTCAAGCACACAAGGAAAACCGCCTTTGACTTATTGAGGGAATCGAGCCAAGGCTACCGAGCTTTTGCAATCAAAGTGAATGTTAACAGTGGGAGAAGTTCTAAGAAGTCCTCAGATCCACGGCTACTTGTATCTTTAATTCCAAGTGAGTTTCTTACAGTCACTGTCTCCTGACACAGAAGGGAATAAAGGACAAGGGAACATTGCTGAAGCTATTCCCAACAGTGACTGGAAGGGACATAAATGAGTGTCATGTCCCTTAGTCTTTCATCTCCCTGGGAGGCTTAGGTCTAATTCTGTTTTCCTGGCAGTAGAAAAATCAAATGCTCTCTTAATTCTATCCATATTAAAGAACAACAAAGTTTAAGTGCATCCTTTGCCAGCTTCTAGAGACATTACTATCTCACCTGCCTGTCCCCTCATTGGCTGCCTCCCCTTAAAGTAGAAACGAAGATGGGAAAGCACTCTCTAAATCAAACCAAATAAAGCCCAGTATATATTTATAAAATCAGATTATTTTTTATTCATAATAAAGCCATGCCTTTCTAACTCCCAAATAAATGTGCCTGCTGTATCTATCTTCAGGATGATGGATGGCTCAAAACACAGCCCCTGTCAAATCTTGCAGATGCTCCGGTAATCCAAAGGTATGGATCACACGGTGAAACAATACTAGAATGTTTAATTTTAAACATTACTTTGTTATGGAGTCACATCTTTGTTTGAAACTGTTGGACGGCCTTTTTTTTTTTTTTTTTTTTTTTTTTTTGTTACAGGGTCTGATGACCACCAGAACCATTATGGTTTCAGTACTTGAAAATCATTTATTTTCCAGACCATAAATTTTTGGGCGTACTTCCTTTTTTTTTTCTCCTGCTCGCTTTAATGTAGGCAAAGCCTTTTGAAATCAATCTTTTAGACTTAAGATTTCTTGGATTGCACAATTCACATTTGTGGCTCTCTTACCATTCCAGTGAATGTAGCTGTGCCTTTTTATTCACGAGCCAAAATTGTTCAAATACATTTAAAAGAGACCAGTAGTGGGACAGGACTGAGCCAGGAGTTGCCGTATCATAAAATTCACCCATCAGAGACTGAATCCCAGGAACAGTGGATGGGAAGAGCTGAGAAGAAATGTTCAAAGAAAACATCAGCAGAACAAAACAGATCAGCTGAAACTTTGAAACATAATTTAAATGGTAGTGTTATGGATACTAATTATATTTTAGTTGGATATTGTTTGGTCAAGCAATTGTTTATTAAAGACCTGCTGGTCATAGGCTGGGTTGATAACACAGTTGCACTGAAAGCATAAAGACCTCAGTTAGATCTCCAGATGCTACAAGAAAGCCAAGCATGACTTCATTCAGAATCCAGCACGGGAGGCAAAGACTCATGGACCCCCTGAGCTCACTGAACAGCTAGCCCGGCCTACTTGATGAGTCCTGGGCCAATAAGAGACTGTTGCAGAAAACAAGGAAGAAGGCACATGCGGAGTGACAGCTGGTGTTGTCTTCTGACCTCCATATTTACTGGATGCACTCATTCTTGTACACACCCATGCTCACACACACTCACACAGAGACCACACACACACACACACACACACACACACACAGAGAGAGAGAGAGAGAGAGAGAGAGAGAGAGAGAGAGAGAGAGAGAGAGAGAGAGAATCTACTGGTCACTATTATAATTTAAATTTTGGTACTAAAGGTTGCTTTTAAATGCATTATGAAAGTAATTGATGATCACATTTCTAAATGAAGTCACTTTTTTCCCCTTTCAGTGACTATAAATGGGTCTCTCCTTTCCAGCAATTGAAACCTGAAAACAGCTTGGTAACAGAGGAAGTCAGGCAGTGGAGAAATAAAAAAGTCCCTTTGTGCTACAGGCAGGTTATGCCAGGGTGAGAACTATGAATCTCACAAAAAAGAGGAAATTGGTTATCTTGTTTCTATGCTGAATCAAGAAATTGAGGATTAGCCTTGTTTCTTTACTTCTCTTGTTCCCACAGAGGCTGTCTGCCTCTCAGTGTTTTGAGTGATGAATTTCTACATTTGAGTGGGTGTCTAAACCATTGAGCTAGACTGTCATTTAACACATGTGAACTAATTAAAATAATAAGTATATTGGCTACATTGTCTTGGATTCATCACGTTTCTCTCAGTCCTCCATAGCATGAGGCTAAATTGCATAAAATACGTCAGGCTTTTATTGGTGAGCTTGGTCAACTGGTTACAACTTGAATAAGTAGTGTGTATACACAAGTTGAAAAAAACTATAAGAAATATTTGAACCTTGTATCAAGTTAGTAACTCAACAATTAACTTTAAATACTATTTTAACATGGCTTTATAGAAAGAAATATCAAATAAGATACAAAGTAATTATATTCTATAGTCTACATTAGTGGCAGAAATGAAAGAAAGCACACTGAACATGGGCAGTCATATGTAACCACTTAAGCTTTGATATTGACCAATAAATTGATGAGCCTCAAAAGTACCAGGGTGAGGAAAACATGTCCTCTGACAGGTTGACACCAGTAAGAGCTGCTCTGAGTAAACTATTCAGTACCCTCTATTGACTCTTGCAATATTGTAACTACCAATGAAGATTAGGCTGTTTTTCCCAGCCAACCATCAGACTGAGCACCGAGACCCCAATGGAGGAGTTAGTGAAAGGACTGTAAGAGCTGAAGGGGTTTACAACCCCACAGGAAGAACAACAATATCAACCAAGCAGACCCCACAGAGCTCTCAGGGACTTAACCAACAACCAAAGAGTGCACATGGAGGGACCCATGGCTCCAGCTGCATGTGTAGCAGAGGATGGCCTTGTCTGACATCAATGGAAGGTCCTGGGAAGGCTTGATGCCCCAGTGTAGGGAATGTAGGGGGAGTGGGGCATGGGATAAGGGGGTTGTGAAGGGGAAACCCGAGAAGGGGAATAACATTTGGAATGTAAATAAATAAAATAACCAATAAAAAAGATTAGGCTGTTTTAAAAGTCTTATTATGTTAAATTATATTTAATTTTGCTCAAAAAGGGTAATAAAAATAACAAATATTCGTTCCTTGTACATGCCCCAAAGCTAAAAATGAAATGCCCCTTAGAAAAATATCAGCATCTTCCCCCAGAGGACCATGACAGCTACTGTGATGTCACTTCCTTCACCTCTGGTAAATCCCATATTATTAGCAAACTCTTAAAGCAAATCATATACGTCTTCCCAAAAGAGCAAAAATAGCTTACAAAAGGGTTGTAAAGAAATATCTGTGTGCGATTTGAAGGGGAAAATCGGGCAATTTATGGCTAATCTATTAATACCATAATGTCAGTCACCAAGTGGAAAGAAATGTCACTTTTGTTTTACCAGTTGGAATTGGCCCAGATTCCCAAGTTCCTTTACAAAAGTCCTAATTGAGTGAATTTCCTCTAACGACAGGCACTGATTTAACTCCTTCTGATACTTTCCATCCTAGAAAGGAGAGAGGAAAAAAAAAAAAAAAGCCTTCAGAGACCAGGAACCAATCAAATCATCTTTCCTCACGCCTGCTCAATAAATTGACCAGACTCTGTAAACAGCTAAACTTACTAAAGTTATAGAAAGTTACTAAAGTCATTGAAATGATAAGTTGTCACAACACTATCCATCCAAAGATTTAAAAAAAATATCATGCTTGATAAGAGCGACTGTCTGAGCTAAGCCTACGGAGCCTTGGTAGTAAGGTCGGGGTGGGGGTGAGTGCAGGAGACAGAATGCATGGGACAAAAGTTTGGGAATGCGAGATTTCCCTTGGGCCTTCTGAGCTCTAGAGGCTAAAACATCAAAGCGTTTCTGCACAGGAAGTCCCAATGCGGAACCACACAGGTGGAGGGCTTCATAGACTTGCGAGCCCACCTCCCAGCCCAGGTTTCCCAGCATGCATTTGCTTCCTAGTGTGTACCTGAGATCGAGCGACGTTCTGGGAAGAGGCGTGTATGACAGGCACTATGAGTACCTTTGTGAGATCTTTTACATTCTCCTCTTCCAAATTCTCCAAATACGGGGTTCCAAAATACACATGGAGGGGGTATAATACTATGATAACCTGATCAGATTTTTTTAGTGTATAAAACCATTGTGCTAGTCTGCCATAAAAAAACAGCACGAGTCTGAAACACTCCACCCTGGTTGTCAGCATCTAGCCAAATGTTAACAGACATGAATATTTAAGCAAATTCATGTTTTAATTCAATTCCTCTGGAGTCATCCTGGAGTAACCTGGCATCCTAGACGGTCTTCAAAGCGTTCTAAGAGTCTTTGTAAAGTGTTCTAAAATGTATAAACATCTATCATTGTTTCAAAATATCTATAAACATTCCTCGACTACCACAAACTTTTTTTGTCATTTTCTTCATAACCCTTCACACGTACACTGGGTCAATATGAAATGATGTTGGTCCTTAGGTCGGAGGGAAAAAAATCCAGAAGCTCACAATAATCGGTAACAATTATAAATTAATTTCAAGTAAAGTATTTATCAAATTGCACAATAAAAATAACCAGTGGCTGAAAACCACTTGTCAGTGTTCAAGTGTGGGCTTACCACAGATGCACCTGCCCTCTCAGGCCTCTGCAGCATCTCAGAAACCACGGGAAGGGAAGACGCATTGGAGAAGAGGAAGTCGAAAGTATCCCTTAAGAGGATTCTTTCCGTATTTTGGTCCTCTACGTGGAGATTCTCATCATCGTGAAATTTTAAACGCTCGTGTACCTTGGAAGGGAGAGAGGTAGAGGAGGAGACAGCACAGTGAACGGAGCTCTGATTTATTTCAGGTTGGATTGTAGACCAGAACTGCCATCTAGTGGTCTTCTCGGGGCGAACAGTTCTGTAAACCTGAGGACCGCTTCTGATGAGAGAATATACCATTCTTTCAAGGTAAAGGAGCCTGAGTCAAATTCTTTATATCTCACGTCTATTTCTCCACGGACAATATACGTGTCCTCTTTTCCAAAACACGAGTTTTTTTTAAATATCTACTATTACAGTTGAAAAGTGAATGGCCACTTAAAGATTTCATAATATTAAAAATTTTACAGATGAATCTTAAAACTGCAAGCAAATAAAGTTTGAGAAAAAAGAAATACTGGTGGGGTTGAACTCTGGTTACCCATTAGACTGTTGTGTTTCCTGTTCCTTCCCACTTTATAGCCCAATAGACAGCTTCGTTTTTTAATAAGTTAACAATTTTAAAAATTTTTTTTTACCACTGAAGGCTGTTTAGAAGAAAAATATGCTTAGGAGAAGTGATCTGAAAGAGTTATAACTCGAAGCAAACTTTAAAAAACCCACATTTATATATATATACATGTACCAGAGAAATATTTTTAAAAATACATGGACATTTTATGATTTTAGATTAAAATTTAAAAATAATTTATTTGTATCGATAGGATGAAATCTACAACCTAGTGTATTCCAGGCAAGAATTCTGTCACCAAGCAGTCTGTCTAGTCCCCATGGACTTCTTAATTAAAGGCTCAGTGGTTAAAAGCACTGACTGTTCTTCCAGAGGTCCTGAGTTCAATTCCCAGCAACCACATCATGGTGACTCACAATCATCTGTAATGGGATCAACGCCCTCCTCTGGTGTGTCTGAAGACAGCAACAGTATAGTCAGTCACATATATTAATTTAAAAAAATTTTTTAAAAAGTAGACAAGGACAGAACTATCTTTTCAGGACACCACGCAAGTCCCTGCATCATCTTATGTTGGTTATTATTGATGTGCCCCGCTTTTCTTCATGAATTAAGGGGAACTATAGAAAACTCTGTGCTTGTCCTAGTGTGTCTGCAATGGTCGTCCAAGTTCACAGACTCCCCCCTTGTTAAGAAAACCATGGGCACATGAGCCTGGAGTGACTTCAAGGCATGTTATTCTTAATCAGCTGGTAACTGTGAAACCCGCTCCCACCCCAGCACACACTCACCTGCAGCACCACAGGATTCCCCGGATCTCCATAACCAATGTCAAAGGTCATAAGCTGAAAGCAGTGCCTACATCTGGAAGGAGAAGCCGTAAGTTAGCTACACTTACCCGCCATCATAGCATTGCTAATGATTGATACCATTCAGCTTCAGTGAGTAAAGAGGTCAGTGGACAGTAGAGAATCACGCGAAATGGGTTGTGGGTTCGAATCTCCTTTGCTCAGTGAAGACATTGCAAATCTGCCTCCGTTCTCCATGACCCACTAAGGTAACCATGATGTTAATGCCTGAGAACCTTAATATGGGGAGCAGTCTCCAAGGCCACCATGCCTCACACTGATACGTGCAGACTGAGCACCTCTCTCTTGTTGGAAAACGGGAGTTAGCATCTCCTTAGAATAAGGAAAAGAAGCTATAGTCAAAGGAGCTGAGATGTGAGAGTAGAGGTGGCCAAGTTCTGTTATCTAGAGCTTTGGTCTCTTCCTCAGCATTTTGAAATCATAAGGATGTTTGAGAACAAAGTGTGACACGTCTAGGTAAAGTTATACACAGCCAATACTTTAGTATATTTGATGAAAATACTTTAAAGGTGGCCACAGTTTCAAAATAATTTTAGGATCCAAGAACAAGCTTGGAGACTCAGCACTTAGGAAGTGGAGGCAGGGGAATCATAAGTCGGAGGCTAGTGTAGGTTGCAAAGTAAGATTGCTATGATGAGGACAACGATGATGATGGTGATGATGGTGGTGGTGGTGGTGGTGGTGATGATGATAATGATGAGCCCTGTATTTTATTAATTTTCACTATTTAGATACAAAAAATAGCATGTAACAAACTCTGAAGTTTTAGAATCTGTAAATCAGTCCCTGCATGCTTAAAAGATCATATTATAATATACTGACATACAATTTCCAAGTACTATTTACTTTCAACGATTAAGTTTTTCACTAATAAATTTTAGAATCTCCCTCCCTGCCTGTCTATCTCTGTCTGTATCTCTCTCTCTCTCTCTCTCTCTCTCTCTCTCTCTCTCTCTCTCTCTCTCTCTCTCTCTCTCTCTCTCTCTCTCACCTATGAAAGGTCTTTGGTCCCAGAGTAGATGAGTCACTAAACACCTCAGCTACCAACAGCAGCTTGCTAATGGCTTCCTTCAGGCTGTCCAGGGCTTGCAGAGGTGAACTGGTCCTCAGGAATGTCTCAAAAAACATCTGCAGCTGTGAAAGAAGCAAAAAAAAATTGATATGGCAAAATAAATTTTCGTCTTCATATTGTTTCCGAGGGAAGTGATAGGAAGTGATCCTTTAGGCTAGGTCTCCATGTCAACTTCAAAAAAAAATTTTTAAATAGAAAAATGTGAGAATCTAAGATTTAAACATTTTTCAATTTAAGTCACAAAGAAGAGACCTTGTAACTTATCCTCTTTCCTCTTTCCTTATAGTATGGACTCACCAGAAGGAAACGTGCACCTAAAGTAGTGTGGGGGTTGCGATCTGAGCTCTGTGGCTTGACATGTGGTTCTATCAGTAAGGAGAGTGGACTTCCCAACCTCTCCCTAAACTTGTTTCCTTACTTTACACTGAGGCTAATACCCACTCACGAGAGAGCTGTGCACCCAACGTGGGAACAATACAAAGCTATTGGAAAAACAGTATAAACGATGAAATTCAAATATTTGGTTCTTTTTTTAACCGCTCCATTTTCTGGGCCATATCAGAATAAAAACATCATTTCAAAGTTGTTTGCCTTCATCTCATTTTTCTCTGGGAGCAATCTAGACAGGCAGGGAGCAAACTAAGAGAGTCACAGGACTGGGGCAACATGCTTTCCTGTGCCGGAGAGGATGGGTAGCATTAGGGAAGAGAAGACGCTAAGCGTCTATGTCTTCCTTTGGACAACACTGTTAGCCTCACAAGAGGCTGTCCTTGTTCACTTAAATGTTAAGAGTCATCAGACAGAGCTACCTTTTGAAGATGCTTAGCCTTAAATTTCATGTCAATATTTTTCAAAAATATAAACTGAGTCTCATTGAGTCGCAGACTTTCTCTAGACAAACATGGGCTTTCAGGGATAAAGAACAAAAAATATTTTTTGAAAAAACAGGCAGCAGGCATTTGATGAATGCTTTTGGAAGAAGAGGAGAAACCTGTCAGACTGCAGAGGCTCACACTCGAAAAACATCCGTCATGATGATCATGAAGGACAAAGGTTGGCAGAAGTCATCGATGGAAAACGGTCACCGTATCTTTAAAATATGCCAGCGAAATTCCCCAACATAAACCACAAAATACTGAGACCATAAACTTTTACAAGCCAAAACCAGAAACCTAACGAGACCAGACATTAAGACCCAAAGAACATATCATCAACATCTGGCAATTGAGGTATTTTTCTGTTTTACTTAGGAAAATGAATGGAGTAATCGTATAATTAAAAGAAAACAAATTAATGCTAACAGTAAGATCATTAACATCCGTGAGTCAAATTAGAATAACATTGCATGTTTCTGAATAAAAGCAATATAAATCTCACTTCGTTCACCATCGCATGTAGGAGAAGTTGCCAATGACATTTGTGCATTCTTTCCACATATATGTCACCTGAATGTCACTCAGTTTAAAGTTAATGATATAGCAAGGTTGAAAAGCTCTGCTTAGCATATATGATGTACAAGACTGAGTGTCAAATGACAGCCTCCAAACGGGAGCATGGCAAATTAGTATTTGGGATTTGTATTTACTCCTCTAATATGCAAATGATTCTTTCTCCCTTAATAACTAAACAGTCAGCAGTGGGCACAAAGCCTATTCAGTTAATCCATTCCCACTTTGGGTGAGATTTCTATCTGTAGAAAGCATGCGTCCTGTGACTTGGGGACACGTTTCACGGCACCGTGCTTACACTCCAACTCTGGCTCTATGCCACACGGACACTTCATGGAATTAGTAGTTTCTGTTCTGTTTACTTATTGAACTTACTCAGCACAATGTCGACAAACATCATGTGTCAGAAATAAAAAGAGAACTATCAAGTATTTGTGTGTGTGTGTGTGTGTGTGTGTGTGTGTGTGTGGTATGTGTGTGTGTGATCAATCTGCAGCAAGTCTCCCAGACACGGCGTAATACATTTAATATTCCCCATAACTGGATCACTTAGACTAAATGAGCAACTAATTCCTGTTTCTGTTTTTACTGCAAACGACTAGGCTAATGGTATTTCCTTTGTCAAATTATCTGGGATCTGTGCACCTCATTGGGCAGTCAGTTGCACAATGACATGTGCCTGATGACCTCATCAGAATTATCCGGTTAGAGACAATTCGATGTCAGTACCTGAAAAACCTTTCACTCGGAAGATGTCACCTCTCTGCCACAAATCCAAGAAGGAGCAACGTTAATATCACCTTGCTGCTCATCCGAAACATGGGAACACAACCTAAGTATTAAGCAGACTCTTCTGTCCTAGAATGATGGATGACACTTTTTCCCATTTTTTTCGGTGCTAGGTGTTGCCCTTGTGCATGGGCAGTAAGTTTGCCATGACACATGCAACAACTTGTCCCCAGTCAACATCTCTAAGTTAAATAAAGAAGACAGTATAACTTCCCAAGGAAACCGGGGCCTTGACTAAAACCTCAACTCTTTAAAAATGTAGGTGTGGTGGTATACATGTTTGATCCCAAAACTCACGAGGCAGAAAGAGGCAGATCATCTTGAGGACCCCTTGGGTTACATAGTTCATTTACAGCCATCATAGGCTACAGAGTGAGACCCAAGTCTCAAAAAACCCAAGTCAAAGCAGGCGAGGACAGCGACAGAATGAGTAAAGCTTCTCAAAAGGTGACACTGTTTTACAGACTACTCATTTTCCTGTCTGTGCAACGACACCCAAACTTAGTGCTAAGTAAAGGATAGAGAACAACCTTCTAAGACCGCAGTCGTAAAGATGGTCAGCTTGGACAGCACTGCTCATGCGTACTTATAAATCAATAAATAAATCAGTCAGAGAGAGGCGTTAGCATTTATGACGTAAATCCATTCAAGCGACGAAGACACAGGTAAGAGAGCCACAATTGTGAATTGAAATTGGAAGGAAGGGAGAAACTGAGAATGCACCAAAGTATTTGGAGGGAATCTTTAACTATGCACTTGAGATCTTAAAATACTTTGAAAGTGTCCTAATTATTCACCTGATTTGCATACCTCATCACCATCTCAATGTTTCTCTTTTCCCGTGAGAGACTGGACCAATTATTCTCAGCTTATTGATTGGTTCTCGATTAACACATGCTAATAATTCTGTATCAGACCTGTTGATCTTCTTGTCTGTTCTTCTCTTTAGATTGAGATATTTTAGGCTGGGTATGACCGCCGTTACTCTGGACATCCCGGTACCTGAAGCAGGATGCGTGTTTAGTAAGGTTGTTGAATGAAGAATCCTAAATATGGCTTTATAGAAGCCCCAGAAATGTTCATCGGAGGAATTGGTTTCTACAGCTTCTAGATAACATAGTTTTAAAACAATGTATTAACTAGGGATATAGCTCAGTGGCAGAGCAGAAGACCTTTTGCTTAGTCCTGTACGACAGACACATGGGCTACTCAGTATTTGTTCCTCGTGTGCATCTCACTAGAGTGAAACAGCAGGCATTGTCTTCATAGCGACTTTTAATAAAGTCTTTGAAAAATAGGAGCCTACAGCTATTTGAGAGGTCTTTTAAGATAAAAAATTTAATCCTAGAGCTAGAGAAAAAGTTGGAAGATTAACCAATATTAGTTTTTCGTAAGGTAAATACCTTGACTAACTTGGAACCTTTAGCAGAATACTAATGTATTTTGACCTGGGCTTGTATGCTGTAATGTTTTATAGGTAAATTAAGTTCCCCATGGCATTTTTTAGTGTTACGGTAAATGCTAAAGAAACATGTTGTCTTCTTTGATTGAAGACTATTAGAAATTTAAGTATTAATATTTACAATAATCATGTTAAAAGGTGGGCAAATACTGTCAATTGCTGGGGAAATACACATTAAAACTACAGGAAGGCAAGCCCTCAGACTGGTTAGGATGACTATTATCTGATAATCATCTTCAAAAACACTTATATTTATAGGTACCAGGAAGTCCATGAAGGAATTATGATCCGCAAACTCCATAGAGAATGTAAAAAAAAAAGTGATTTCTCAAAAGCAAAAATGGGGCAGATTTATTATCATTGGCCCAGCAATGTCTCTCGGAAGACATGAGGTCAGATCTCAGAGAAATAATTGCACCCACATGCTCATAGTAGCAATAGCTTTCGTAGCTCAAAAGTGGAAGAACCAAGCAGACTTTGACAAAGGAAGGGATATGAATAAGTGTTCTTCGCTGACACCAATATTACCCAGTCTTACATGGGAAAGAAGTCCTGTAACATGTCACAATGTGGATGAACCTTGATAACATTCTCAAAGGAAGAATTCATCTCAGAAATCACAGATCCTCTCAGTATGAGGTGTCTAGAGAAGGTAAATAGGAACTGCAAAGTCTCTAGCAGAGGCTGAGGGGAGAGGGGATTAGGAAGTTGTTAGTAACAGGTAAAATAGGGTTTCAGTGCTACTCAAAGCTCTGGAGAGTATGGAACAGTATACATATGGTTAACATTCTCCAACTGGACACATAAAATGGTCTCTATAGCATATGTTAGGTGCAAATTAGCACAGTGAAAAAAATTCAAGCCTCTCGGCCATTTTCTATCAACTCTTGACAACAGCTAATTTCTGTCGCCAAGGTCCAAAGGAATGCTGCTTGGCTTTAATGATCAGGACTTTTCAAAATGAAGTGAAATATAACCAGACCTCATTCACTCTTCCCTCGCTCCACTGACTAGTTCCGGCAAACAGTCCAAATGCCATGTGTCTCTATGTCCTCATGGTCTCTGCCTTTTCTATGAGCAGGTTTACCCTGGCCTTGGATGTTGTTTGACCAGGGTGTGAAATAGTACACAGAAAGCTTGCATGTTGGAAAGAACAATCCAGAGGAGAAAACAAATGAGATAGCGTGAGGTTTAAGGCACGAGGGTTTCAGGTATTTGTCAACACTCAAAAGAAAAAAACCACTTAAGGTTTACACTCACCTTCCCATACAATTAAATACGCAGAACCTGAGCTTCCTGCCTCTTTGTCTGAGTGAAAGTGGGAACAAGATGCCTTTGACGGTTTTTAATGCAGATGGAATTTATTTTGGAATTTAAGTCCTCTTGCTGGACACGATTATTCTGGCTTTTTGAGACCCACCAAGCACCTCTGACTTTCAAACAACCAGTTTGTTTTGCAGAATCCTTAAAATGTATCTAAAGTAGTTCAAATAGTTCAGAAATTTACAGTGATGTATTTCATATACAAAATATTTTTGATCGTCTTATAATTCTCAATTAAAAATATGCCCATACATTTTTGAAATTTCAGTGACCATATAGTTTTAAGCCATAGGAATAAAAATTAAAACAAAAAGCCCAAACATATTTTCCGAAGAGTTCTGATGCAGGTATTGGTCATACGTCAATTGCTCAGAACAACAGAAATATATTATAAATCTTTAATGAGATCTTTTTGATTAAAAAAGTAAAATCATACTGGAAACACACCTTTCAGATGAATATACTTTTTATTGAATTAACTCATGTCCATCTGGAAGCACATTTCTAATTATTAAAACAGTATAAATTCAGCATCAGTTCTAATAATATTTTAGCAGCAATATGGATGAAACTTGATCACATAGATACGTAGATATATAAGGAAGACTTTACTTAAATCATCGTGAAAACATGTTGATTTCCCCACAAAGTGTATTAGAAAGAATAACTTTAGTCCCTGCATTTGGGAGTCAGGGGCAGGCAGATCTCTGTGACTTCGTGGCCAGCCTGGAGCTCCAGCTAGAGCTCCATTGCAAGACTTTGTTTAAAGAAATTACATAATAATTTATCACAACATAGGAGATTTTGTCAAAAATAAATAATTGAAAGTATTTTCTGCTGATGCAGAGACTCACAGACAAACATTCCAAGTGGAGCTTGGGGAATCTTGTGGAAGAGGAGGAGGAGGAAGGATTGAATAAGCCAGAGGGATCAAGGACAGCATTAAAAAACCTATACAATCAACTAACCTGGACCCATTGTGGCTCATGGAGACTGAACTGTCAATCAGAGAGCATTCGTGGGACTATCTTGGGCCCTCTGAACATGTGTAACAGTTGTGTAGCTGGGTCTTCAAGTGGGACTCCTAAAACAGGATCAGGGGCTGCTCTGACTACAGTGCCTGCCTTTAGATCCCTTTCCCCTCCCTGGGCTGCCTTGTCTAGTCTCAACAGAAAAAGATGCCCCTAGCCTTACTGCAACTTGATATGCCAAGGCTGGTTGATATCTATGTAAGGACTCCCCTTTTCTGAGGAGAAGGGAACGCTGGGTGGGTGGGAGGAGGGGAAGGAAGAGAGATGGACTGGAAAGAGAAGGAGAGGAAACAAATAAATAAATATAACTTAATAAAAAAAAGGAAAAGAAAGTGATTTCTGTTGTCAAGGACTTGTTATCCAGTTGTTAGCATCTTTTGCTTTCTCTAACAGATACCATATTTAAATTTTCTTGTAGGGGCTGGAGTAAAGTAATACTCCTGGTCATCTTGACAGGCCATAGAACAGTGTGGTTCTCAACAAACCTCAGTCTCCAAAAATATTTATATTACAATTCATCACAGTAGCAACATAATAGTTCTGAAGTAGCAATGGAATAATTTTGTGACTGGGGTCATCCCAGCATGAGGAACTACATCAAAGGGTTGCAGCATTAGGAAGGTTGATAACTGCTTCTGCAGAATACATGCCGCTTGGCACATCTGCGAGGTTTCTACATGAGGTTAGTAGAGGTGAGAAGATCTACTTAACTGCCACACCAGAGAGGAATAAGAGAGTAGGCTAAACTCCAGCAGTCATCGCTCTCTGCTTTCTGACTATGGTAACAATGTGACCACCACCTCCTTCTCCTGCCACCTGGTCTGCCATGGCGGACCCCATCCCCTGGACCTGTGAGCTCAAATAAACCTTTTCTCCCTTAAGTTGCTTTTGTTGGGAATTTTGGTAAAACAGTAAGACGAGAACCTAATATAGGGGTGAGTGTTAGCTGTGAATATTTTTTCCACTATAGAACATTCTCCACCAAAATATTAAGCCTAGATTTTCTTGTTCTCACGACGATGAGAAAAGTGCTACTCCAGAAATAAGAACCTGACTCAGAAATTCCTTCTCAGCAAGTTCAAGCTTTTAGCAGGCATACAACATGGCGTCAGACGCACCAGACGTCTCTCAATTTTTATGGAAGCAGAAACTTGAGGTTACGAATTCCAATCATGAGCCTGAAGCCAAAGAGGAAAGTGTCACGAACCACCGTGGTGTCGCAGCAAGTCTGCTGGGCTGCAAAGCTTGCCTGCGACTTCTATGCTGATACCCTCCTGCCCCCTCACTGATGTGGGCAGACCGGAAGTACAATGAGGACGAGCATCTGTGGTTTTTACGTCCATAGGAAATGAATGACTTCAAACCTCCATGCTTTTCAAAGCACGCACCTTTTCAACAACATTTCTAAAATATCATTCTCAACCATTTGAGCAAGTCCTGAGCCCTAATTACTTTATGGGGGAAAAAAGAGAGAACTTTTAACAATTTAAATTGTCTGGATCAAGGGGAGGGGGGGAGATCTCTTGTTAAATCGGATGATTTAAGAATATAAAAATCTCGTCACTTGTTTTAGTTCGTTGAAAATGGCTTATTTTAAGGTAAACTGTGGGAGAATTGAATGAGGTGGACTTACACTGGGATACTTGTTTTGTGCATTATTTGGAATTAAATCACTGGTTTAAGTACTAGGATGAGCTCCGAGTCCTCAATGACACAACTGACACAAACCACTTCATTAACTGATTCTTCGTGATAACCTAACGCTGTGATGCCCATACTAAGCTTAGAAAATCAGAATGCGGATTCTGCGTGATTGAAGCGGCTTCACAGTTAAACGTCTTGAACTCCCCCACAAGAATGCGAAAGGACTGGAAAGAAGCAGAATTCAGGAATCCGAAGGGGCCGCCAGAAGCATAGAAAATGAACGATTTGCTTTGAATGGCAAAACCTTGCTCGCATTGTACTGGCCCGTCTCGGAGAACTGCCGGGCTGCCTTCATCATTCCTTCCAGACTTTCTCCGCAGGAAATAAAGGAGCAGAGAGATTTCGCCATAAAGAGCAAAAGCTAAAGTTATAAAGGTTTTATCATCGAATTATGTGTAGACCTGCTCAGTTTCTCTACATAAATGCCATTGTTCAAGCAGGTCGCAGCTCTCTCCGCTGACTTTAAAACGTAACCCTTCTTTAAGCCTCAGTAAGACCTAACGGGTCATTTGCAAACTTTTCCTCTTTTATTACCATATTAAGATGATATCGATGCTTACTATAAGTGGCATATATTAATTGTGATGAGCAGCATACAAACTTGCAAATAGGATGTTAGAAAGATTCCTATTTCACAAAGTGAAGGAGGTTGTTCAGCGGTAAAGAACTGGTTGTACAAGCATTTAGACCTAAGTCAAAAATCATTAGTGCCCACTTAAAAGTTGGATTGGGGTGTATGTCTGTGACCCCAGCACTAAGGGACAGAGACAGGCAGATCCCTGAAGCCCACTGGCCAAGCAGTGTAAATAAATAAATTAGTGAGCACCAGGTTTGAGTGAGAAAATGTGTCTCAGAAACTAAGCCAGAAGACCTCTGGCCTCCAACACATGTGCAGGCATGAGTAGTCACATGTATCTATGTGCATGCACACAAACAAGTTCATGTGGAAAGCCGTGATAACATTTGCCATTACAAGATGGCGCCGGCTTCCGCTGCGCCAGCCCGACTTCCTTTCAGGAAACTAGCTGTATGCGCATGTGCAAGAGTGTGTTCGCGCCAAGTCTTTGCCCACCCCGGGGCGTGCCAATGAGATCATGGGTAAGCAACCAATCAGGCGTGGACACGCCACATTAGGGTGTATATAAGCAGCACCATTCTGGGGCTCGCTCTCCTCCTCTTCAAGATGCAATAAATGCTTTGCTACAGAAGGATCCTGGTGTCCGCACGTCGTTCTTGCTGGCGAGACGTTGGGCGCGAGACATTTGGTGCTGAAACCCGGAACAAACACCTCACCATCGCCGGCGCCGAGAAGAGCCTCCGCTCGCGGAGAGGGTCCAAAACTGCAGGACACAGGTAGGCTCTGAGAGGCATGTTTGGTCTTGATCTCTCCCGTCTCTCTCCCCCATTAGAAGATGCAGTGGAAGTTTTTGTTATCGTTTTGGCAGCGCTCATTCTTTCTCTTTTGGTTTTCGATTTTGCGACTGCCGCTAGGCACAGTCAGAAGTCGTGCCTAGAAGATGAGAAATGCCGCCCAACAGTAATAGCAGGACAAGGGGCGTTAGAGGAGTTACAGGACAGCATGTCAGAAACAGAGCGAGGTGAAAGATTAGAAGCTTTAAGAAGGAAAGGTGCACCTAAGAAAAGAGGCCCTTCCAAGGACCTTGGATCCGAGGAAGCGAGAGATAAGGGAAAGGACGCCCTGGGAGAGAAACAGGGAGGAGATAAAAGGAACACAGTATTTTGGGAGAAAAATTTTGTCTTTGTGCTTGTAAAAGGTGTGATTAGGCTCTGGAAACTTCACAGAGTCATACTGATCAGATTTGATAGAGGTAGACCGCCTGAAACATTTATTCAGGAGAATCAAACAAAAAGATATCTCAATTCTAAACTTTTGTCTTCAGAGTTATATTTTACAGAGTGTGCCTACTTAGATTCCTGGTCTCAAGGACTTTTAGCTGGGACCAGTCAGAACATATCAGCTACAGCATTAGTTTCATTTTTCCTACCCCCCTACCCCCAAGGACATCTCAACGCCCATGCACAGCTTAATGGAGTTAATGTAATTGGGTTGTAAGTGGAAATATTCAGGACTGTGTTTCACTTCCATACCATTTGTGAATGTCAGTCGTGCTGCTCAGATATCCCGTAGTATATCTCAGTATCTTACAGGAATTTGGTTTCAACACGTTGATGGACTAGTCCAGGAATTGAGACAATCCATCGTCCATATCAACTCCTCTCGAGTGGATGGTCACCGTGGAAGTGGTGGGAAAGGGGAAATCCTACCTCTCTGCTGACTCCTATTGGAATCTGGGTCCCTTCGGTGGGACACCATCTAGTTTTTTCCCTCTATGTCTATTGTCTGTCCTTGGTGCACCAAGCTGTCCATGTCTGTCAGTTTATGTCTGTGGTTTTTGTTTCTCGTTGTTTAAATGTTTTATGTTTCGTGTTCAAAAGAAAAAAGGGTAAAAACTTTATCTGTCAATCGTTCACACCTTGATTTGGTTTTAACTCGTTTCAAAAAAGGAACAAATGAATAAAAAGCAGTTTCAATCAGTCCTTGGAGCCCTGTACCTGTAGCCAGGTGTCTAGGTCAGCTGGAGAAGCTGCCTGGGGGCTGAGCGTCTGCACAAGCTGATCTTAAAGGCGCCAGCAGCTCCTCAGCTTCTTTGGTACAGGAGCTGATGGCTGTTTCTCTTAGAAAAATCCCTGACTTATAATTAGACTTAGCAGGTGACAAGGTGCTTCTCTTAAAATCATAGCTAGAAAAGTAAACGTGGTGCTTGGTCTAAATATTAAAGATATGTGTAGCCACTTCAATTTTGTTTCTGATTGGTTTTAAATGTATAAATATACTCTACATGCCTTGGTTATGGACTATTGGCTTTTAAGTTATTAAATATGGTTTAAAAGGTATAATATTGGTAACAGAAAGTTGACATAAAGCTGGTAATTTGTATGGAGTCATTCTAGACAACATGTGGCATGAGCCAACCTAGGGAAACAGGTCTAAATTGAGATAATATTTTTATGGAATTCTTACTCTAGAAACTTCTAAAAGAATTTAGGACAATGTCTCTTTGTTGAGGTATTGGAGACCGCACCATCGTGCGTTCATATGTAGGAATTGACAGTCAAACTTTGTAACGGTGTTTTGGAGACTGGATTTTGGAGACTAGATTGTTAGAGGTTGAGTTTTGCTTTCCAAAGTTGTGGTTTGCCCTGAAGTTATCTGTATTTTAATGCTAATTCCACTGCCCCAAGGACAGCTGCCTAGTCACTACTCAGAACTCAGGTGACCTTGTGGTTGTGCTCTGGTGTTACAAGGAGAACTTAAGGATTGTGATTAAGGATTGCCAGTGTTTCAAACTTATTTATTATTGAGAAAAAATCAAACAGATAAAGATTGTTACAGGATTTATGAAGGATTGATGAGGTTTTAGAACTTGTGAGAGCATTACAGCCTGTTTGCTTACTCCAACTGCCATTTCAAGATAGATTTAGAGGATGTCCTGGCGATTGTAAGTTTTCATTTTGTGAGCTTGCTTATAATTTTAGAGAGCCCATGAAGTGATATCATTAAAAATTTTTACAAAAGAATGGCTAATAGCCTTATTATGTAATTTTGTTGCTTCTTCAATGTAAGAAGTTAGAACTTTGAATCTTTCAGTGTATATGGAAATTTTTACTACAAACCTTTGCTCTCAAAATGAGCTTTAATATTTGGGGAGTAGCTGTTACACTACTCCAGAAAAGAATATTTGAAACTAATTTTAAACTTCTAAGGATATGTTAGTTGGCTAAGTACCTCACCTTACCAGAGGACTTAGGTCTTTGTTATCCTCATTGGAAATAAAGTTTGTGAGGTGCTAGAGAGATGGCTTAGTGGTTAAGAACACTAAATACTGTTCCTTTATAGGCCATTTAAGAACTCAAACTGGATTGCCTGGACCCCTTAGCAAGGGAGGACAATGATACCAGGCATATTATAGGGCTTACATAGAAACAATTAGTCAAAAAATCTCATTCTTTATATCACCAAAACAATAATGCTAGAAACAACAATTTGGTATACAAGTCAATTTATAAATACAAGTGCTCAGTGTCCTCAATTTAATCCTCAAGAACTTATCTTAATAAATAATATTTTAACAAAATTTCAATAAATAAAAAGGGGGAGTTATCCCTGTATGCTAAATAATACTCTTTTTATTTCAATTTTAAATTTTGGATGCCAAGGTTTATGGCACCCTACAACTAGGCATACTTCTGCCTAGGTGAAATAGAAAGATCCATATATTGGCATGATCCTGTCCAGATATTTTATATGGGGAAGAGGGAATGTTTGTGTTTTTTCTACAGGATGCTACAAGAGTATGCCAGCTGCCTGAGTGGTTGGTGAGACTTGTTGATCCTGGTTGCATGAAGATTCAGCTTTCGTGGTTCGGGTCCCTGGAGTCATTCCTCTGCCCTGAGAGGAAGATGGAAGATCCCCCCTCATCTTTTGTCAACCACTGCATGTGTCCTGTCCCACTGTGGCCTATGCTCAGACCCTCTGTGCACTGCTGCTTGCTGGAGAAGACTGGACTCCAGCCGTTACCCTTGCCCCCCTTATTCCCCTGGTAACTCTTGCTGCCTTAACTGGTGTTGTCATCTTGCAGTCTGTAGCTTCACAGGAATGCCATCTGCGTGAAGCTGCTGTGGACTGGGGAACTCTGCCCTGGTTGTACAGATCTCAGACATGGTTCCATTGCCTGCTGGTTGTTCCAGAGAAGAATGACCGATCCTAAACTGTCCTGGGAAAGACCTTGTTACTTTCGCTGCTATTGTAGCAGCCATTACTGCTGCAGCCATTGTGTCTGCAGTGTCTGGAGTTACCCTCCCCCAATCTATTGTTAGGCAAGCACAGTGGGTGAACTTTCTGGAGTAGTTGCTAACAATTGGGAATTCTAAATTTTATTATAGGAGTGGCTTGACTATGGCCCTTGGTGGTATGGCCATAGCAGCTGAGGAGAACCAGATGAGGTGCCCATTACTTATCATCGGGAGAGGCTCAACCTCTACAATCTCCTAAATTATTACTCTTTTGCCCCTGGGCTCAAGTAAGAGGAATGAGAAGATGACCCGATGTAGTTTCCTCAGCGACGGGCAACTTCCTCTGACCCTTGACCAATCTAAGACATGGAACCTTGGGCGCGACAAGGTGATCCTATGACAGATAAGGCTGGGGTTCCAGAGGTCGATCCTAAGACAGAGGTGGCTACACCCCGTTTAAATGTACGGGCCGGTCAAATGCTCCTCTGCCCAGTTTCTCCCCCAAAAAACACACATATAGCCCATGGAGGGACTCTCTTCCTGGATTTCTTCAGCCTTTTCTTACTTCAAAGAGTGGGTGGGAGTGGCTCTGTTTGGTGCAACCCTATGCTGTGGATTAGTGTTCATGCTATGGTTGGTTTGCAAACTCAGATCTCAACAGAAACGTGACAAGGTCGTTATCACTCAAGCACTTGTGGCCATTGAACAAGGGGCCTCCCCTGGAATTTGGTTATCTATGCTCAGGAATTATTCGGCATCTGAGTTCTCTGCTCTTGCACCCCATGGATTTGCGGATCCATTGCACTGGGATGAGAGAGACTCAATGATTCTTTGATCAGCCCTTCTACATCGCTGAGGTTTCCTCATTGCACGTGATAGGGCGATCATGATTTCCCCACTAACTCATTTTCTGGCTGGCCTCTTTTGTAGAGTTCGCCCTAGATCGTTTAGCAGTTACTGTCACACAGCACTGCAGTATCCAGAGACGGGCAACTTTCCTCATGCACAGACCAATCTAAGACACGGGGCCCAGTGGCGATAGGGTTACCCTACGACAGATAAGGTTGTGACATTAGAGGAACGACCTAAGACAGGAGCCACAGCAGATGGACGTAACTGCAGAGGCCTAGACCAGCCTCATTCTAGTAAAACAAAAAGGGGGAGATGTGGAAAGCCGTGATAACATTCGCCATTACAAGATGGCACTGGCTTCCGCTGTGCCAGCCCGACTTCCTTTCAGGAAACTAGCTGTGTGCACATGTGCAAGAGTGTGTTCGCACCAAGTCTTTGCCCACCCCGGGGCATGCCAATGAGATCATGGGTAAGCAACCAATCAGGCGTGGACACGCCACATTAGGGTGTATATAAGCAGCACCATTCTGGGGCTCGCTCTCCTCCTCTTCAAGATGCAATAAACGCTTTGCTGCAGAAGGATCCTGGTGTCCGCACGTTGTTCTTGCTGGTGAGACGTTGGGCGCGCGACAAGTTCATGGGCCACATCCATACACAAGATTCCCGTCTCTTATGTCTACAAAGTGTAAGGAAGTCAGAAGGAAACTATCTTTGGATATTTTAGACATTTAATGCAGATGATCTAATTTATATCTTATCAAGTCTCATGGTCAAGCACAGAGGGAAGGAAAATATATTCATTATTAAAAAATAATAATAACGGGCTCTGTGGGCTGAAAAGATGGCTGAGAGGTAAAGGGAGGAGACTACTTTTGCTGACGGCCCAGGTCCCGTTCCCAGCATGCCAAGCAGCTCACACCCACTGGAAGTTACACATCCAGGAGGATCTCATACCTCTGTCCTCTAAGAGTATACGTGCTTGGGTATCTTCCTGTACATGCATGCTCCTGTGTGCACACAGTTGCGTGCACGAACACATACCCCCCACAATTTAAAATAATAAAAACTTTTAAAAATGGTTCCTACTGGTACAACAAAGAGAATGATACAGCAACCAGTCCAAACTTAACTGCTGCCATGTTAAAGTGTTGAATCCATATTAGCTTCATTACAAGCCCCCCTGCTATTTCCTTAGCCCTCTCTTCCCCCAGCTACCGCTCTCTCACATAAACAAAATTCAGCATTTTACGCACGCTATTTTAAGAGAGCATTTAGTTATGAGTCATCGTTTTAAAGCTGACAGTTTTATATCTGGTAAATGCGATGCTGTCTAGCACGAACTGATGTGTTCTGTTTGTTTCCGGTAGCTGAGGGCTGACTCCTACTCTTCCACAACACATTGTCTTTCCCATTGCTACCGAGTCATCCTATGAAGACGAGCTTGAAACACATCTTTTTTCAGTTCATAGAAGACAAGAGTCCCCAGTAGTTTTGATACAGCCTTCTACCTTCGGTACCACAAAGTGAATTTAAAAAAAAAATGTGAGAACAAAACAGTAGTAGCTAAATTTCTTTAAACATTTTTTTAAATCCATGAAGCCTAAGTGGCTATTCCATTGTCAATCTTGTGACAGAGAGCAAGGCCTTCTACTTGCATATGGTTGCACTAATTAGAATTGTAAGTCGTGACTTAACAAAATCTCTTCTCGGTATATGCCTATTTCACTGTAGTTAGAGCGACAACATTTGAAAGGAAATCTCAGAGAAAAATTGTTCTAGGGTTCTCAACCTTTTCTTCCACACAATTTGAAAGCTGTTACATGCACACTCGTTTTGCTGAAATGTTTAAAATCAGCCTTGCCACACTGCCTTGGTAAGCACGCTGGCTCTGAATGCTTGCTTGGGGCCTCAGACTGCCAAGGGGTAATTAAGACGTTCTATTCTCTGGAGATCTGGAGTCCTAATCCTAACTGACATTTATTAGCTGGCTCCTCTCCACTGGATCATGAATCTTCGTTTCCTCATCCTTGGAGAAGGTATAAACACACACCTCTTCCCAGGTGTGTCGAAAGTTTCGGATAGAGCTACTTACGAGAACAGATTCAGCACGCTATAAAGTGACGACTGTTTTAGAATATTAGATTCCTCACGGCTCAAGCTTTTCGGAGTTTCCTTAAAATACCTTATCTGGGCTACAAATCTTGTACTTCGTTTTTCCATGCTCCCTCAGAACTCCCTCCGCATTTCCTTCCTTAGCTTTCTGCTGCTGGAACAAGATACCTGAGAAAAATTACCTTAAAGCAAGGAAGACTGCTGGGAAGGGGGACAACATTTGAAATGTAAATAAATAAAATAATCAATTTAAAAAAACAGGAAGAGAGACTGGCTGGTGGTTTCTGGTCACCATTTCTGAGCTATTTTCTAGAAGTGTGTCATAATAAGAAGAGGGTGCTGCTCATTGATAAGTGGCTATTAGCCCAAATGCTCGAATTACCCTAGATGCTCAGAACACATGAAACTCAAGAAGGATGATCAAAATGCAAATGCTTCACTCCTTCTTTAAAAGGGGAACAAGAATACCCTTGAGAGGGAATAGGGAGGCAAAGTGAACACCCATTCAGAGCCTGCCCCACATGTGGCCCATACATATACAGCCACCAAACTAGATAAGGTGGATGAAGCAAAGAAGTGCAGGCTGTCAGGAACCGGATGTAGATCTCTCCTGAGAGACACAGCCAGAATACAGCAAATACATAGGCGAATGCCAGCAGCAAACCACTGAACTGAGAATAGGACCCCCGTTGAAGGAATCAGAGAAAGAACTGGAAGAGCTTGAAGGGGCTCGAGACCCCCTATGAACAACAATGCCAAGCAACCAGGGTTTCCAGGGACTAAGCCACTACCCAAAGACTATACATGGACTGACCCTGGGCTCCAACCTCATAGGTAGCAAAGAACAGCCTAGTAAGATCACCAGTGGAAGGGGAAGCCCTTGGTCCTGCCAAGACTGAACCCCCAGTGAACGTGATTGTTGTGGGGAGGGCAGTAATGGGGGGAGAATTGGGAGGGGAACACCCATAGAGAAGGGGAGGGGGAGGGGCTTGGGGGATGTTGGTCCGGAAACCTGGAAAGGGAACAGCAATGGAAATGTAAATAAGAAATACCCAAGTTAATAAAGATGGAAAAATAAAAAAAAATTAAATTAAAAAAATTAAAAAAGAAGAGGGTTCACCTCGTGGAACTTGAGGAGCAGCAAGGGGGTGGCGGCTGAGAGCAAGAGATCCCCCCGAAGTACATGTCCTCGGTGTTGTACTGCCTGTGAGTAGGCTTTCATTCCCACCAATGATGAACCACCTCCTACACCTCCCTCCGGTGGAGCTGAAATCTCATCCACTCGGAGCTCTACCCAGTGTTGCCCGTGCTGAGCAACTCACGGACACTGCCGGAAACTCTTCACTGTGCCGGAAACTCTTGAGCTGTTTATTGCATTCCGGCCCACGCTGCAGTTATCTATAAATATGTATTTTTTTTCCTGCCGCTGTAGGTAGCGTTTCTTTTGTGAGTTCTTTTCCATGGTGCCAGCACGCACTAGTCATTCTTTGAATGATTTCTGGAAAATAAGTGTGTTGGATTAACCCGTGGGTGGTTACGGAAACAGTCGATACTGCTTTCTTTTGAGTTGTTTTTGACTTCACGAGCGAACGTAAATATCTCACGCAAGCCTGAAGAAGGAGATAGGTGTGTTCCTTCCCCACCAATGTTTATGAGAACATTCTCTCTCTCTCTCTCTCTCTCTCTCTCTCTCTCTCTCTCTCTCTCTCTCTCTCTCTCTCTCTCAGGGTGAAGGTATACAGCCATTAGATGAGCAGCCTTTTCTAGAAGAGAACCCATCAGACGGAACACCCTTTCCCTCTTCTCTCCTGGGCTCTTGCATCTAATTTAAAGATCTCCTTATTCTCGCATTTGTGTTTTAGCTTGTTCGAGCCTGATGATAAAATGCCCTAATGGGAAAACACAAAACTCCTGACTTCCTATGACTTCTGTGACAGATTACTTATATTCCGGTGACCTGGCATAAGAAAATCTATTCTCTTACAGTTGTAGAAGCTGCAATTGGGGTGTCCTTGGGGCCTGCGTTTCCTGCTAAGCCTCCAGGAGACAACAATGTGTTCTCTCTACCGCCAACTTCTGGTGGTTGTTTACGTTCCGTTGAGTGCAAAGGCCTAATCTCTATCTCTTCTTCTTCCGTTTCTCCGACCTTTTCTCCCTCCATGTTTCTTCCTCTTCTGTAGCAGTCATCTCTCCTGACTTTTGTCCTGTAAGGTCCTCTATCACCGGATCTGGAGTCTGCTGTGAAATCCAGGATTGTCTTAACTGTGGTAGTTCAAATAAGAATGGCCACCACAGGCTCCTATATTTGAATTATTGGTCCCTCTTTGGTGGAACTGTTTTGGGAAGGATTTAGAAATGTGGCCTTATTGGAGGTATGTCGCTGGTGCTAAGGCCTTCAAATCCCATGCCAGTCCTCCCCTCACCCCTACCTGTGGAGAAAATGTAAGTTCTCCGTCTCAGCTATGGCTCCCCACGCCATGCACCCCACCACAGAACCAAGTTATCCTCGTGACCCTGACACCCCCAAATAGCCAGATCTGTGAATGAGACCTAGCTACACCACTAGCTGGCTGGGTAACTGGCAGCTCTCCACAAAGATCAGTGGCCAAACAGGCAGTGAAGAGGAGCGGTATCCACTGCTTCTGTGAGAGAAAGCTAGCTGTGTGATGAATCAGATCCCACCCCCACTTTGCCATTCACACTTCCCCACAAAGTTTCTTTAACCATATTTGTTTTACTAACATTTTAAGCTAGCATAACAAAGTGGTGAGTTCCATTTGCCATTTTTGTAAATACTGTCACCTCATTTGTTCCCCTCTCCCGTTATCCTCCTCGGACCTCTTGCTCTGTCTACTCCCTCTCCCCTGGCTCTCTTCCTCTTCATGTTTGCCACTGCCCCATTCACAATAGCTCAGAAACATCACCAGCCTAGATGACTACCAACAAACGGGTGGAAAAGGAATACGATACAAGAACATAATAGACTGTTTTCAGCTGTGAAAAAAATTTGAAACATGACGCACGCCTTCAGAGAAATGAAGAGAATTGGAAACCCTTATATTAAGAAACATAAGCCAAATTTAAAAAGAGAAAAGCTGTAGGTTTTTCCTAGATCCTCTTGCCCTGCCTCCCCACCCCACGCCCGCCCCTGCCTCAGGACCCAACAGCCTACCTGTCTCCCGGGAGTCTGCCATAACCAGGAACACAAGTGAGATCCCCTACCCCAATACCCACGCCAGCTGGGACCCCCACAGAGCCCAGCAGATCCATGAGCATCACCTGCCTTCCTGTCTGCACCTCTATCTGAACCCCTGGCAAATCATCAGGCCTGCCCCTACTCCCACCTCTCAGCCTACCTGTCTCTTAGATCTGCCATAACCAGGGACACAAGGACACAGGAGGCCTGCCCTAACCAGAGACAGCACTGCCTGCCTCCCAGGAGGCCTGTTCTAACCTAGGACACACAGCCCTTGGAGGCAGGCTTCAGTCTGAGACACCCAGACCAATTAACACTAGATAACCAGATGGCAAACAGCAAGATCGTAAGCTATAGAAGCCATTATAATTTGGCATCATCAGAACCCAGTTCTACCACAGCAAGTCCTGAATATTCTAACACACATGAAGAACAAGATTCTGACCCCAAATCCCATCTCACGTAGATGCTAGAGACCTTGAAAGAGGATACAAATAACTCCCTTAAAGAAATGCAGGAAAAGACAGGCAAATGGGCAGAAGCCCTTAAAGACGAAACAAATGAATCCCTTCAAGTTATATAGGAAAATAAACCAAGCAGGTGAAGGGATTGATGGTCCAAGACCTAAAAGTGAAAATAAAAACAATAAAGAAATCACAAATGAAGGTAACCCTAGGCATGGAAAACCCAGGAAAGAGATCAGGAGCTAGAGACGATAGCATCACCAACAGAGTATGAGAGGTGGGAGAGAGACTCTGAGGCACTGAAGATACCTTAGAAGATATTGACACATCGGTCCCTAGATTCTCTCTACCAACTCCAGATTTCAATGTGTGTTTGGAGGTGTGGCATAGGTAATGACTAGAAAAGGGACCATAAGAGACAAAGGAGAGATCTTGAGAGGAAGGTGATGGGATAAACGTGCCTTCATCCCATTTGATGCCTCCTCAGTCCGGCATCTCGGTAAATGCCATGATAGCTCAAATGATTGTGAGGAGTCCTCACAGATCATGTCTCATTCTCTCTGTTCTCTTTCTAATCCTAACACCAATTCTCTTCCCTCCCCTCCCCTCCCCTCCTCTCCCCTCCCCTCCCCTCCCCTCCCCTCCCCTCCCCTCCCCTCCCCTCCCTTCTCTTCTCTTCTCTTCTCTTCTCTTCTCTTCTCTTCTCTTCTCTTCTCTTCTCTTCTATCACCCAGATAGAGTTTCTCTGTGTAACAGCCCTGGCTGTCTTAGGACTTGCTTTGTGGACCAGGCTGGCCTTGAACTCTCAGAGACTCCACAGAGATTTCTCTACCTCTGCCTGCAGAGTGTGCAGATATTAAAGGCGTGTGCCCCACACCTGGCTAGTTTGTTTCTACCTCCAAAATATGTCCTTACCTCTCCATTAGGCCCCCATCTCATCCACTTCCTCTGAGCTCCCAGCATCTCATCACGCTGACCTGTGAAGAGGTTCTCCGCCTCTCCTCAGCTTCCTGGCTAGTCTGTTCTGCACACAGCAGCAGTGTGGGTATAAAATGTGCAGTCCCTGTGCCCTGACAGCTCCCACCGTGGGGGAGGGGCTGCATTGATCCCTTGACTGTGAGACGTGTGTGACTCACCTCTTTTCTCTGCAGCGTCCATGTGCACGCTCAGTATTTGTAGTGTTCTGGGAATCTGCAGACTCTCTGCTACCTAGACACTTTGGATTGTCACTTTGCTGGGAATGTTTAGTCCCAGATCTTAAAATACACTTGGTTTGAACAGTATAGATGTCTTTTAGGAAGATATATTTTTTAACCTATCATATACTGGATAACACAATTATTATTTACTCCTTATACGTCCGTTTCATACCTAGTGCTATCAAAGAACTGTAATTACATTTACTTGTTTACATGTAAGTATTTTTACATTTCTGTCCATCAATATGTACAGGAATAAACTCAACAAAAAGCAGAAATTTTATAGTAAGTCACTGGGGCCTAGCTAGCATCATGTGTAGCCCATAGCAGATCCCAATGAGTATCTCAAATGGGATTTTAAAAAACTTGCTTAAGCTATATGAAAACTATTATTATTTCATACATCCTCAATCTGTTAGTTGAGGCTGAAACACTTACCTATGGCCACACTGATCATAAAGCTAGTTTTCCACCTTACGTCCCTTCCCAGTTCTCTACAAAGAGAGCTTTAGGATTTTTTGTTTCCTAGCCTGCATATCCACCTTACAGCTTTCAGACTAGTGATACATTTTTCTCTCCCTTTGGGTAAGACTGCAATCAAATATTTGTTTATTATTCAGTCTGAAAGGAGTCATCACTGGCCTATTCATATTTTAAATCGCATTTCTTTTTACCTTCACAGCAAAGTAAGATGAAATGCGTTTCTTTAGCCTAATGTTTTTCTTTTGTGACTTCTGAGTTTAGATAATGATTGACTCTATGGCTTGAATACAAAAATTTTCCTGGCAACGAACCCAGCAACCAAACCCCGGGAGGATCTTGCACACCTTTTGCACCCTCCAAATCTACATGGGAAAAAGATTCTGTTGTAATAGCAATTTCTGTGAAAGCATCAGCTTGGAATAGACTTTCAGAAAGGAGGCAGGCTCCGGTGCCTGGAACTGCTGGGTGCTGGAAGACACCAGGTGTCGGGAAGCTGAGCAGAAGGGAGCCATGCTGTGAATGGGTTCATGTGGCAAGGGTACCAGCAATCCCTTCTGTTTGTAGTCTCTTTGTCCAAATTTTAAGGATGTATTTCACAGTGTTCATAGGAACTGACTGCACAGGCTTTGGAGTCAGGTAAGTAGGTAGGTAGGTAGGTAGATAGATGATAGATAGATGATAGATAGATAGATAGATAGATAGATAGATGATAGATAGATAGATAGATGGATAGATAGATAGATAGACAGACAGATAGATACATAGATAGATACATAGATACATAGATAGATACATAGATACATAGATAGATACATAGATACATAGATAGATAGATAGATAGATAGATAGATAGATAGATAGATAGATAGATAGATAGAATGAACCTCTGTGTGACACAAAGGGTTGAGGGGGTGTGCCAGTCAAGGTGTCTTTTTTGCAAACAACAAAGCAAAAAAGTATGCCTTTGTGTTGTCCTGGGTACAGAATGTAGCTCTGACCATACGTGAAGAACCCTAAGAGATAGCCCAGTGCTGCCTTGAGTGCCGAGAGAAACCAAAGACACACTTTTGGTTCTGCACCACAGTATTAGCTCATTGGAACAAGCCAATGGCATTCAGCTTAGCAGAATCAACGATTCTAACTGAAACCAAAGGCGTAACACAATAGAAGTAGCTGTCTCACATGTTCAGACTAAAAGCCATTATTAGTAGCTCTACAGTAGTTTCTAAAAAGCTTTGTGTGGAAGCGGGGAAAGAATGTCCAAGGACTGACAAAGTCTGAAATCATCCCGAATAATTTTGTGGCCTAGGCAACTTAAATTGCACTGACGAATTAGCATCTTCCAGCATCTATGCTTAGAAATATGGCCATCCTACTGAAATAACCACAGACAATCATCAAATAACTCCTTGACAATAAATATGTAAAACACAATGGGGAAAAAGGGCCGAATTTCACTGCCTAAGTGTATTCTTTTTTCTATTAGTTAGCTCAGATTATTTCTGCAACACCAGAAGAGGCCGCTTGGGGGCAGTATAGTAATTTTTTTGCATCCTGTAACTATGCCAGTTTCCTTGGTGACAAAAGATAACCGTGTCTTCCAAATGTGAAGCCACATTTTAATATATGGAAGGGAAATGGCTGTATTTCATTTTAAGCTTACAATGCATAAATCACACAAGACAAATGCAAGTCAGATTTTCTCTTGAAGGGAACAAAAGTCTGGCTTCTTTGAGCGGGCAAAGCAGTTTTACCTACTTGGCACATTCGGAGCTATTTTATATTTAGGATTTGCCGCAGACTCTGAGACAGATATCAAGAAATAAGGAAATTGTTAATAGAAAAGTTTTTGAAAGGCAAACGTGCCAAACTTCAAATGCACTAATGGAAACATAACTTTGTTTTTGTACCTTAAGTTAAAATGTAAAAACCGATTGGTGTTCCTTTCTGAGTGAGAACATTTTCTGTAATAATTAAGCACTAAAGGAATCAGGTCCGGTAGACTTCTATTGTTTTCAGTGTTACTTTGTAGTCACTTATCACAATGTAAAGTGTTTTTACTTCTACTGATTCTTTTCCAAAGTTTAACCGGTAGCAACTCTTTCCCAAAGCTTCCTGTGTTAGCTGAAGGCTGGGTTGAATCCTGGACTAAGGGTTTGCTTACTATTTAAGGGAAGAATAACTAAATGTCTCTTCTTATTTAATCAAGTACACTCATCTTTTGGCCCTTTCCCCCTGCTTCTTTACCAATGCTATTTGATTTTTTTTTTTAATGTCTCCTTCTATTTCCCATCAGCAGATGCAATTTAAAATTAGCTCAATGATAGAAACCTGAGGTCAGCCTGGCTGTCAAAGTACAGGGATGAATACTTATAAAATTATACGCCTAAATGCTCCATGTGCCAGCATAGAGTGGGAACGTTCAGGAAGCCTGCAGACAGCTTTGCCCAGTTCCTGGCTGTATCGCTGGAAAATCGCCTTAGCGATTCTTACTCGAAGGAGCGAAGCGAAGAAAGACTTGCAGCTCTTCCAGCTCTGAACATCTTTTTGGACCAACCAGGGCAGTTTTTAAATGTTTGCAGACTAGAAAGAGTGGGGAAGGGACAATGAGAGGCCAACCAAGGCACTGAGTTCTAGGAAGCAACAGGAATCTTGTGTGAGCTGTTGCACAGTTTCCTGGCTACAGACACCCCACAATGCATTGCACATTTAAGATGTAAGAAGATAGACTTTGAGCCAAGTGTAGTGGCTCGCACCTGCCTGCAACCCCTGAGCTTGGAAGACAGCATAAAAAATCTGTCTTAATTCCAGATCAGACGCTACCGATAAGACCCCAACTCAAAGAGCAAAAGAAAGGTTTAAAACCTATTTTTGGAAACCCTCATCACAAGAATCATGACCATTTGAGAAAGATGGTTATTTTTATTCTTTAAACATTATATTATATTTATACACATGGCACTCTAGGAGTGTGTGCACTTTTCACCTTTTTTATGTATTAGTTAAAAATAAATTTAATGTAACTATTAAAGGTACTATAAGATTTTTCAGAAATTAAAACTGTTTTCCTTTATGAATGCCTAGAATGTTCCAGAACACTCTTTAGATTAGGCCTTTTCTCTTATGGCAAGGATGACTTATCTTATAGAAATATGGTCCTATAGGTACAACAGAAATCGGGATGTCATTTTTATGCTAGAAAGAGCTACACAGATTCATTATCCAGAGCCCCTGGGAAGTACACAGGCTCCAGTATATGGAGTAACACTTACATTTGTCCCTTCTCCAGGGACTTTCTCTCCACTGTGACCCCATTAGCTTAGGCTTCGTATAGAACAAGAGAGCAGGGTAGTTGTGCAGGCATGAGGCCACACACATCTAATGTACACAAGAGAGCTCCTTTCCCATCTCCTGGTCGCTCTGAAGGAATTCTCCTATCTCCCCTGACATCACACTGAACCCTTGCATGTTAACTCACCTCCATATTTTCATATATCAATAACTATCTAACATTAAAGGGAGTAATATTTGCTAGCAATTATTAATTGGGCTGAGATTCATGGATTTGCACTTCTGTTGTCACTATTTTACATTATGTATGCATTTAACCTTCCCACAGAATGCTAAAGACACACGTACCTGTTACCATTTCCTTATACATTAATGTTGTTTTAATTGCCCAGAGAAGAATTCCACTGTGTTTAGGAGGCAGGGCATGCACTCAGGATTAGAGACAGTCATTAGGACAGGAGCCCTATGCTTGGCATGAATAACTCGCATAAACAGGACTGGCTAGGCTGCAGAGATGTCCCAGTGGCTAAGAGCACTTGCTGCTCTTACAGAGGACCGAGTTCAGGTTCCAGCACCATATACTGAGTCACAATCATCTGTAGCTCCAGTTTCAGGGACTTCAATGCCCTCTTCTGACTTCTATGGGCAATGTACACACATGTCACACACACACACACACACACACACACACACACACACACACACAAAGGCTCACACCACATGTTCTGTCTATCTTAGGACTTGCAGCAAGAAGATTTGTCGCATAGGTAATCCCTCAGTCGTGGACTAGATCTCTGAGCCATGATTGATTTTATAACTTCCCAGTCTGCAGTGTGAACAGCAGTGGAAAGCACACTAAAATATTGCCAGTTCATTATACCTGTCAGTTGATGACATTCATTCTGAACAGATAGTACATGGACATTAATAAAATGCCTGTAAATTAATCACATGTTTGTTTGTTCTCCCAAATCAGAGGTTTTGATGTTAGTATCACTTGCGAATTTACTTTTCTATTGCTGTCATAAAACACCGTGACCAAGGAAACTTGTAGAAGGAGGGATTTATTTGGGCTTATGGTTCCAGAGGAGAAGAGTCCATCACCATAATAGATGAAAAATGCAACAGCAAAAGGTCACCCCAGCTAGAGGAGCAAGTTGAGAGCTGGTATCCTCAACCACAGACAGGGAGCAGAGACTGAACTGGGAATGGAGCATGGTTTCTGAAGCCTCACGCTTGCGCATCCCCAGAGTGACCTGCTTCACCCAGCAAAGCCACGCCTCTTAAATCTATCCAAACGGCCCCACCAATTACGGACTGAGTACTCAAATGCCTGAGCCTATGGGGAACATGTCATCCAGGCCACCACACTGTCAACGGGTACCATTAATTCAAACGATGGTGTTAGCCATTAATAACACTGTGGGAGAGTCCATGACCATTGTATGGGTTTCTCAGACACAGACTCAGGGCCTATCTCTCTGAAGTCGATGGTCATGTGATAAAATTGCCACGTTTGACTGGAAAAAAAAAGCCACGATTAACGCATCATTCTCTTCCTATTTAGGAGAATAATTTAAGATCAATCTTAAGAATTAATGAGCCTTCAAAATTATCTGACAAATCTTTTGTGGAGTACGGTTGGAAATGAATTAATGGGTAAAATGCTTTTGAGAAAACAAAATTACCATCAACGACATGAATTATTTTGAATTCACTGGAAATAAATAATAATAGTAACACTATTGTGAGATGATTAGATAAGCATTTGGTGGTTATTAGTTATTCTCTCCTTGAACATCGCTCCTATTTGCCTAATGCTGATTATCTGTGATTTCCACTTCTAGAAAACCAAACTTAGCACGAGCACTTGAACACAAGCAGGCATTGGCTAAGTGATACGTCAACTCATTTTACACACTCTTGGGAGCTGACGTTTATTCACATCCCTCCTACCGATGACATAAATCTCTCAGGCCTACTGAAGGGCCAGATGCTCAGTGAAAGGCTTTTACAAGGTGTGCTCCACAGCCTGCAGTGTCAGACATAAAAAGGAACACCGGAGAAGAACGCTTGCTACGGTTGAAACCATAGTGTAGCTTTATTACTCTCTCCAAAGACACTGCTCCTCTTTACCCTGGCATTGCATTAGCTGTCTCACCTGGCGTTGTCAAAGCCCCTGCACCAATGGGGCTAACTCCAATCCTGCCACCGCGTCATAATGCCAAATGGAAAAAGAAATAAGGGATCTATGCGCCTGTGCTAAGTTCTGGGCTCTCCTCTTTACACACTTTGCAGAGTTCATTGATACACAATGAACGGCAGGTCCCAGACATGGCATGGTCCCCCAGAGTGGGGGTCAGCGATTAGGAACCAGTGAGCCATCACAGTTGCTCGCTTTAACTTTGTTTTCTGCTGGGGACAGCGTACGATGACAGGGACGCCAGCAGTAGGCCGGGATGGAGACACCTCAGAAGCCCGCGGCAGCTCCTTGTAAAAACTGGTTGTTCCCATTTCCCCTAACCTTAGCCCTGGACAACGGCTGCATAGATTCCATTTGTGCGCGACTGCCTTTCAGTTGGCCTTGGTGTGCAAAATTATTCTATTATATCTGACTTTCCTACTTCTTGCTCCTTCTGCTCTGGTGAATTCTGTGAAACTAGATGTTCCTTGATATTATGATTCTTAAACAATTGGAAATTGAGGCTTAGCAATGGCCCAGGTGTATGCTGTGTGTTCTCATCTTAGAAACAATGGAGTAACTGCACAATAGTAGTTCCAGATTAATGCTTGACTTGCAAGGAAACTTTAAAGAAATTATTAGAAAATGAATTAGAGCCAACATTGGGACCCTAAGAAAGGAAAAAGTTATTGAAGTTAGGAAATAAGTTTTATATAACATTTGAGAGTGGTTCCTGGATAAGGAAGTATAGAATATATAAAATTATATACTAGTAAAACTAAGTCAAAATACTGGGACTCTTATGAGAGTCATTGTGTGCAAGGAGCAGAAAGCTAGCGGAACCACTGAGTTAAGGGTTAACTTGATTCTTTCTGGCCACTGCCTGGCAGCTTTGTCTATGTCATTTATCATTAGAGCTTCACAGGAAAATGCAAGTAGCTGACCTAGGAGCTCTGAGCTCTGAAGTATAATAAGTTAAAAGTTAAAGTTTAAATAATGATAAGTTTACAATTATTATTATTATTATGGCCACAGGCCTGGGAATAGGGGAAGCTTGAAACTTTGGGGAGCAATTGTAATTCTTAGTTCTCTGTGGGATGTGGTTATTCTTCTGAATTTGATTTGGCAATGATTATACCATGTCTTTTTTTCTATCTACTTTTGAATTATCAATGAAAGACTGGGGCAAGAGAAAGGCTGGAGAGCATGAGAGAGAGAGTGAGTGAACATGTGAAGAGTGAACGAGAGAGGGCATGAGGGAGAGAAGGTGAGAGCGAGTGAGCGAGCATGAGAAGAGACTGTAAAGAGTGAGTGAAGAGAGAATGTGAGGTGTGTGTGTGAAGATTGTGTGTGTGAGTGAAAGGAGAGTGCATGTGGTGTGTGTGAGATATGTGTGTGAATATGTATGAAGATTGTGTGTGAGAATGAAAGGGTAATGAACAGAGGTGTGCATGAGTGTGGGAGTTTGAGAAAAGAAAGCCGCAATAAAAAATAGCAGAGTACACAAGGGAATGCAGAGTGTGTGCAGCCTCAAGCTGAGAGAGAGAGAGAGAGAGAGAGAGAGAGAGAGAGAGAGAGAGAGACACTTTAAGCCTTAAAATTGCCTGTCAGTTTGTATCCAAAGAGTAGTCTGTGTATATTTATTATGCGCCATCCAGATGTCCCTGCTTCCAGTTGAGAACTCCGATCCTGTGTCGAGGCTGGACCCCGGCAGCTTTTCCACTGATGATCCTCACTTGAGAAATGGCCACGTCCCTCAGATTTTTCTTCAGATTTTAAATCAAAGTGCCCAGGAATCTGGGTGGTGGCAGCCATCTATGGCATGTACTAGAAAGCACCATTACCACCCATGTGTCATTTGCCCACACAATTTATACCACAGTAAAGCAGAGTGGCTAGCCTTAGAGCGGTCAGGAGTAAAGTAGACTCAAGCAGTTTCTTCACACAACCAAAAAGTTCCAAATGAACTTTAATTCCATTCCACAAAGATGAATGCATCGGAAGATGATTATATGCGAGGGCTATCCCCTTATAAATTTTTACTTGACATCCCATATGTCAAACAAATTTATATCTGGTATCAAGTATATGATAGTTGATCAGTGACTTCATGTAGGTTAGGCTTCAAATGGACAAAAATAAGGCTCTGACAAGTTTCCTGCCTGGAGGCACAAATCACTTTACATTACGTTTTCATCAAAACTGCCAACTACAATCACAGGTGCAAAGAATCTTCCAGCCTCATAAAAAAGTTACAGACGGCAGAGATTTCTCTCTGCTGGGTGACTCCAGATTCTGTGATTTACAGCGACTAAAGGGATAACTCATGACTTTTTACTCTAAGAACCGAGTCTAAATTTATGACATTTCTCACTGTTAATCTGTGTGATTTGTGTGTGAAGACAGCTGTGGATGCAACTAACTAAAAGTAACACTTAGAAAGTCCGTGAAAGGCTCCACTCAAGTCTCCGGAAGCTTTGAAGGAAGGGAGCAGGACATTTTTTGAATGAAATATTGCACAGTGTTGAACCCATTCAAACAATAATAATGCCATGACAGAGGTGTATCTGATCACTTCAGTTCCCAGGAGAGGACACAGTGAACCAACGCCGTATTTGCCTTTTGTCTGTTCCTGGTTTTTCTACCTACTCCTTTTGAGTATGAGCGTCCTCTGAGTGACTTGACACGTCACTGAAGACTTTAAATATTTTCATCCCAACGTGACTTTTTAAAGTTCAGTTAATACGTTTTATTATTTCTCAAGTTTGTGTGTCTTGATATTTTTTCATCTGCTCCTGGAGTGCTCACAGATAAAGCATCTCAGCAGCAGGCCTAATTGGAAATAAATGAGCTCACAGTCTTATCTCTCACTGCCTTTGTGTTGCGGTGAACTGCCAGGATGCTCTATACACAGCCACCGCTAACCAGTTTAGTGGGGTTACCTCACTGAATAGGGAATAAATCACTGCTGATCTAACTAAATAATTCTGCCTCTGAATAGAGGGTTTGTTCCACGAACACGCGCACACACACACACACACACACACACACACACACACACGCACACACACACACCTTATGAAATTTAAGAACAGAGCACATCAGCATGCTGATATAACATGATTAGTCTTGAGTGAGTTTGTTTACATTTTGTTCTCCACATTGACGTGAAGAGACTTCTGTGTATTTTTACACATCTTAAAATACCAGAAGGAAAGTGTTTTCCACAATAAAAAACAGACCAGCTGAAGGAGTATGGCCTTATATTGTGAAGCTTAAGAACTCAGGTGAAGAGTAAATAAACACCACCCTTGTCTTCTGAACGCTGCACTGTCGAGCATAACGTTGACCTACTAAGGAAACAGTCACCTTATGTCTGTTAGCTCAGAAAGCCATTCTATCTCAACCTGAGAGCAGATAACGGTATCTTAGGGGTAATCAGCAAGGTCTTTTAAAAGATAAATCCAAAGAACAGAAAGAAACTGGCAAGGGCTGCATGTTTTCCTGTGCCACAGCCACTGCTCACAGCTGTCCCAAAGATACAGCAGAAAAGGGAAAAGGAGAAAACAGTGAATGGAGCCGGAAATGTGCAGAAAACTGACTTCCCTGGACTTCAGGGAAAGCGTAAATAAAACAGCTGCAGAAAATGTATCTGAGGTCATTTCTACCACAGTGGGTGGACTGGCTCCTTCATAAGCAGAAAAGGAGAAACTTCTTGGGTTAATTAAGATCTTGGGTTTCCCATCAGAAAGGTAAACTAGCGTAGATAAAATGAGAATGAGGGATGGGTTGGAATGAAACTTCAAAGCTTGTGCCAAAGGCATTCTGAAAGCAATTTTGAGTTGGCCTAGCCTGTGGCAGCCATGGGCAGGGGAGTGTACAGGCCGATGAGGGAGTTGCTGGAGGCCACAGGAGAGTGTCAGTGAAAGGAAAGGACTTGGACTTCCCTACTTCCTCTGCTGTGTTGTGTTGCTGCTGCTGTCTCTCTTCCCATCACGCTCCCTTCTGGGATGCTGAGTTGCAGGTCCAGGACTTTAGGATAATGTCCTGCTCAGGTGAGTGGTTGAGGTATGTGGTCTTCTACTTTATTAACTTACTTATCAGTCATACGCACTTTTAATTTTTAACCTTGTTTACTCTCAAACCGCCAGCCACCTTCACTGTCTCAGTGTTCTATTGCTGTGAAGAGACACCCTGGTCAAGACAACTTATAAAGGAAGGCCTTTACATGGGGGTTTGCTTAGAGAGTTAGTCCATGATTGTCATGCTGGAGGGATCTGTGGCAGGCAGACAGGCAGGCAGGCAGGCAGCAGGCAGACAGGCAGGCATGGCATTTTAGCAGTAGCTGAGATCTTGCATCCTGATCCACAGGCAGCAGGCAGATAAAGACAGGGACTAGTGCGAGTTTTTGAAACTTCAAAGTCCTCCTTAGTGACTAACCTCCTCCAAGAAACTCACACCTCATAATCCTTCCCAACCAGTTCTCCCATCTGAGGACCAAGCATTCAAACAGATAAGCCTGTGGGGGCCATTCTCATTCAAAACACCACGTTCACAATCTTGGATTACATAATGACAATCGCAGTGTGCTTCCTCTCAGGGCTTTTCTGAATCTGAAAATTTGGGGAAGGGGGAGGGTAAAATTCAGAACCATCAAATGGCAGCGTCATGTCATCAAAGTAACTCTTCAGGGCTTGGTATTTTCCCTCCTCGCCTTTGCTCACACAGAAAGGCTGGTCTTTCCCAAATACTATCCCAACTGGACTACCCAAATCCACAGAAGGTAGCAAGGTAGCGCGTTTAAGGGCTTGAGCCATCAATCCTGCTGCTAGGGCTGAAGGATACCTACAGCTGTTACTAGATCTGTGAGTTTTTCGTTACAATGTTTAAATGAACAATTAAAGTGTCACTGTTACTGGAACCCTTTTGAGAGTTCAGAACGTAATCGACATAAGGCAAATTCAGAAAAAGAAGTCATCCCATCACTTTTGGTCCTCAAGACCATAAACAGCCATTGTGCCTTCTTGTGGTTTCTTTCTGTTCTCTCCTGTCTTCAATACTCTGAACAACGATTCTTGCACAATCCAAGTTCTATCCAATGTGTTTGCAAGGAACTTATTTTGAACCAAGTTAACTCAGATTTCCTCTTATAACTCAACTTTTCGGAGACATTAGTAAGCTCTTCCTGTAAACACCCTCATTATCTCTGATACCACGGCTTGTAACATTAGGCACGTTTCATGGTATTTTCCACCCAGCCAATACTGTCAGTATCGACTGATGTAATGAAACAGCCATTGAGTTTCCTAAAGACGGAGCAGAAAGTGTAAAGCCTAAATTATATTTTCATTTGTTACACTGACTATATATTTTTTTTCTTAAGTAAATGGAAAAACCAGGAAAAACAGAGAACAGGCAAGAAGCTGCTGGGTAATAGGTAAAAGAACTGATGGTGGACTGAGGAGAGAGGGAAAAAGGGATCCTTAGTGAATTAAGCTATTTCCAGCTCATTTTTGAACTTGCACGTATTAAATGAAAATGTCTCCTTGCAGCAATAAAAAAGATGCAATCTTTGTTCAAAGAGGTTTGATTGCCATAAAGGTCAGAGAATGGCAGCCCGACTCGTTTTACTTATCTTCCGCGTTCTGCGTGAACCGACAGCTTCCGTAGGATCTTTACCTTGACGGTGAAGCGTTTCTTCTTCGGGGGGCTCCATACCGTGCCAGTTGAATGAATGAAGGCACGCAAGGGCCTTAAGGAGGTCACCAACACATACGCTTTAAGAATCACAGATAGCTCTTCTGCTCTGAAGATTGCTTCACGCGGAGCAACGAGTGTAGTCTGATTCCTAAAAAAATAAATCATAGTGCTGCATTTAAAATTGAGTATGCGATGGGTGAATGAACTAAACCTTGATAAACTCCTCCCATCCCCCCTTGGAGCCCAGTCCCAGTCAGTGGCTTTCCTGAACCGATTGCAACTGTGGATTTTTCTCTCACCACCAGGGGGTGTACAGGCACAGAGACAGGCCGTCGATGGGTAGAGGTCTTCAGACTGGATGACTGAATCAAACGATTTTCCCCCAAAGGAAAACAGTACTTAGACTAATGTTTAAAATTTTCTGAAAATTAAATTAGTCACCCTCTCCGTGACCTCGGATTCGTGGGGCTGTTTGAGCAGGAACGAATGAGTAAATGTGGGTGAGAAACACTCCCCCTCCCCTGCTTTCTTGGATGCTCTCTTCTGTTTGTGCAGAGGTTGAATTATTTAACAGCAGACAGGCCATCAAGAATATGCTTGAATGGGCTGGAGAGATGGCTCAGCCGTTAAAGGCTAGGCTCACAACCAAATATATAAGAATATGCTTGAATACTTCCCTGACTACTGCACATCTACGTAACAAACACCCCTCATTCCAGAAAAATAAACGTCAACTTAAAGAAAGCAATAAACAGTTCTTGTTCCCTGTTTTGTGATGAAACAAACACACTTCCGGAGTAAGCCGTACCAAAATATAAAATTATTTGTATTTCTGTGCCGTGTCTATATGTTGAGAATCTAATTCTAATCAACAGTATGTGGCCTGTGTTTGTGAAAACTGCGGAAGTTAAAATATTATGCAGGAGCTGCAAATGGTTTCTCCATAAAGACTATTCAATGCTGAAACACTATCTAGTAATCATACAAGCAGATGAGGCAAACTCATTTATGTCTTGAATGGCATAATTAAAATACGTATTTTCCTCCTGTGATCTATACACGCTCTAAAATCCTTTACTTGGATTCTGTAGAATTTAGGAAGGCAGGGAGGGACCATTGGTGGGGAGAGGAAAGAAAGATCTTAAGGGAGGGAGGACGGTAGAACAGGGGTGATATGAAAGAAAGGGGAAACGTGGAGGGAGGTTTAAGTGGGGAGAGGAGTGAGAGAGAAGGGCAGAGGAGGAGACTGGGGAGGGATAACCAATACTAAAGATATTCAAAATAAGCCATGGGAAACCCACTGTTTTATAAAGTTCATTTTCCATACAAGAGTTTCATCAGAACAGGGCAGGGTATGATGCTCCTCCCAGCAGTCATAGATTACAAAATAAAAGCCCAGTGCATTGTGGGATGCCTCCCTAACGTAGTTGATCAGGAGTGACTCAGAGATCTTCCAATAACGCAGGCAGTGGCCATTGTACTCGGTTACCGACCAGGACCAGATGGTGAGATTCTATTGCTAATGACACCGCACACTTGGGTCACAGGACGTGGAGGGATCAAGTTGGTACTGACCTGGGAAGCTTCCTTCCCTGATAGCCAGTGTTTGTAGTACTCGAAAGAGCTATGTGTAGATTCCTGAGGCAGGGGATTGTCATCCACTGTCCTGCCCAATAGTAACAACTACAATAATGGCTTAGGTGGCAAAATGTGCCCATAGGAGCAATAGTGGTATAAATGTTATTGGTAAGCAACCGCCTTTCACTTGGACTTACCTATGGCGTTTTCCACAGAAGGAAATGGATGTCTACTACTGTGAATCTGGCCAGGAATATGCCTGGAGAGCTCACAGGCTCCAGGGTTAAACCTGCTACTAGTTTGTTAAATGGATGGCGTATCAAACTGCTCTCTACTCCCATTTCTATATCCATAGATGAGTGAAGCTCTCAGGTCTCATCAGTGAGGTTTCTTTGTGGACAGTGGTTAATGCAGAGACTCACAACTTGTCTCGGTGCAGAAGGTGAGTGTCAGTGGGATGCTCAGGACATCCGTGTTATCTCTGCCCCACAGAAGAGGAAGGCGAAGGACTGTAAGAGCCGGAGCTCAGGGTGGACCAGACTGAAACTGCTGAGTTCATGACCTCACAGCTTTGGTTCTGCCATCAATAGACCTGAGTAAGATCAAGCCAATCAACCATCCACCACGAGGCAGGGAGGGTCCGACAAGCCCAGTCCTAACTGAAGAGCGATTGATGGCTGATGGCTTAAGAGAAGAGTCTGTTTCCTTTAAGAATGTGACCTCTGGTAGGTTGATTAAGCTCTAGTGGATGGTTCCTCACTCATGACTATATAAGTGGTACAAAGTACTATATAAGTAGTAAAATGAATGAATGAATGAATGAATGAATGAATGAATAAATAAATAAATAAATAAAAGCATGACACTGTTGGGGGGGTGACTGATGGATCTCAGAGATGTTAGGAGGAAGAAAGGTAGAGATTAGGATCAAAATACATTACATAAAATTCTCAAAGAATAATACAAATGTTATATTTAAAATATCCTTTCCTGGGCCATCCAGAGACTACCCCACCTGGGGATCTAGCCCATATGCAGTCACCAAACCCAGTCACTATTGGGGATGCCAAGAAGTGCTTCCTGACAGGAGTCTGATATAGCTGTCTCCTGAGAAGCTCTGCCAGACCCTGACAAATACAAATGCAGATGCTCACAGCCAACCATCGGACTGAGAACAGGGTCCCCAATGGAGGAGTTAGAGAAAGGATTGAAGAAGCTGAAGGGGCTTGCGACCCCATAAAAACAACAATACTAACTAACCAGAACTCACCATCCAAACCACCAACCAAAGAGTACGTATGGAGTGACCCATGTCTCCAGCCACATATGTAGCAGAGGATAGCCTTGTTGGGCATCAATAGGAGGAGAAGCCCTTGGTCCTGTGAAGGCTCAATGCCACAGTGTGGGAAAATGTCAGGGTGGGGATGTGGGAGGGAGGGAGTGCGTAGGTGGGTGGGGGAGTACCCTCACAGAACCGGGGAAGGGAGAAGTGATAGGGGGTTTCCTGAGGGGAAACTGAGAAAGGAGATAACATTTGAAATGTAAATAAAGAAAATATCCAATAAAAATATTTAAAAGATATTCTTTCCTGGAAATACCTTGGGTAACTTGATACCTTTTCTTAGATCGTAGAAGTCATAAAACTTTAATAGCTAAGAAAAATCCATTCAGCCATATTCAAAGACTAAAGCAATGTCATGCAGATATAAAATAGAAGTTAAAATTTTATAGTTTTCCATTGTCAAGGTTCTAAATTCAATTTACATTAATGTAACTTACTAGCTAAGAGTCCAATTTACCCAAATGTTTATTCTACAGAAGCAGAAATTTGAATTAGTCTAGAAGAAAGTCAATGATGTCATTCCCTCTTAAGCCACAATGACTGGGCATTCTTTTGAGCGGGGCCTAGCAATTTACCAAGTCACAATCTTCCCCCCTGCCCCATCCCAATGCCCAAGCTCTGAGATCCGAGTTCTAGGGTTTTGTTTTTTACTTGCTGCCTACAAAATGTGTTGGATAGAACATCCCACACCATTATCTTACAACTGTTCGCGTTGCCAGTTCCATGGTTTCCATATACGTGGCTTCTCTGCTTTTGAGAGATGACTGGAAACACTCAGCCGTGACTGTGTCCCCTGACCCAGGCACACAGAAGAACTCACTGGAAGTCGCAGTTCTGAAAAGAGTCACAAGCAAAAGACAGTCATTCTTGCTGGTTCCTCCTGGAGCTGCTTCTAAATTACAGTGTACTGGACTGGAGAGTCCACCCCTCCATTCTGAAGTCAGGATGCATCAACGAAGTAAGAAACTATGATCAAAGAGGAGTTTGTTTTGGAGGGTTCTTTGTTTGTTTGTCCCCACCACCACTGCCACCATCATCAGGAAAACAATGGTAGTAACTGGTTTTCTCAATTTGCTTGCTCAAAAGGGAAGATAGGTTCATATTTCTAACCTTCCAACCTCAAGCTGACCTACATCCACACTGCTGAGGACGCTCTGTCACCGATAGGAAGGTAGCTGTAGGCACTGACTGTTTGAGGTGTGAACAGAACTCAGAGAGGGAGTTGATTTCCTAACAGTACATTGCTTCCTATACTTACGTTGGTTGTGCCTCGTGACCTCGATCCCCTCACAGGGGCCTTTATTTCGAAAAGATTTAAGTTTACGCAAATGGAGAGAAGCTATGTCATACTTCAGAAAGGTCATACTGAATTATTTAAAAAGTGAAAATTTTGGATATGCTTAGTAAGAGGACCCAGTAGTTACAAAAAGCTGTAGAATTAAAACGAAAAGCCTCCTCCATCAGCAGTGAGGGCTTGAGCATCAGCTTTTAAAATCCAGAGGAGCACAGGACATCTGGAGCATTTTACTGTTTCTGAAACATAAATGGATACAACTGAGATAACTAACGATGTGCCTATACTAACCTAGATGCCTAAGGATTTGGTTTTTAATATATAAGAGAGACATCTCCATGGTCCATGCCTGGCTTATTTCCCAGGTTTATGTAGAATTACTCCACACACTCTTCTCAGTAGCTTACAGTATTTCATTCATGTGTGTGTGTGTGTGTGTGTGTGTGTGTGTGTGTGTGTGTAATTGATTAGGACATTCTTCTCTTCTGTGCACTTACTTTTAAAATGTGTTTCCCGTGACATTTTCATAACACTGTGAGGAACATTCTCACACACCTATTTTGGTGTACCTATACAAGTTTGCCCGAATTCTTCTAGGCATGTAGATTCACCAGGTCAATAGGCAAATGTGTCGTAACTTTATTAGACATTATCAAATTACCCCTTCAAATACTTATCCCAATTTCTATACCATCCCAGAGTGTGTGGGACTTGTTTTACCCCCGGGTCACAATACTTTATTTTTAAGTCAGACAATTTATCTAGGTCTCAAAATGAAGCAAAGCCTTTAATTTTCCCCCCTCTGGTACACACTCCATCAATGCCATCATAGTCTAATTTAAAACATCTCACCCTCCCAAGTAAAAGTCACAGACGTAGGACTGTCTGATGCTTTCCCATAGGCCACTGTAACACAGTGTGATTGTGCCAGAAAGTGCCGATAACCTATTCGTAAGGCTCCCTTAGCAATGAGGTTCCGTGTATCACAACAGCAGAACTGAAGTTAGAAAAATTGCTTTGGTTTTAAGTTGACAAATGAAAAAGCATAGAAGTTAATTTCTCTCCTTGGAAATCACAACCTCACATTTTTTAAATTCACATTGTGTGTGTGTGCGTGTGTGTGTGTGTGTGTGTGTGTGTGTGTGTGTGTGCGCGCGTGCGCGTGCGCGTGCAGGTGCCTGTGTAGGTTTAAGAATAACTCATAGGAGTTAGTTTGTCTCCATCTGGCATGTGTGCAAGTCTCAGGGCCTGAACTCAGACAGTCAAGCTTGGAAATGAGCACCTTTACCCAGGGAGCCATCTGACTGACCTAGAAACCACAGCTTTGAAAAGGTTGATAATGGGAGCCAAGGTATGCAGCCTAGTGGTAGAGCATGCATTTAGTATATACATGACCTTGGCTAAAACCCTTGGCTATGCAAGAAAAGTCAAATGTCCACTAAATTCCTCAATCTTGTACAAAGAAAATAAATATTCTCAATTAAAATTTCACTGGATATAGTTATTTGTCAGAAGTTATTACTGGGGAACTCCTTTGTAGCTCTCTTTGATGTGGGGTGAGAATAATGTCATTGATTCTAATTTCCCTCATCCTTGCCACAAGAGGCCCAGCGTTCGAAGTCTATGCACAGTTGCATTTGCAGAAGCTAGACAGCCTAGTTTTACTAGGCTAATAACCTAATGGTGTCATGAAGGGAGTGTCAGATAGAAAGAACAAATGAGAAAACAGAACTCTGTCCCCCTTTGCTCGTTTGTTTCAAGTGGTGGAGATACAGGAGATGCTGGAAGAATGGAGGTGAGAATTACCAAGGCTATGTAAAGCTCCTTCATTCACCCCTAAACTGAGATGCAATATCAGAATTCAATACTGATTTTAAAAATTTATAGTAATGTTCAAAACTTACACATGAGTTGATAAACTCCGGGCTTCCTTTATATTATTTAAGACTTGTTCATTATTTTGTGATTCTCATAAAACAATGACAAAACCCTTTTGCAATTTGTTATAGCTTGATATCAAAATGGACTCTTATTCTATTTGAATATGGGGAAATGAGCAGACATAAACTCCACTAATATATAGAAAAAGTGGCTGTGTTTCTTGGAAGTGTTATAAATGGTTGTGAACACAGTTATCTTATGTTACATAACAGAATCAGATATTGTTGGAGGGGCCTTTTAGGTCTTTGGTGTTTCCATCCAATGTGTTTTTCAATAGGTTAGCCCACCCACTTCCTTCCTTTTCTACGTCCCCCCTCCTAAACCCTAGACACATGCAGAAAGTCTAGAATTCTCCCTCATAGTACAGCTGAAAATATCTTCTGTATTTTTAAGGAATTTGGGAGATGAAGGACTCTGTCCCATGGGTAGTCTTCCAAATAATTCTCTAATTCGCTCACATGGGGTAGTTGAAATGTTTCATAGGCAATTGAATGTGAAATGCCTCGCACGTATCTGTTAGGTTTCCTTGCCCATGGTCCAGAGTCAGAGTGTATAATAGATTCAGATGGGAAATGCCATCCAGTGAGTAGTGCTGCGCTTTTATTTAGTGCCTACTCTTAGTTCATTTCAGAGAGCACCGAAGCCTGTAAGCTTACGAGTCGCCTGGAGTCAAACCGGACCATTTCTTAGGGATGCAGCAAGGCTGCCTTGCTCATGCCTTTTAATATGTAGTAGAATGTGGCCGAGCGCCTGCTGACTGGGGTGGTGTTGTGTGAACAGGAAGACCCAGCCAGAAGTAAAAGGCCTGTCTTTGCGTTTCTGCTCTTGCCAGGCAACAATGGGCTTGTGACCCTGTTGAGGAGTCTTCTAGATTCCAGGATGTGAATTCCATGAGTTGTCTAAACTTTTCATAGTCCTAAAACAAGGCTGACCCATTCCTGTGAGCAATGAAATAGTTTGGAGACGGTTAGCCAACTTAAGGTTACAAACCAAAATGTTACCCTGAGGAACTAAAAATACTTTCCCTTGGTTAGTAATCCCTCCCGCTCTGTGCAGCATGTAATTATGTACAGCACAGGTAAAGACTAAACACTGGAAAACATGTGTACTGGAAAAGATGAGCTGCCAATTTTCTGGTGTATTTGATTTAATGTTTTGCCCCATAGCTAGTAATTAATATGAAAGCAATAGCGAAAGTATCATTATGTTTCACCAATGTTTGGATGTTGTCTTGCATTTCTTATTAAGAAACTAAATACAGTGTTTTGTGTTTTAAATTTACAGGGAAGATGAACATCCTTGATTAGCAATTAATAATGATTTGAGATTAGCAGTATAAATAAGTATAGTTATGAGTATTAATTGCTACTCCTGCCTGTGGGCATTTACAAATGTAAATGCTTGTCTTGCAGGTATAAAAGCTACACAAATATAACCTTAAACCTCACGTGTATCACAAATATGACTTTAGAAATGCACACGTTGAAGTCACATGCAGGAATAACTTCTATTGCAGCCATTAAGTAAAGACTACAGGTAGAGGGGCACATGTATTTCCAAGGCAAGAAAGATAGGGAATAAATGACCCACCATTTTCTACCCCTAAGCCTGAGCTCTTGCTAGCACGCAAGGCCAAGTAACCCACATGGATGGAGGCTGTGAAAGACAGGCATCTAGAGAGAGGCCTAGAGGGAACTGCAGGGGTAAATGGAGGGGATCCAACACAAATACCACACTCGGAAAAAGGAGCTGTATCCACAGTTCTCTCCGCCATGTTTCTATGAGTTCACATGTAGGAAAAAAATAAAAGAGAATCTACAACAAGAGTATTTACATAGGGCAGCAGGCGATGGCTTAGACTGAACCATATGGAATTGCTGTTTCTAAGTAAAAACAGTAGACATTGGTCAAATATCAGCAATTGCACAGTGGTCCACCCAATGTTTCTTTTACTACACCACAGGACCTACTGGAGAGAAAAACATCAAAAATGTGTAATCAGGTAACATTGGGTGCCTGGACTCAGGGAACATCATGGAAGACTGGGCAGAAAGTTCTAAGGGTCAGAGGTCAGGGAAGACCTGAGGGACACAGTGTCATTTGACCATGCCAGGTACTGCTGTACTCATGAACTCATAGCAGCTATGATTATCTGCCTAAGACCTGTGAAATCTTAAGTTAGTAAATAGTCCAACATTTGAGTGTGGGACAGGTCCATGAGTCCCTACCTCTCTTTGAGGAACAATTGACAGTCAACGGATGATAGGGGAGGGAGAGTGAGCTTTCTTTAAGTGTGTCGGACCCTGATAAGTCTACAGTGTTCCAGGGGGTAGCCCAACACTCAAGGGCATATGGGTAACACTAATTGGATACAGACAAATGGGATATTGGTAGAGTAAAAGGGAATCCAAGAGGAGTCAGGGAAGTGAGTGTGATCAACATATATTGCATAAAACATATAAAAATATAAAAGATTATAGGGGGAACAAATATTCATAGGAAGAGATATGGAGACAAGGTTTGGAGCAGAGACTGAAGGAATGGCCTACCTGGAGATACAACCACCAAATCTAGACAATATTGATGCAGTCAAGAAGTACAGGCTGACAAGAACCTGATATATATATATTTGTTGCAAACAACAAATTTGCTTGCAATATTTGTTGCAATATTTTCTTGCAACCCCATAAGAACAATAATACCAACCAATCAGAGCTCCCAGGGACTAAACCACTAGCCGAAGACTACACATGGACAGACCCATGGTTCCAGCTGCATATGTAGCAGAAGATGGCCTTGTTGGGCACCAATGGGAGGAGAAGCTCTTGGTCCTGACAAGGCTGGACCATAGGGAGATGGGAAGGGGTGAGTGGTTGGGTGAAAAACCCCCTTACAGAAGAAGAGGGAGGGGAATGGGATTGGGGGCATATGGATGGGACACTGGGAAATGGAATAACATTTGAAATGTAAATAAAAATATCCAATAAAAAATATTCTTCAGGAATAATCTGTAGTCTATAAGGTTTTATCTTGATGTCATCTTTAAAATTCCTAGAATTCAAAAAATATAAAAGAGTTAATAAAATATTATTTTAAAAATCAAAACTGATTCTAGTAAGAGCACATAATCACACAACACGCAACTGAAAGTACCTACAGGTTGGTCACCTCTTTTTAAGAAAGAGGTGACCCTGAGGTCACTCATGAGTGTTTAGCATCTTCCTTGTAAGCAATGGAGACACACACAAGTCCGAGTCTCTTACAAGGCAACAAATATCCTCACGTCTTAACCTGCTACTGTTTTGAATATTGGTGAAAAATCACAGCCAAAAAGCATGTTGGGTGCAGAACAAATGTTTGTTGAATGAGGAACTAGATAGTAGCTAAGGTCATTTACAAATCTAGTTTTCTTGATTCTGGATACAAAGTTGCCATTTCTAATACAAGGCTTAAGGCAGAATTAAATGTCGAGAACTCATTGGCTACAACTGAAATTCCTGAGAATTTAGCATATTGCTTTAATCATGAGCATGTCACAGGACCAACCAGCTGCCCCTCCATTTATGAAACCCAGTAACCTTATGGGAAAGAGACTACAGACGGATGCTCTCTAAGCCACCAACCCCTGAAAAGGTATTTGAGGAATATCAGTCAATCATCCTCTCACCTCTTCAGAAGAGTACAGAACAATAAGGGATACAGCCACAAAAGAGTATGTATAATAAGGAGGACTGTGTAGACCCGACTATACCACATCTTTACTCCTAAGTAGATCATGAAGATTTACACCCTGTTCTTTCCTCAGGTTTAGCTTTGTGTGGTCCCAAGGGAGGAAGGAGCTCAGTTCCTGTCTCGTTCACTCATTCAAAGAATCTTCATTAGGTTCTAATACCGGGTTAGGTCCTGGGTAGAGTAGGATTGGAACCGACACACTTAGCATATCTGAGTCGAGCCCTCTGTACTTTGTTCAAAGAAAACTTCCCTGCCAGCAACAGAGATCTAAAAAGAATGAACTCCTAAATGGATTCACAGCAAAACCTCCTAGACATCATCTTTGTAGGTCATCGTTTGAGGTTTTGCATATTCCAAATGCACTGAGTCCTTAACAAGTTTTATTGTCATTTTATTAAAATCGCACTGACCAAGGTATCTTTGAGAGAATGAGTATGGCAAACACATAAAAGTGTTATTAGGACACATCTCTGTCTTTGTTTGAGCAGTCCACTGGTAATTTCTCAAGACCTGAAATCACTGTGCTACTCTCTGTCTCAGTGACTTCCTCTTGATGGCCTCAGAGGTCTTTCTCATGATGTTATCTAGAAGGACATGCCATATCACAAATATATATATCACACAACACTTTAGTATCAAAGTCTTTGTGGGGGGGGAAGCATCACGTGCATTCCGTTATAGGAAATGAGATGTAATCCCTGCCCTATAGTAAGTGGAGACACAATTTGTCCCTTAGAAATGACCAGCTCAGGCTGGAGAGATGGCTCAGCCATTAAAGGCTAGGCTTACAACCAAAAGTAAAAGAAATGACCAGTTCAATGACACAGCAACGTGCTTTGAAGGAGTAGTCATTGTACAAAAGCCCCGCCAACTGATCAATCCATCAATCACACGCCTATCAAGCGTTCAGCAAATGCAAGCTGTAAGTGCCCTTCATTCAGTTCTTTCTCAGTGGAAGTGTCAAAGTCACACAGTTCTACAAAACCAATTTTCCCCATGGACTCCTCTATGTTTTGACCATGACAACATAAGAACCTTGAATTCTGCTCATTTTCCGTGGTAATAAAAGCTGTGTCTAGACTACCACTTCAATTTCCTTGCCCTCTGATTTCACTGCAATGACCAAACAGCATGAAAGATTGTTTTATTATTTTATGGCAGCTTAATTTTCCTCTGATGTTTTTCTACATGAGTTTTTCAGAAGACAAAAAAAAATTTTTTTAAGAAAAAGAAAATGCTTGACTACTCCAGCAAAGCCCAAGATGAATAATTTAATATAAATTAATGAATGTCATTAATAACAATTTGAAACACAGCTTCCCCCAAATATTAATACATAAGAGTCCAATAAATATGACAATAAAATAGATGCCCAAATCCACCTGCTGTAAAAGAAGTTAATCACTTTATTAATATCAAACCATTTCCCTCAGGACACATTTTCTGGAACAAACCATGAAATAGTATTGATTTAATTTGCATCAGAATAATTAATGGCTTACTAGAATCTGCAACAGTAATTATAAATTCCGTTTAAATGTAGTGTAGTCAATGATAACTTAAATGTAGGATACAAACACTGGGTGGGAGTAATGGTTGCTATTTAAATGAAACCAGGCATTAACATGGTCTAGATAGTAAATCCACAGGGTATTTCCCTGTAATTTTTACATCATATTTTAATATCTTAAAGTATACAGTGTTACTATCAAGTAGCTTCTCGATTTGTATATTGTTTGCAAACAAAGATATTATATTTGAGCCAAGTTTATTTTTATGATAGCAAGATTTCCGTGATCTTTGAATCCGAGGATAAGAATATAGAAGACACAGAGACTTGCAAGAGTTGATTAAATGAAGTCTCATGGGAGATGGGGACTTACATGACAGAAATAGGTAACCAGTGTGGAACACTCCAGGAAGGCAAACGAGTACGGAACGACTGTGTGATTCTGAGGGTCTTCCTGGCCATCAGCCAGCAGTGTGATTGGAGTCTGTAGAACTTAAGTTTGACCGTTTGGCATCGGAAGACAGGAGTGGATTCTAGCCGACGGAAGACTGCGGACACGTGGCTGAAGCCAGCCACACTGTAGCCTGACTTTCTGAACTGGGCTCGAGGTTTTCAGCCTTCGAGAGTGAAGAGGACCATTAGCCTAGAACTTCTGTTGTTTTGTGTCTTGTACATCACCAAAGAATTAACCAAACTCCATGCCGCAAACGTGGTGGGAGCTGCTCTTTAAAAATGTTAATCAGGCAATCCAAAATGTCAGTTCTTTCTTTCCTTATCTGAATTATTAACTTTCATGTTACTATTTCTTCTCCACAAAGAATGTGAGCATTTAAGCTAATTAATGAAATAAAACAAATATTTCTATACAGATACTTTGCAAATCTTCCTCAGAAACTGTTCATCTCCTGTACTGGCAAGATTATACATAATGTATTAGATATTACAATATATTATATATTATATATATAATTATAATGTATATATTCTATATACATTAAATTACTGTAATAGTATTCGTAGATTTGCCACATCCAAAGCCTGGCTTTTAAGTTCAGTTTTGTGGCTCGAGTGTCCCTTGTGTGCTTGTCACACACTCCTCAGCTGAGCTACATCCCAGCTCTCCTTCTCATTTGTTATTCCAACACAGGCCTTACAAATTTGCTTAAACTCACTCTGTAGCAAGGCTAACCTTGATTTCGTGGGCTTCCTGCCTCTGAGGCGCGCCTGGCAAGGTAGGGTCCCATTTAACCTTGCTTCTTTGCATCTCCCTTGTGCTAGTTACTTTTTATTGTCAAGCTGACACAACCTAGAGTCAACTGGGAAGAGGGAACCTTGACTAGAGAATTTGCTGCATCAGACAGTGAGCATGACTGAGGGGCAGTATCCTGACTGCTAAATGATGGGCTCTACCATCCTTAGGCAGGTGAGTCGAGGATTTTATTTTTTAAAGAAAGGTAAATGAGCACAATCAAGGAGCAAGCCAGTAGTAGCTTTATTCCATGGCCTCTGCTTCATTTTGTACCTCCAGGTTTCTGCTTGAGTCCCTGTCCTGACTTCCCTCATTGATGAACTGTGGCCTAGAAGCGTAAGCAGTGTGAACCCTTTTCTTCCCTCTTTCTGTTTTTTTGTCATTGTATTTTTGGCAACAGCAGAAAATAATGCAAACCAGAACATCCCTGTAAAGCAAACTCTTTACGAAACCCCAAACTTGAGCTCCTACTTAGATGACTGAGAAAAAACTGATAGTAAAAAATAAATAAATAAATAGTATATAAAATGAATTTTGCTATTTATTTTTAAATATCCTGAAGAAAAAAATTGTGACATTCAATATTATTCCAGCCATCTTCAATAAATGAGGGTTATACAGTCATTGATTTAAAAAGCCCAGAGAGTCCTAATAACACTCAGTGGCCAGGAGTCATAAAAAGAAAATTCAACATTATTTCTTATCACAATAGATTCCAGCCAGGAGATGGTGAGTTTAAGAATCAATTTAGAAGTGGCAGAAAGAATTCAAGATGGCTAGTAGCAAAGAAAAAAATCTATTAAAAATACTGGGTTTCCTCTTTTTGTTCCTCACCTAATGAAGAAATGATGTTGACTTAGAAAGTGAGTCTTTATTATACCCTGGCATAAGGAGTGAATATCAATTGATTACTTTATAAAGGTGAGCTGGAAAGAGAAGAGTGTACAAAAAGTTCCATGAAGGGAGTGACTGGGAAAAATGGTGTTTTAGTGAATTAGAGGGAACTATCAAGGAAATTAGAGGCTTTTATATGAAGAATTTGGCAGAATTTTGTTTTGTGATGGGGGACAGTGAGACAGACAGTTCAAAACACAAAGGTGCTTGCTGCCAAATATGAAGACTTGGGTTTAATCCCTGGAACCTTAAAGGAGAACACTGGGGAGAGCATTATGTGCCCTGACCTACACATGTGTAATGTGGCTTGTTTCTCCCCCAGGTCAATCAATCAATTAATCAGTCAATGAATAAACAAATGTTGTGGGTTGAGTGATCCTAAATCTTCCTTCAATATCTTTTTTTTTCAACCTTATCACCTTACAAATAAAGTTGGGTTTTTTTTTGTTTGTTTGTTTGTTTGTTTGTGTTTGTTTGTTTTAATCCAAACTACCCTACAAGGTCTTTGGGATTAGAGATGATGTAGGAAGAGGCTGTTTTACTTTGCTTGCCCAATCAACGTGACCTCAGCTTTCTCAAAGGGTTGTTTTGGTCTGGCCCCCCTGCCACCCTGGCTCAGTTCCCCTGTGGCTGGAGTCAGGTTCCTCAGCTCGAGGGCTTGGGGTACTCTTCCCAAAAGAAGTTGGAGGTCACTAGCAGGCCAGCAAAACTGGATTTAGAGAAAACGCACGTGAAATGTCTATAAGGATTCTGAGAAGTAAGAGTGCTCATTCAATTTCATGGCTCTAAGGTGAAACGTGGCAGAGGTCCGTGGCTACCATTATCCATCAAATGATCTGCAGTTCGGGCTTTCCGCCCTGCTTCCGAGGCGCTTGCCCAGCATCCTGCAGCTGCTGCTGGTTTCTCTCAGAAGGTGGTTCCTTACTCAGCGCTCTTGTCTGTCCCTCAATCTAACTTTTCTTTCCCAAATCACTTTAAAAATTTCTCAGTATACTTTAGTCCCGGTGGCACCTTGGCACTCTATATCCTTTTGCTCTTGGCTACTGTAGGTTTACAAATACATTGTGTAATTGGGACATTTTAAATATCATTTTGTGGATTGTACCTTGCATGTTATAGCTGGCTATGATTATAGTTGAAGGCTCTTTCTCTTAAATGACACAGCACTGATCTAAAACTGGCTGTAGACCGACCCATGCTGGGTGGAGGAGCACGGTAAAGAAACTGAAGCGTTTGCAAAACAGGGAACCGAAGATAGATGAACAGATCCAGTTTACTTAAACACATCATCTTTCTTAGTAATTCTATTTAGAGGCAGAGTAAACATTCCTGTGCCTGCAATATTTGGATTACTGAGTCATAAATAGTGATGGCTTCGTACTCGAAAAGTAAGTGGAGCCAAGTAGCTCCACTCCGTTCTAGAGAAATGTGTTGAGTCCAATTGTGGCCCTGTTACAATTCAGTGATATTAAGCACACCTAATTCTGACATCAAAAGGGGGAGTGACAGGCAGAGAGACAGACAGACCGAGAGAGAGAGAGAGAGACAGAGAGACAGAGAGACAGAGAGACAGAGAGACAGAGAGACAGAGAGACAGAGACAGAGAGAGAACCTATTTCCCAACTTTGTCCCCTTTTTTACAGTCTGTGGTCAGTGAGAGATGCTGAGCTGTCATCTGGTGATTATTTACTGGGGCGTCGGAGTGTTTATGTGGAATGTCTGCCCTACTAGTACTCCAATGTGTGTGGGCTTGACTCGAAGAACTGTGCGTGAGGTCTACCAGCAAAGGACCACCCTTAAATTAAAATGGGGTAGATAGCAATAGGAGTGCCACATAGCAGGATGACATACAATAAAAGGGGAACTTTCAGTGCGGTGTTTTGTATTCTGTGGACTCCTCTCTAGACCAGTGTTTTCATCCTTCCTACTACGGTGACCCTTTAATACAGATGTAGTGACTCCAACCATCAAATTATTTTTTGTTCTACTTCATAACTGTAATTTTCCTGTTATGAATCATAATGTAAATATTTTTTTTAGAGGTAGAGGTTTGCCAAAGGGGTTGCCACAGGTTGAAGAACACAGTTCTAGAGCATACATATGTTTATGTGTATATGGAGGTGTTTATCCATATCTATTCATATGGGTGTCTTTTATCATTTTCTGTCTTGTTTTTTGAGACAAGGTTTCTCACTGAACCTCAAACTTACCAATTGGCTAGACTAGCTATCTGGTATCGATTTAATTCTCTACTTGGCACAATCTAGAATTACCTAGGAAGAGAGTCTTAATTGAGGAATTAACAAAATCAGATTGGGTTATGGGCATGATTTTAGGGGACCTGCCCTGATTGCTAAGTCATAGAAGAAGACCCAACCTACTGCAGGCAGCACCATTCTTTAGTCAGGTAGTCCTGAGTAGTATGAGAGGGAAGAAAGCTAGCCTAGAACAAGCAAGCAAGTGAGCAAAGACCCATGGGTTTGTTACTTTTTCTCTTGATTATAAACGTGATCTTTAAGTTTCTGACTTGACTTCTTCACAGTATGAACCTTATCCTTGAATTGTGAGACAAATAAACCTTCTTCCATGTGTTGTCTTGGGTCAACAGTAATAGAAGCTTTTTTCATTTTTATAATTTTTTATCACAGTAATAAAAATAAAACTCGATCACAGTTGTGGTTTCAGTAAGAATGTCCCCCATTGGCGCATATGTTTGAATGCTTAGTTATGATGTCATGGAACTGTTTGAGAAGGATTAGAAGAATTAGGAGGTGTGGCCCTGTTGGAAGAAGTATGCCAACTTGAAGTGAGCTGTGAAGTTACCAAATCCCACTCTTCTCTATCTGTCTGTAAAAGAGGATGTAGATCTCAGCTTTTTTCTCCAGGGCTATCAATTCTGCCCTATTCCCACCATAACCCCCCACCCCCACCCATGATAATGGACTAACTCTCTGGATCTGCAAGCAACCCACCAATTGAATGCTTTCTTTTATACGAATTGTCTTGGTCATGATGTTTCTTCACAGAATTGGAACACTGACCAAGACAAGCTCTTAGCAAGATAGTAAAGAAAAACATCTAACGGCCATGAACTTCGCATTCTGCACACATAACATGCAGAACTCCAAGTAATTTAAAGATGTGACCCTGGTCTATCCTCCTAAAAGCTTTGTACTAAGGTTGGTGGTGTAGGCTCATAATCCTAGAATTCAATGAACGAAGGCAGGAGGTTCTCTGCAAGCTCAAGGCCGGTCCAGGCCATAAAATGAACTTAGGCCACAAGGATACCTAGTGAGATCTTGCCTAGAAAATAAACAGTAAGAACAAGACAAACCTCGGCTAGAAAACTGTGGTCTTCCCTCTGTTCTAGACAGAAAATTAAAGCAAAGAGAAGGTAAGAAACTCACCTAAGGGTGCTGGGCTATTAGGTGGCCAGGATGGGATTTACACATAAGAGGCCTGGCCCTTGGTGCACACTCCACTACCCTGTAGTAGCTCATAATCAATTCGAAGCAACCTCCACCCCTAAAAACAATTTTTACAAACCATTCATTCTGCCAATTCATACACTTCCTCTAAAACACAATTTGGCTCCACTCAGAGCCACTTATGCGGCCTCTTACATTTGTGCTTTTCAAAAACACAGCACAGTTTGACAGCACAATCAGTTAATTCTAAATGACACCATGGAATCCTCCAGTAAAAGCCAGAAAAAAAAAGCCACCAACAACAACAACAACTATAAGATGCCAAAGTGGTCAGGGATTTAGCTCAGTGGTAGAGCGCTTGCCTAGCAAGGACAAGGCCCTGGTTCAGTCCTCAGCTCTGGAAAGAAAAAAAAAAAAAAAAAAAACAGAAAAACAACTATAAGATGCCAAAGTAACTAATTCTAGGACTTTTGTAAGTAGCCCAGGAAGGTGGTACCATTATACTCGAGAAACCCAGACCTGAAGCTCCTGTGAGACTCACCCTTGACCCCTCACCCCTGACCCAAAGTGTGTGACTACTGTATGAAGCCTCCCATGATAGGCTTTCCTTGTGCTTAGCAGAGCTATTGATAGCTCGGGCAGTTGACTCAAGTACAGTCGCACAAGGAAAGGTGTGACAGGAGAAAGTACGAAGGGGACCCTACAAGGTGGCTTACTAGCAAATAGTGAGGACAGGAGAGTTTTCTCTCCGGAGCCTAGCAATTCTGGTCTGCTGTTGAGTTTCCTAACAAAAAAATAACCATCTTCTGCCTATTGTAAGGACACATTGCACCACTCAGTGGCTGATATCAATGAGCACTGAGTCAAGAGGATTATGTTATCGGATGAAATAATAAAACCAGAGTGACCAGATGTAATTTATTATTAGGCCCAGACATAATAGTGTCTTCCAAATAAATTCTTCCTTAGTTTGGATATTATAATCAGCCTAAAAATCTGGTATGATGGTGCAGTAGGGTGATATGGATCGGATCATGAATGTATTTACTCCATAAATAATTATGTGAGGTCAAAGAGGGGATAGATATGGTCTGTGTCTGATGCATAAGTAAAAATTTAATGCTATGTCTTATTTTTTTTTAGGGCAGCTTATCTATAAAATTATCCTGGCATATGAGGCCTTATAAAGTCCTACCAGTTTATGTTTAAAACAAGCCTCATAATAATTCTGTTACTACTAACTTATTGATGTCTATGCTTACTGCTCTCACATATACACACATACACACATATGTATATGTGAGAGAAATGTATGTATATGTAGCATGTCTATGCGTGTGAAGAGAGAATGCTTTAGTTCATTGTGGGAAGCTAAAAGCCTCCCTCAGGTTTCCTTTACAAATCAGCTTGTGGATATCTTAAACAACACAGAAACAATGCCTTATGTGGTCGTTTGAATGAAAATGGTCCCCATATGTTATGCATTTGAATGGTTGGTCCACAGTCAATGGACCAGTTTGGGAGGGATTACGAGGTGTGGCCTTATTGGAGGTATAAAAGCCTGTCTGTCTCTTTCTCTGTCTCTGTCTCTTTCTCTCCTCTCTGTCTGCCTCCCTGCCTGTCTGTGGATTAGGATGTAAGCTCTCAACACCCTGTCTGCCTGCATGCCACCATACTCCCAGCCATGATGATCCTTGACTAAAATTGCTGACATTGTCAGCCAGTCCTAAATTAAATGCTTTATTATACAAGTTGCCCTGGTTGTGGTGTCTCCTCACATCAATAGAACAGTAGCTAAGACACCTTATATGCTACGTGTACAGATTTATAATAAAGCTTGCTGTATGAAGAATTTTTATAACAACTGTGTGAAGCAGGAAAAAAATCAATAAAATCGTTCCACTTTATAAGTCTAAAAGAGGGGCAAATGGAACTATTTTCCATAGATTTTCTTAGCAGCTGGGTGAACACTGAAAGAGGCCTCTCCCTCTGGATCCTAGGACTCCTGACTCCCTGTGGGCTAGAATTGAAGTCAGGGCTTGCATTCTCACAAAAAAGGTTGGGTGAGACACTTAAGCCGAAAAGGTCCCCTCACTTAATATGGGTGAATTCTTGCTTTGTCATTCTGAGGCAAGGTGACCCCCTTGAATGCTATACATTTGCATATGAACTGACAGTGGGCTCCCTGCTCCTTTTCTACCAAGGCCTTTAGTAAAAATGGAGGAAAAGAGGAAAAGAGAACATCCCCCAATTTTGCCACTAGATGGCGCTAGAAGTAGTTTTAGAAAATAGTCTCAAAAGTTATAAAGGCAATGAATCACAGGGTTTGAAAGATGTTTGCTGTATGATAAATAGAGTCTGTGCTTCTCTCGCAAACAGGAGCATGTCTGCCCCATCATTAAAGGGGAAAATTTCTTTCACAGCTACTGTATTATTCAGTTAATTACATTTCTGCCAGGACAGGTGTCCTTTCTAATCACAACTTCAGCTCAGGATGAAAGATTCTGATTCTGCATAGGAATCTGCACGCGTTTCATTTTCCTTCTGCTGTGCTGCGACTTTCACTTTCAGTCTCTATCAAGATTATTTTTTCAGTGTAATGTGTTGGAAGAGACCAAATAAATGTGTCTTATTATACATACGTCCTACAGTGTGATGTTCTAGAGGTGAGTCTTAACAGACATGATCTCCTTCTGTGCTGTACAACATACAGAGGAAGCCATGCACACGTCAGCGAACGCCTCACGTTAACGGACTGTTATTTTATAACAATGGTAACATGTTCAAGTCAAGTCAGTGTCGTGTTCTGGATGGCTGTGAAAATGAGTGAACCCTCGAACACCTCAAAATTATTAAGACTGTTTTCTTCCATAACCGTTGCAAAATATTGAGAGAAAAATATTTGTCTTTACCACCAGAAGAAGGTTGGGGGAGTGCTTGACTTGAAATCCAACATCATATATCTCCCAAAACTATTGACCCCCTCCCACCCTCTTGTGTGTGTGTGTGTGTGTGTGTGTGTGTGTTTGTGTATGCGAATGCATGTGTTTGTGTGTGTGCATGTGTGTATGCATGTGTGTGCATGTATGTGTCTATGTGTGTGTATGCTTGTGTATGCATGTGTATGTGCATGTGTTTGTGTGTATGTGTGTGTATGCTTATGCATGCATGTGTATGTGCATGTGTTTGTGTATATGTGTGCTTGTGTATGCATGTGTATGTGCATGTGTTTGTGTGTATGTGTGTGTATGCATATGTATGTGCATGTGTTTGTGTGTGTGCATCTGTCTGTGTGAATACGTGTTTGTGTGTATGTGTCCCTCTCTCTCTCTCTCTTTCTCTCTCTCTCTCTCTCTCTGTGTGTGTGTGTGTGTGTGTGTGTGTGTGTGTGTGTGTCCCATGTCTCCCTCTCCCTCTATCAGTTTTGAGACAGGATCACTCATTGGACCTGAGCTTCTCACTGGGTTTAAGCTGGCTCACCAGAAAGCTCTGTGGATCCTATTTCATCCATCCTAGTCTTGGGATCGCGGGCATATACCGCTGTGCCTGACAGTTTGCATAAAGTACTAGGGGTCTGTTTTATTGCTGTGATAAAATACCATGACCAAAAGCAACTTGGGAAGGAAAAGGCTTATTTCCTCTTACTTCTCAGGTCATACTCCATCACTTAGGAAAACTGGGGCAGGAAATCCAGGCAGGAACCTGGAACAAGGAAATGATGCAGAGACAATGGAGGACTGGTGCTTTTTGGCTTGCTCCTCTTGGCTTGCTTAGACTTCTTTCTTATGCAACTCAGGACCACTTGCCCAGGGACCGTACTTCTTCTCACCTCCTGGGCTCTCCCACATCAACTATTAACCAAATAAATGACCAACCGGCTTCCCTACAGACAAGAGAATTACAGTCTATGGTGAATGGCCATGTGAGTGCTAGAAATAGAATGGGAATCCTCTGGAAAAACCATCTAAGCCACTAAACCTTTGAGCCATTTCTCCAGGCCACAAACTATATATTTGAAGGAAGACAGAATATCGGCACGAAATAAAATATCAGATTAGCCCCATAAAGAGAAGCAAGTTCAGAGAATGTTTGTGTGAGGCCTGAACTTGATGTTTATAACTTTATATGATCCAGAAAGACAGGTATCCTTGTCAGTCCGCACAGGCCGGCTACGTAGCCTGTGAATAGAATCTAACTCTCGCTGCTGAGATGTAGGAAGGAATGCCATTTCCACCCTTTCAAATGACTTGGTGTTCATTCTGTCTGAAGACTTCTGTGAACTTTACCATAACCAGCAAAACACATTTACCGATCATGTAACAATACCTGTTGTTTCTGTCTGTCAAATGCTACTTTCCTTTATGTCCTCACTGATGTAGATTCAAAGCAATGACCAATGACCAATCACGATGCCCCTGACTTGTCCACTATGAGTCCATATCCTTCTCCCTTAAAATATGCAGGTTTAAGTCTTAACCAGGGACATTACTAGGTTTGGAAATAACTCCTTTTGGGGTATAATTAAGAGCTAATAAGTCCATTAGGATAGCCTGTAATACACTAGTTCTCAACCTTTTTAATGCCGCAACCCTTTGATATAGTTCCTCATGTTGTGGTGACCGCCAACCATAAACTTGTCTTTGTTGCTTTTTCATAGCTGTGATTTTTTATTGTTATAAATCATAATGTAAATACCTAATATGCAGGTGGTCTTAGGTAACCTCTGTGAAAAGTTCATTTGACCCACAAAGGGATCAAAACCCACAGATTGAGAACCATTGCTCTAATGTAATGTGCTGGTGTCATAAGAAGAGGAAATGAGAATACAGATGTAAAAGACCATCTGAGGACACAGCATTTGTAAGTGGAGGAGAAGCCTCACAAGAATCCACACAAGTTGACACAGTAATTGCGGACATGTTTCCAGAAGTTGGAGTAATAAATTCCTGTAGCTTAAACCTTGCAGTCTGTGGTACTTTGCTCTCTAAGTACTAACAAAATAGCATCTAACCAACTACTAACAGAAGCTATTCTCTTAGGCATAGTATTGATTAGGCTGGTACATAGACCATGATCACTCAGGTTGGAGATACAGAAGAATCCACATTTCTAAACTAGGAGTAGATGTAGAGAGTGGTTCTGATGCTAAGGTCCTGTTCCCTAATTGGTTCTTGATTGTTCACTGAAGATGCTAGGGGCCAATTGCTGGGCAAAGGGAAAGAGGCGGGACTTCCAGGGCCCCACAGGCCCTGAGAGAATCCTGAGAGAAGGAGATTTGCCATGCTTTGGAGGGAGAAAAGCCACCGATCTTGTGAGATCTAAGATGGAGAGGCCATTGGCCACTTCTCTGACTCAGCCTGCAGTAGCATAACTAAGCTAAGGGCAGATTTAGGGTGTTGAACTGGAAGTGAAAAGAAGGGTGCGATAACCAAGGAAGGCTTAGAAGAGCCCGATCATTGAGCTAAAGCAAAATAAAAATAAGCTAATATCTGTGTGTGTCTTTCATTCATGGATCTGAGAGAACCTGGGCAGGGCTGGTAGTGCAATCTGCACAGAGCTTAAAGCAGGGTAGCAAACCTACACACAACAGTAGATATGAGCCATCACCTGCTCAAAAAGAGGTGGGGGGAGATCTTGTAATTTTGTCCCTAAATGCATATCTACTTAAGATTTACTAGTTAGCAACCAAACCCTTTGTGTTCCTGTTAATCCTTTTAGGACAGAGTAGCTGACAAAGTTGCACTAAATGACAAATCCCTAAAGGATATAAGAAATAGTAAGTGTTGGTAATGCATAGGAAAAGAGAAAATGTATTTTCTGGTGTGATCTAGGTAAAACAAAGGCATAAAGAATAGGTGTTCTAAGGAAGAGAGACCAGGGAGGCATCCCTAGGGCCACAGAGAAAAAGGAAGAAAAGGTAAAAGAAAAAAAAAACAGAAAAAGGTCTGAATATTAGTCAAAACAACTACGTTTCTTCCTCTGAAACTTTAGGGTATTGCTTCTATTTTTTTTTCAGTGTTTAGAGCTAAATAAAAAATATCCACCAAAATCCACTGCAATCCAGACAAAGTCTCTTCCTTTCTGGTCTAGGATTAGTAGCTGTTCTCACACATCCTCATGCTCTTTTGTATGACATATGCATAAAAGAAACACAACAGTTAGCCAGATTTATTTCCTCTGGCTTGAAGGCAGAATCACTGAAATGAAGAAACTGCCTGGGGAACTAACCTATGAGAAGAACAGAAGAATCCTTGGAGAAATAGAGAGAGGCTTCTCGCCATTGATTTCCTGCTCCATCATTAGGCTGTCAGCACTTAGACGCCCCTCGAATGAAACAATGAGAACACATCTGAAGACAGGACAAACTGCAAGCCTGCCTGAGAGAAGCGCTCACCCATCTCCACCTTGCCTACATAAAGGCCAACCAACAACCTGAGAAAGGACTCGATTTGTCTGTTTAGTTTTCGTTGTTGTTGTTGTTGTTGTTGTTGTTGTTGTTGTGTTTGTTTTTGCTTTCGTTTGGTTTTCAGAGCAGTGAGGTAGGAAGACCTTCTTCTGCTGCATAAGATTTGTTTATAGCTCTCCAGAGTACACGTGGATAGAAATCTAAGACTTCTCAAGTTATTCTGTAGCTGCAAATGTCTTATTAAAAATGGCTGCAACGTCAAGGGATGAGATGCCTTCCCTACTTCTCTGGCTCTTGGTTTCTGACCTGTAGCATTAGATCAACACTTACGTCACAGTGAGTGAGTGGGTAAGTCAGTCTGTGCACCGACAGGCCCCTCTGATGATTGGTAGGACTCTCCTCCCCTTACTCCAACACTCTCCACTAACAACCTTTCTGTTTTCGTTAATCTTTAACATTTCAAAATGGTAGTAATGATTACGTTGTGTTACTGCCTTCTCCCATGGCTGTTGCAAAAGTCCTCACAAACACAACTTAAGAGGGACAGGTTTACTTTGGCTGTCAGTTTAAGGGTACAGTCTATGGGGTAACAGCAGGAGTGTGAGGTCACCGGTCACACTGCACCCACGGTAAGGAAACAAAGAGACAAATGCTAGTGTCCAGCTCTCATCTTGGCTTTCTTCTCCTCATTCAGGATGGAGTCCCAGCTGGGAGACAGTGACACCACATACAGAGTGGATCTTGCCTACTTAGTAAAGCCTTCCTTAAAACATCCTCACAGACCTCCCGTCAGGTTAACGATAAAGATGAGTCAACTCATCCATACTAGGGATGATGATCTTGTACTAAAGTTTAGTACTGAAGTACAGTTCTGCCTTCAAGGAACCTCAGTCCTTGTAGAGAAGCAAATGGAAGGAAGACGTAGATGGTTCCTGCAAGCTTTGAAGATGGGTGGCCAGGGAGATACTGAGCGGGAATTCCAAGGTATTTCCAGAGGTTCTTCCAAATGGACATTCACCGAGTTTGTGAATGTCTTTTATAAAAATGCAAATATAGTTAAGAGACTCTGTCTGTACCCAGGTGAAGTCAGGTGGAATCTTAATTAGCCGTATAAGCTAGAGTCTGTGATTGAGCAGTGGAAAAGGAGGCGGAGCTGAAAGTTTAAGAGAGGGTGGAGACAGAGACAGACAGGGAGAAGTTGGAGGAAGAAGATGAACCAGATCCATGTGACCTGAAATAGCCACAGGGAGCTATGGATGTCGTAGAAGGACAATAGAACAATGTAGGGCACATTTGTCCCATCTAGGTATGCAGCTTGTATCAACATTAATTGAGCTTTGAGTTCTCATGTGGGCATTTGGGGAGTTGAGGATTTACTGTTATGAATCTGGCTGGTAAATTACAAGCCTCCGGAGTTTTCATTATAGGGGACTAGGGGTTTAGAGCCAGAGGCAGCCAGTCTCAGCAGGCTAACTGCAGGGGAGGGATGGCCTGGGAAGCTATGAGTGTTTTAGAAGCAGCTAACCAATGGAACCTGTGGAGACCGCTGCTCATGGCTCCCCACGGGGTGGCGAGAGCAAGGTGTCGGCTCATAGCCAAACTTAGTGTGCAGTGTTTTTTAATAATTACACGCTACAAGACTACCTGGAGTAAGGGTGTAGTTGAGTATGACCTGTTTCTGTCAGCCTACTTTCTGCTCTCACTTTGCTCAAGTCATACTAAAGAAGTGATATTTGTACTTAAGGGGAAGTGTCTTGTGTCAGGAGTGTAATCCAGGGTAACATAGAATGCAAGGGGTTTTGGAGTGAAAAAAGCATCAGGAAGCTCACAGAAAACACAAAGAAAAGTGTCAGGATTCAAGAACAAGCAAACCTTGGAAATATTAGACCTGGAGTATACTTCGTACATATATATCATGAGTCAATATTAAAAACTAACTTCAATTATGTTATATAAATGATAGATTTTTTTATCTCATAACTAATAATTAGAATTTTTAAAAAGCTGCATCTTGTTTGCATGTAATCAATGCCTTTATTATAGTTTACCTTCCTTTCTTTTCTTTTCTATTTTCTCATTACTTTTGGTAAAGTTACTAAAAAGCAATGAGGATGTAGGTCCTAAAATGATCCAAGTGTTGTCTCTGAGTGGACATCTTGGTCTCCTTTTAAAATTCCTTACAAAAGCCAGGGCTTAGACCTAAGATAAAACTACTTGAAAGAACGAATAATACTCAAAACAAAACAAAAACCTTGGCACACTCTGAACCAGGGTTCCTTGGATGGCGTTGCTACACTAAGAACAAAAACAACCCTGATCCCGCAGAACAGCCCTCTTATGTTAATGTTTTTGTAGTGCAAATATGGGAAAGCAATTCTTCCTATCCAAAAAAAAAAAAAAAAGGAAATGTCATAAAAAGCACAGACAACAAGTTTGAGCCAAGCAAATACTATAAAAACTTTCCCCCCACAAAAGGCAAAGTATTAAATGGCATGACAAAAATAAATCTCTTCACTAGCCAGAAAACTTTCCATGGGTGTATGTTCTCCCAAGTGAGTCACAAGTCTAAGGTCAGGTACGCACTGGCTGGGGAAGAGACACAATGTGTGAGCTTTACTCCTTATCTCTGACCAAACTACTGCTCCAGCCAAAACTTTGTCCTGTTTCACTTGCCTGGGTCCCAAGTACATCCCTTCTTGGCATCTTGATCTGGATGTATTTTTGAAGACAAAGCCTAAGACTGCAAGTCTCCGTGGAATCATGGGCTCTTACAACGTTACTGCCTACTTCCAACCTTGATATACAGAAGCAAAGCTATGTTACACAAGTCACCCTGGATTGCACACTGATTATGTAGAGTGAGAACTTGTCATGGATTCCCTGAAACTGATGGCAACGCTTGCCCATCCATGCATCTTTTATATTTTGGCACATTTCACAGACATATATATATATATATATATATATATATATATATATGTGTGTGTGTATATATATATATATAAATTTTCTTCCAAACTTTTTTTAAAAGGTATTTATTTAAACGATAATCTCAGAAGATAGAAATGACATCTCATTCTGGGATGTCAAGAGGGAAAGCTTTGTTTTGTGTCTAAGGTGACCCAGGTGAATTCCTTACATAGTCAAAGATGACCTTGAACTTTCTGCTTCCTGCCTCCACCTCTGGGATTACAGGCAAGTACCACTATGCCTGTGTTTATGTAGTGCCAGGGACTAAACCTAAGCTTCATGCTTGTAAGCTACCACTCTACCAATCGAGCTCATCACCTGTCAGGAAATCTATGAAGTCCAAAGTTCCTCTCCTGATGCAAACCAGGGCATTTATAGGTGTCACCTGGCCATGCGCGGTGAATAGGGTTTGGTGAGGAGGCTCAAATGCTGGGCAGTGCTAACTACCATTAACGCTGCAAATACCAACTCCATTTGTTTCTGATTAGGCATTTTATAGCATCCGACACTATCCAGTAAAGTGTGGCAGGTGTCTTGTGAGCTGTGAAGTAGCTCACAACTATCACAGTTTTTCAGAGGAACATAAAATTCTTGTCATAATCAATCATAAGAAGAGAAAGAAATTTAAATAATGTGAGGTTGTTGCTCCAGTTTTCAGAAATAGAATAGTCCAGCCACTATTAAGCATATGTATTAGATATAATATACAGCTAGATTTATTTTTTAAATCAGTATATATACATGGGAAAGCTTATATATATATATATATATATATATATATATATATATACACACATATATATATATATTCCACCTGATTTTAAAAACTAAATTATGAAATAGGCCTATAGGCCTTATAATCTGTACTCATAGATTTAAAAACAAAACCAAAACCAAAAAAAAAAAAATTCCCACAAAATGAAGAAATTCACATTGCTAACTAAAGACAGAGCTGAAAGACTCTAATTTTAAACTTTTATTAGCCTCTAAGTAAAACATGGTCTAAAACAGTACAGGCTATTTTGACCTTAAACAAAAATACCTCTCTTACATAGCATTATGTTTAATTTTGTTTTTCTATGTTTGTTTTCCCTCCAAAAATTATAGTTGCTTAATGAGCTCTGTTCTATTGCGAGCACCACGCTAAATGTTTCATAGGCACCATCTTATTCTCGTGATCTTTTGACGTATGTAATATATACCAACCACTTTCCTCACCAACCTCCTTACCATTCTGGCAAACCCTTCTCTCGTACGAATCTGTCTTTCTCCCCCTCCTCCACCTTGTATGAGTTTATTCATTTTGTTTGTGACCCACTCTGTGTGTCCCTTAGGTTTGATGCTGTCCCCCGAAACCCAGCTGGCTCAGCAGAGGGTAAATGTTTCATACGCGTTATCTTATTTCCCTGGATTTCTCTTGAGACAGTGTGTTGATGTGGAACCCAGGTGGCCTGGACGTCACAATCTTGCCTTGTCTGCTGGGTCCAGGGATTAGAGATAGAAACATCACTGTCCTCAGCCCACCTCACCCCTTGAATGATCCCGTACACTACAGTACTACAGTTATTTACCAAGTCTGCTACTAAAAATTCAACATTCACAGTAAACCAATTAGTTCCACTTTGTGAACAAGTTTTTACTATGTTTTGTGTATTCATAGAAAAAGAGTACGACAAAAGCTACTGTTCATGAAATTCTAATCACAAATGTCTGCTGTAGGTACGTTATTTTTAAAGCAAGACACTTAAGAAAATTACCTTCCGTTCGAGAACGATAACGTGGTAGAAGTTATCCCACAAAACTGTACTGTTATTCACAGAGATAAATAGAAAATTAGCATATAAAAAAGATAGAGAGAGAGCAAAAAGGGTTAAATATTTCTAGAATTGGTGGTGTTCTTCAGAATAAACTGATTTCCAAACTGAAAAAGGCAGAAAAAGCTTCCTAATTCTATAGAAGCAAGGAAAAAGGTAACATATCAGACTTTCTTGAGGAATACATAAATGTATGTGCATGTGTGTGTATATATATGTATATATGTATGTGTGTGTATGTGTGTGTATGTATGTATGTGTGTGTATGTGTGTGTGAGTGTGTGCATGTGTGTGTATGTGGGTGTGTGTGTGTATATGTGTGTGTGAGTCTGTGTGTATGTGTGTGTGAGTGTGTGTGTGTATGTGTATGTGTGTGTATGTGTGTGTATGTGTCTGTATGTGTATGTGTGTGTGCGTGTGTGTGCGTGCATACATACTACAGAGGCTGCTCGAATTTCACTGCTGTACTGCCCTCTGTTTTCCATGACACTAAAGGCTTTTGTTCTGAATCAAACATTCTTACATATAAATTACAGCAGGAAACAGAACAAAAAACAAAACTGCTTTAAAACCTGTAAGCTCTGTTCAAAATGCAGACAATTTGGTGGTGGGGATTATCTTATCAGAAGGGACTCTGGGATTTATTAATATTTAGTAGTGGAAATATTGCTTTTACTCAGCCCGGAAGAGCATTATCTTCTTTGTCTATTATTCTATTATTTCAGCGTTTATATGTCTGCACAGGGGTGTGTGCATGCATGTGCACCTGTGTATGGAGGACAGAGGGCAACCTCAAGTGTCCTCCGCCGTCTGTCTCTACCCTAGTTTTTGAGACAGTCTGTGATTGTACCTGGGGCTTACTGAATTGTTAAGACCTTGCTATTGGGGTTCAAACTCAGGTCTTCGTGCTTACAGGACAAACAATTTACTGACTGAGTCGTCTCCACAGACCCACATTATAGCGTCATAAAATCGTAAGCTATCGAGATCTATAGCTAAGTGGTCAAATGCTTTCTTAGCACGCACAAGGCTCTGGTTCAAGTCCCCGTCCGTGCAGGAGAAGTGCGGTGGGAAGGGGATTTCCAGTCAGCGGTGATGGCATGCACCTTCAACCTGAAGCACGTTGGAGTTAGAAGCAGCGGAATCAGAAATTCAAGGACAGACCTGGCTACCCAGAGTGTTTGAGGCCAGGCTGAGCGAACCAGGCTTTAGCTGAAAGGAATAAAATTAAAGGACTAGGGTGTACGAGTCAGCCTTGAGTGTGGTATGAAACAACACAAACAGGAAAAATTCACGCACTATTTATTTTAGAAACGTGTCTTAAATCTAAAGGAAGATTACTGATTCGTTTACATTTTAATTTCAAGTAAGTGAATTAGAGAGAGGAGACTGCTGTCAGTACATCAGGACATGCCCGTGGCTGATGTTTGGCGGGAGGCAGAATCTCAACCCATGGAGAAGCCAATGGGTGACAGTACGCCATGGTTTCTGATTCTGTCATAAATTAATAAATGCAGAAATGAAGTCATGCAGATCTAAATTTTAATTACGTGGTAAAACACCTCCTAAGGGCACAAGCATTAATGGGTATTAAACAAGAAATCTGAGGTACTCTCACCACTGAGCGCTAAAGCAGGCTATAATTTTATCTGTGAAGACTTATTTCATCTCTAGTGGCCCACTTCCCTTCTGATGTCTTTTTCTCTGGGGCAACTGTGCAGAAACTGGAGGTAGTGATTTTTCTCCCAAATTCCTGATACAGTCAAGATGTAATGTCTTCGTTGAGTGCCCTGCCTTAAACCCACTTTGAAGATTTTAGAGAGGGGAAAAAAAACCAAATTTTTTTTTCAACAGAATAACTGCTCTAGTTTGCTTCCTATCGCTGTGATAAGACACCATGACCAAAAGCAACTCGAGAGGAGAATGTTTGTTTTGCCTCACAGCTACAGGGAAGTCAGGGCAAGAACTGAAGGAGGGTACGGAAGCAGAGGCCACAGAGGGGTGCTTCTTACTGGCTTGCTGTCTGTGTTCAGTCTACTTTCTTATATAAACCAGAACCACTTAGCCCATGCTGGCACTAGCTAACAGTGGTCTGGGTCACACCAAATGTTAAGGAAGAAAAGGCACCACAGTTTTGCCTACAGGCCAATCTGATGGAATTTTTTCCCCCTCAGTTTAACTTTCCCTTTTTCCTGTTGACCCTGGCCTGTGTCAAGTGGACCAATCAAAAGTCAAAACCAAACCAACCCTAGCACAATGACGCAATCATAAATCCTGGTAAAACTTCAAGTGATGGATAACTAGGAACCACCACAAAAAATATTTTTAAATTACGGCAGAATTACTTCAAGAAGAAGCAGATAAGACAAATAAAAACAGATGCCTAAGAGCTCAGAGGGAAAAACCCAAAGACAAAGTGCCCGTTGTGCTAATGTGAGATATTATCAGGGCCTTCCTATTGCCAATGCCTGGGCATTAGGGGCGATGTGGGGGATGGGGTTGATAGAAGGGGTGTTGGAGATGCTGCAATGAGGCCTTGTTAATTGCTACTTATGTACAGTAGCCTACGGATGTCAGACACCTCATGCATAAAGAAGCAAACTAAAGATTACCTGGAAATCTTCTGATTATTTCACACAAGCCTTCTTTTCTGCAAAGCTGAGGCTGTATTTCTGGTAACACATTCACCTGAAAGAATGAAAAGATTTTAGTGATTTAGGTGTTCACGAATGACAACACCAAAGAAAGAGATAGGTAGATAGATAGATAGATAGATAGATAGATAGATAGATAGATAGATAGAAAGAAAAAGAGAGAGATAGATATAAATAGATTGATAGATACATAGGTACAAAGATACATAGATAGATACAGATGCATAGGTACACAGATACATACATAAATATATAGATAGTGGTAGATATTAATCATCATCTGCTGTAGCCACATCCACAGTTAAAAAAAAATCTGTAAGTGAACTCTTGAATCAAGAATGACAAATTGGCGGCTTTGATTACATAAAATAAAAAATGGCCCTCAGACAGCTTCAAAATATCTGGGAATAACTCGGGAAACCTTTTTATTTCAAAACCATCATATGTGCTAGATATAAAAAGACATACTTATGCCAAGTATAGTGACATAGCTTCACAGTTGCACATGGCAAAAATACTGCTAAGAGACTAGAAAGACGCACAATGGAGTTCCAGAGGCCATGGTGACCTGGGCCACTCAAATTTTCAGTCCATGCCTGGCCAGTCCCATTATCTCACACACAGTCTTTACTTCATCTTTACTCCATAATGAAGGGCATTGTTGTTTCAACCATTTTAAGAAGAGCACCTATTCCAACAAGTTTCACCCTCTCCTCTTGTAAATTTACGGTTTGATTAATTACCTACATCAACTACATCCCCAAACCAAAACCAAATATGGTTAAACCTTGCTAAAGAGAGAAAGAGAGAGAGAGAGAGAGAGAGAGAGAGAGAGAGAGAGAGAGGAATCTATTTAAATTTGCTTGAAGATCAGATTTATTCTTGAGGCGTTATTGGTTATTTTCAAACTAACTCCCTCTCTCCCAATAAAGTATTAGAGTTTCTTCAAACATCCTGATGGCGTGACTAGACAAAACTCAACTGTGTTGGAGAAAACAGGGGGAAAGGCCTAGCTGCAGTACTAATTCTGCACTTGACAGAACCCTAACCTCGAGCCTGGTTTGCTTGTTTGTTCTCAATTTCTCCACTTGTACAATAAAGTATGTAGGGCCTTGGGTATCTAAGTCGCACTTTGATCAATTCTATAATAAGATGTAGCTTTTTCCTAATGAATCATTTAAAGTGCTTTGGCCCAGTCTGATTAAATCTTCCCTGACACTTGGAATTGTATTAACTTACTCATTTACTCAGCAGACTCTCTGTTGCCTAAGTATAGCTCCAGGGAGAACAAGCCCCAGTCCGGGTCCTGTAAGCAGACCTATGCTGTGCCTTGGCAAGGTGGCTTTCCTTCCTAAACACTGTGTTCTGGGCAGAGTCTATGGGGATGCGCAAGTCTACCACGTGTTTTGCTCTAGAAATCCAGGGAAAGCTGGCAGTGTGGAACACTTACAGTTATAGGGCTGTCTACGTTTCTCAAATTCAAAAATGGGTAAGTCTAGAGACTAAGTGTAAGGCAAGGACAGCTTTCCTAAGCCTCTGGCTCAGCACTTTAGAAGTCTTAAGATAAGCTGGAGGAACAGGCAGGCGACTGCAAAAGCATGAAGAATCTGTAAGAGAAATTTTCGCTTTTATTTACTTATTTTTTGTTCTAAGTTGCACATGCAGCATCTTTATGAGATTGTGCAAAGATTCAAACGGCAATAAATGGAGACATTTTTCCTTATGCAAGGCAAAAATCATTCAGTTGCTAACAACTTTTAATAGAGTGTTTGGTGAAGGAAGGAACCGGAAAGTGAAAACCCACTAGAGAAGCATCATTAAGGATCATGGACGAGCCCATGTCCATTCCAACCTTCTAAAGGTCTCAGAACGCATGGGTGGCTACTGTGGAAGCTTAGAACCCTGGCTCCGTCTTCTCCTCCTGCCCTATTAGGAGGCAACGGAAGACTCCCAGATCCAAAGGACACTATAACTGCACAAGTGGGTCCCAAGAACGAGTGGGTCCACTACAAAGGCAGAGTACACTAGCACAGATTTCAGACAGAGAGTGGACAGACAGTGATGTGTCTTCTCAGAGCGGTGACTTCTCACGAACTAACGTATCAGAAAGACTGCATGCAAAGACCACACTCCCCAAAGGCAAGTGAAGTCAAGGCAGAACAGTGCAGTTCTGGCTTTTATCCTGCTCTCACCCACCTAATGATTCCCTTTCAGTGCATCCTCGGGAGAGTGACTTCTGCATTCAAACTTGCAACCAATGTAACTCTGGGGACATGCGACTGTGATGACACACAACACCAAAATGCCATGTCCCTTCTCCTCTGGACATGAACACAAAACTGAGAGTTGAAACTGGTCAACTCAGCAAAGGAAGTGAACCATTAGCACACCATGTACCACACAGTTGTTGCAAATCAATTACGTCACATATTTGACTGCTGAAGCTAACAGTGCCCTCTTGCATCCAGGTGAATTTTGTTCTAGTGTGTATTACAAAACATGGAGGACTTGCATCATTACCAACTGGAATATTGCCCAAGGAGTTTTATCTGAGTTAACTAACTTAAATGATAAGCTTCTCCAGTATAACACTGCAACAACACTCTTAATAACATTTACTTTTTAATTGTATTTTTAGTGTGTGTGTGTGTGTGTGTGTGTGTGTGTGTGTATTCATGTGTGGGCAGATGTTAGTGGGAGGAACAGTGCACATGCACATGTACGTCCATGTATGTGGAGGTAAAAGAGCTAACTTGATGCCATTCACCTTCTTTGATACAAGGTATCTCATTGGCCAATAGCTCACCAATTAGTGTAAACCAGTTGGCTATCAAGGGCATGCCACTATACCAGACACTTATACGTGGGCTCAAGGGGTCACACTGATTCTCCAACTTAAGTGCGTTGCTGATGGAAATATATCTCAACCAGTTAATAACCATTATTTTTTTTTAAATAACAGTTTTGGGTTCACTAAAAAATAGAGCAGAAGTTAAAGAAGTCTCTCATATACCCCAAGTCTCTTGTATACCCCAGTGCTCCCTTTTGTACATGTCCACTACCAATATCAACAAGTAGATATTATGTTTGCTAGAATTAATACCATTATCACTCAAAACTCATTTTAATAAGACTTTTGCTCTTGCTTGTGGGCATTTGTGTGCAGACATGCACATGTGTGTGTCTATGTGTATGCATGTTAATGTGTGGGTATATGTGTCTATATCTTGTATGAGGTTAAATGCTCCATATACATATATTTTGCATATATATATGCATATATACATATATAGAGAGGGGGGATGTGAGAAATGACTGCTTTTTTCTTTCCTTTTTTTTTTTTTTTTTTTTTTGGTTCTTTTTTTTTCGGAGCTGGGGACCGAACCCAGGGCCTTGCGCTTCCTAGGCAAGCGCTCTACCGCTGAGCTAAATCCCCAACCCCTGCTTTTTTCTTTCCTTAGCATAAAAAACACTTCACAAATGAGAAAGTATATATAAAATGGTAAAGCCATTCACTACTGAAATAGTTCTTAAAGATACAATTGAGAAGACAGAAATGTGTATTTTTAAAAGATTTCAAATAGCAAGTATGTCTCTATAAATTTACTCTGTAATTCATGTGCCTGAATTGTTTCTAATGCAAATTATCATAAGCAAATGTAAAAGCCAGGCCTGGAGAGTGACTCAATAGATAAGCAGAGGTCAGATCCCCATGCCAAAGGCCATGCTGATGTGGCAGCCTTCTTGTAATCTCAGCGCTGGGCATGCAGAGACCCATTCCTTGAGGCAAGATGGCCAGCTAGACTATCTGGAATTAGAGAACTCTGGATTCAGAAAGTGACTTTTCACAATAAATAAAACTGAGAGCTACTGAGAAAGACACGAAACTTCTACTTCAGGTCTCCATAGGCGTGCACAGATACATGCACACAAACTTGATAACATGCATGCACACAGATACACACACAAACACTCATGTGCATGTGCACACACACACACACACACACACACACACACACACACACACACACACGTACAAGCAAAAGAAAGAGTCAAAGGCCTGACTTTTGAGGCATTGTTCATTCAAATAAAAGCAAAACCATTACATGAAACATGTAAAGTTAGAAAAATAAAGCCCTTGCAACATTGTTATCTAATTAAAGAGCATGAACATTTAAACTGGGACTCCTTAAAAATAAAAGAATTAGATGGGAAATATTTTTTCTGGTCATTGTACAATGAAGAGTAACAAGAACGCTGCACTGGGGCTTACAGAATATTCTTTCTGCTGTTCTATCCACAGAGACGATCATGCCTCTTATTTGGTCAGGGTTTAGACCTTCTCCGAAGGCTATTCAAGGTCATCAGCGATGAAAATAACTAATGTCAGAAAAACAAAACCAAAACCAAAAGCAGAACAAAACTAGGAGTCCCAGCTAGTGAAAGAAAGAAATGTCTTTCTCTTCTGTCTTCCAGACACTATCATCATTCCATGAGAGTAACAAGGAAATGTCCTGCGTGCTTCGCGGTAAGGGCCATGACAAAACTTCCCAGTGCTGCAAACACTGAAATCAGCATCTGGTCTCAGTGACTGCTAATCCCACAAACATTCGAAGCTGGGAATGAGCTCCATTGCTTCTGTAACACTAGCACCCAGCTACGCGAGATGAGAACTCCAGTTAAAAACTGCCGAGTTACATCACACAGTGGCCTCCCTTCACAGAGTCTCATGGATAGACCCCCTTTTAAATCCATGTTTCTACCCTTCAGGCCATTCACTCACTCATTCATTCATTGTCTGGTTGCTCAAAAATCTCGTGATTATTTTCACCGACTACTGAAATTGCAGTTTTAATTCATAATCCTAATCTACTCAGGTGCCCTCCTTCACGCCAAAGTGGTTGACAAGTCCGCGACAACCCCAACACACGTGAAAGCAATTCTGTCTCGAATACGTGGCGTACATAAGTCACGGCTCATAAGGCTTCAGATTACTTTTTCTTTCCAAGTGGAGTCAATCCGTGTTTTCTTTCAGAATTCTCATTGGGTTACACGGTCAGAACAGTGCTTGAGGACTTGATTTGAAAAGTTTTCTGAGAAAACAGGCATTTGAAATCAGACTTCCTGAGTGTGGATCCTTATTAGTTCTTTTATTACTAAGAGGCCTTAGAGAACTGACAGCCTCGGTGTGCTACTGTCCCCTCTGCTGTAAAGAGAGAGCACCAATGTAGACGGGAATGCTCAGGATGCGATTGGTGCACAGTAAAACCTCACAAGAGTTAGCTACTGTTATCTCTCATTCATTATCTCTCATTCATTCATTTATATATTTATGTATTTATTTATTATATACTTATTTCTGTGATTTTTTTACAGTTCAGACTTCACCCCCCTCCTCCCACCCCTGTCTCCAAGATGTCGCCACTCCCTACCCCAACCCAAGCAGACCTCCCAACTTCCCACGGCCTCTTTGAGGGTTAGGTGCATCTCCTTTGACTGAGCCCTGACCAGGCAGACTTCTGCTGTATATGTGTTTGGGGGCCTCATATCAGCTGGTGTATGCTACCTGATTGGTGGCTCAGTGTCTGAGAAATATCTGGGGTCCACATTAGTGGAGACTGCTGGCCTTCCTGTAGGGTCGCCTTCCTCCTCAGCTTCTTCCAGCTTTTCCCTAATTCAACCACAAGGGTCAGCAGCTCTGTCCATTGGTTGGGTGTAAGTATCTGCATCTGACTCCTTCAGCTGCTTGTTGAGTCTTTCAGAGGGCAGTCACGATAGGCTATTATCTCTCATTTCTATCGCCACCCTGGTTGCCGTAAAGCTAGTCCAATTCACCCTCATCCTGGTGAATCATTGCAGAAACTGGCTTCCTCCATTGGCTCATTGTTTCTGAAGTGTTTACTTCAATATAGCTGCCAGAGGAGAGCCGGTAAAACTGTAATGAGATTCCTGTTGGCCCTCTACTCAAAATCCCCCATCAACCCACCACTTCACCAAGGACAAAATCTTTGGTCATTAAAAGGGTCCCCAGGTCACATATAAGATCCCATTCCAAGAACATTTCTACCTTCTCCTGCTACACTAACTTTCCCACAGTTATATGGGATCCTTGCGTTCTTAAAACATACAAGACAGCCAGGAGAGATGGTTCAATATTTAAATGAATTGGCCTCTCTTCCAGAGGACCCAGGTTCAATGCCCAGCACCCACATGGTGGTTCTGTAACTCCAGTCCTAAGGGATCCAGCTCTGTCTTCTTGCACTCGATGCACAGACATTCATGCAGACAGAACAGGAATGAGAACGGCTTCTATATGCTCATGTATTTGAATGCTAGGTCCTTAGTGTATGGACTCTTGGGGAATTATTAGGAAGTGTGGCCTTGTTGGAGGAGATATGTCACTCGGGAGCTGACTTTGATATTTCAAAAGCCCACTCCGGGCCTAGTCTTGCTCTCCCAGATGTAAACTCTCAGCTATGTATAGCTCCTGGATCAAGCCTGCCTCCTGCTGCCTTGCTCTCCCCAGAATGATGATGGATGGATTCACCCTCTGGAACTGTAAGCTGCCTCCAGCTAAATGCATTCTTTTGGAAGTTGCCTTAGTCATAGTGTCTCTTCACAACAATAGATAACAGAGACCACCACACATGCTTAAAAAACTGAAAACGAAATAAAAAAACAAACAAGAAAAACAGACAAACAAAAACCAGACTACTTCCTTTAATCCGATGCTGATTTCTCCTTTCCTGTGTGTCTGAAATTTTTACCTGAGCCACTGACACCAAGATCTTGCAGGCTGAACTCAAATGTCACTTGTTTGGGAGTGTGGGAGATGCTTGACAGGGTTTCTCTGTGAAGAACTGCTTATTCTGGAACTCACTCTGTAGACTTGGCTAGCAAACTCAGAGGTCCTCCTGACTCTGCCCGCTGTGTGCAAGGAACATAGGCATGTATTGCCACACCCTGCTCCAATGCTCTCTTGATGGAGCCTACTTATCGGAAGTTCAACAGCTAGTTTTTTGTTTTCTCTTTTTACTTTGTTTTTCCTCCTGGTTCCTTTTGACATCTACTGTGCACCTTTGCTAGCCTTTCCTTTCCCTGTCTCCTATTGAGAGTCTAATCCCGCAAGAGCAAGGATTTACGTCTGTTTTGTTCATTTATATTTACTCAGTATGTAAACAGGGCTCAGTACAGATGTCCGTCAAGTAACTGCAGACATAAGAAAGGTACAGATGTGTTAATTAATGCACAGACAAATGAATGAGTGACTTAAAAAAAAGATTTGGCAAGGAAAAGACTTGGAAGGTGGTGGCCTCCAATGTGATAAATGGTATTACTCTAAATTTACTGGAAAAAGAATCTCGAAGGCAAAAATTCTCCCACACGAGAATTTACTTTTTAAAATAGAAGGAAGTCAGACTTGGCACATGGATAGAAATAAATCTCCCTGATATGTTATGAAGATTTACAACATAACAATTATAAAAGAAATGCAGAAATACAAACTGACCATTAAAATGGATAATACTGATAACTGGTAAGGTCCCTGACTAGATGTTAAAATTGTTGGCCCAAAGTTTACAGAAAAGCAAAATATTTCCACAGTCTCAAAGTGTCACACTCTAAATATTTACAAAACCAAAGGAAACGTAGCGATTCTACCGTGGAGAGAGGCAGCTGATACCACCTATGCCAGATAACAAGGGAAGCAGGACCAAGGAGTGCTGTGTACCTCCTGATCCTTAAAAACACAAAATATATTATCTCTTCTGTGCCCCTCTTAGTTATTTTTCAGTTGCTGTGGTAAGACGTCATGATCAAGGATCTTATAAAATGAATAGTTTATTGAGGGCTTACAGTGTGAGAGGATAAGTTCGTGACCATCACGGCAAAGAGCTTGGTGGCAGGCAGGCAGGCATGGTGCTACAGCAGTAGCTGAGAGACTTCAGACAGACCCCACAGTGAAGATGGCAGAGAAACTGAGACTAGGCCTAGCATGGGGTTTGAAACCTTAAAACCTCCCTATAGTGCCATACTTCTCCCGGCATAACCACACCTGTTTTTTAAAAATGTTTTTATTAGGTCTATTTCTTTACTTACATTCCAAATGTTATTCCCTTTCTTGGTTTCCTGTCCATAGCCCCCATTTCGTCCCCATCCCCCATGGGGTGTTCCCCCCATCCATCCCCCTTATTGTCCACCCCACATATTCCACTGCACTGGGGAATATGGGCAGAACCAAGGGCTTCTCCTTCCACTGGTGCCCCAACAAGGCTATTCTCTGCTACATATGCAATTGGAGCCCTGGGTCAGTCCATGTATAGTCTTTCTGTAGTGGTTTAGTCCCTGGAAGCTCTGGTTGGTTGGCATTGTTCTTCTTATGGGGGTGTAAGATCTTTCAACTCTTTCAAAACTTCCTCTAATTCCCCACAAGGGGGTCCTGTTCTCAGTTCAGTGGTTTGCTGCTAGCATTGACCTCTGTACTGGACATGCTCTGGATGTGTCTCTCAGGAGAGATGTATATCCCGTCCTTTTCAGCATGCATTTTTTAGCTTCATCAATCTTATCGAGTTTGGTGGCTGTATATATATGGGCCACATATGGGGCAGGCTCTGAATGGCTGTTCCTTCAGTCGCTGCTCTAAACTTTGCTTCCATAGCCCCTCCTATGGATATTTTTTTCCCTTTTTAAGGAGGGGTGGGAGCATCCCCATTTTGGACATCCTTCTTCTTGAGCTTCCTGGTCTGTGGATTGTATCTTGGATAATTTGAGCTTTTGGGCTAATATCCACTTATTAGTGAGTGCATACCAAGTGTGTTTTTCTGTGATTGGATTACCTCACTCAGGATGATATTTTCTAGTTCATTCCATTTGCCTATGAATTTCATGAAGTCGTTGTTTTTGATAGCTGAGTAGTACTCCATTGTATAGATGTACCACGTTTTTTTAATCTATTCCTCTGATGAAGGGCATCTGGGTTCTTTCCAGCTTCTGGCTATTATAAATAAGGCTGCTATGAACATAATGAAGCATGTGGCTTTGTTGTATGTTGGAGCATCTTTTGGGTATAAGAACACATCAAAATGATAATTCACCATGATCAAGTAAGCTTCATCCCAGGAATACAGGGATGGTTTAATATATGAAAATCCATCAATGTAATCCACTATATAAACAAACTCAAAGATAAGAACCACATGATCATTTCATTAGATGCTGAGAAAGCATTTGATAAAATTCAACACCCCTTCACGATAACAGTCCTGAAAAGATCAGGAATTCAAGGCCCATATCCAAACATAGTAAAAACAATATACAACAAACCAGTAGCTAACATCAAACTAAATGGAGAGAAACTTGAAGCAATCCCACTAAAATCAGGGACTAGACAAGGCTGCCCACTCTCTCCCTACTTATTCAACATAGCACTCGAAGTACTAGCCAGAACAATCAGACAATGAAAAGAGATCAAAGGGATACAAATTGGAAGGGAAGAAATAAAAATATCACTATTTGCAGATGATATGATAGTGTACTTAAGTGACCCCAAAAGTTCCACCAAAGAACTACTTAACCTGATAAACAACTTCAGCAAAGTGGCTGGGTATAAAATTAACTCAAACAAATCAGTAGCCTTCCTCTACTCAAAGGAGAAACAGACTGAGAAAGAAATTAGGGAAATGACACCCTTCATAATAGTCCCAAATAATATAAAATATCTTGGTGTGACCTTGACCAAGCAAGTGAAAGATCTGTATGACAAGAACTTCAAGTCTCTGAAAAAAGAAACTGAAGAAGATCTCAGAAGATGGAAAGATCTCCCATGCTCATAGATTGGCAGGATTAATAATAATGGCCATTTTACCAATCTACAGATTCAATGCAATCCCCATCAAAATTCCAATCCAATTCTTCATAGAGTTAGACAGAACAATTTGCAAATTCATCTGGAATAACAAAAAACCCAGGATAGTGAAAACTATACTCAACAATAAAAGAACTTTTGGGGGAATCACCAGCCCTGACTTCAAGCAGTATTACAGAGCAATAGTCATAAAAACTGTATGGTATTGGTACAGAGACAGGCAGATAGATCAGTGGAACAGAATTGAAGACCCAGAAATGAACCCACACACCTATAGTCACTTGATCTTTGACAAAGGAGCTTAAACCATCCAATGGAAGAAAGATAGCATTTTCAACAAATGGTGCTGGTTCAACTGGAGGTCAGCATGTAGAAGAATGCAGATTGACCCATGCTTATCACCCTGTATAAAGCTTAAGTCCAAGTGGATCAAGGACCTCCACATCAAACCAGATACACTCAAACTAATAGAAGAAAAAGGGGGGTAGAATCTCGAACACATGAACACTGGGGAAATTTTCCTGAACAAAACACTAATGGCTTATGCTCTAAGATCAAGAATTGACAAATGGGACCTCATAAAACTGCAAAGCTCCTGTAAGGCAAAAGACACTGTCATTAGGACAAAACAGCAACCAACAGATTGCAAAAAGATCTTTACAATCCTACATGTGATAGAGGGCTAATATCCAAAATATACAAAGAACTCAAGAATCTAGACTCCAGAGAGCCAAATAACCCTATTAAAAATGGGGTACAGAGCTAAACAAAACATTCTCAGCTGAGGATTATCAAATGACCAAAAAACACCTAAAGAAATGTTCAACATCCTTAATCATCAGGGAAATGCAAATCAAAACAACCCTGAGATTCCACCTCACACCAGTCAGAATGGCTAAGATAAAAAACTCAGATGACAGCAGATGCTGGTGAGGATGTGGAGAAAGAGGAACACTCCTCCATTGTTGGTGGGATTGCAAACTGGTACAACCACTCTGGAAATTAGTCTGGAGGTTCCTCAGAGAATTGGACATTGCATTATCTGAGGACTCAGCTATACCTCTCCTGGGCATATGCCCAAAAGTTAACCATACCTCTTATCTTTCTTAAGCTCTTCCACACCTGGGAGCCAAAGTATTCAAGAATATGAGCCCATGTGGGCCATTCTAATTCAAACAACCACAGTGATATTCTTACAAAAAGTCCATAATTTTGTGAGAGAACATCAAATAAACCCAATCAGGGGCATTCTACTAAATATTTAGCCAGTTTTCTTCATAGATATTAGTTCCATTAAGAGAAGAAAGGCCTGGGAAACATCCAGACTCGGAGAGACTATGGAGACAGGTGGAAAGTGCATCTAACACAGGTACTAGATTGAATCTTGGAACAGAGAAGGGACACGGTTTTAAAAAGATACAAAAACCTAAGTACTGCCTGTAACTCTGTGAACAGTTTGAGTTGATGGTAATTTATTGTTTTGATAAATGCACCGTATTGGATATTTCACTAAGCTTAGAGCAAGGTGAGAAAAAGCTACATGGAAAATTTTTATTATTTCCATAACCTTCTGCATGCCTAAACTATTCTTGAAATTTAAAAATATGAAGAGGGAATTTCCACATAATAGAGATCACACTTTATAAGCACCCCGTCCAACACACACACACACACACACACACACACACACACACACACATATATTTGCACATTCTCTCTCTCTCTCTCTCTCTCTCTCTCTCTCTCTCTCTCTCTCACTATATCTCTGCTCTTCTTCTTGGTTCTGCATCATTACAAAGTCTCTCTTTCATGAGAATTTAAAGATGGGTTCTAATGCCTTCATATTTTAAGAAAAGGCAGTGATGGTTACAGAAATTACTAAAATCCTTTAGTTGACCTGTGATAGAACAGGAGTTTATCATGAAAGACCTTGTTCCTGAAGTGCCTTAAGGTTTCTCAGCTTTGACACAATCACTGTATCGGGCTTCTTTATTCTTAGTTGTGAACATTAACCAATATTTAACAGCATCCTTGGCTTTGACCAATAGGTGCCATAGCACATTTTTCTCCCATTTGTAACAAACGAAAGATGTCTTTCAGTACCATTCAATAAGGAGACAAAACCTCTCCTTATTGAGGAGGAGTGAAAACAAGAACTGATTAAAGATATGTGATGGTCTTATACTTGGGTGTGTGCAGGGATGGGAGGGAGGGGGACACAGGAAGACTTTTACAATTTCAAGGTCAGCCTAGACTGCATAGCAAATTCGAGGCCAAACCTGAGCTTTGTCAAAACACAAAACCATCCCAAAAGAATGTGCTTAGCCCAAAAGTCAAGGGAATGAAATATTATAAGAAAAAATTAGAGGAAAACCAAAATTGTCTAGACCTTCTTTGCCATCGAGCCAGCGGCATAGGCTACTATGACTTCAGTTAGGAGGCAAACACCAGTGTGGTTTTGGCACTTTCCTCACAGGCTGGCTGTAAGCATCAACACTGTGTAACTTGTCTAGCATAATGGCTAGCACATCACACAGGCCTTCATTTCAGCCTCATTTTTGAAAGCTCACACATTGTGGGTTTACTAGGACGTCCCAGTTTCCTTTCTCCTGCCATGATAAAATGTCTCCCGCCCAGAGAAACCTTGGCAGGAAAGTGTTCACTTCAGCTTGTGCTTTCTTGTCCCAGTTCACCAGTGAAGGAAGTCAGGGTGAGAACTCAGGCGGAGCAGGAGTTTGAAGCAGAAAACGCCCTGCTGCTTGCTGGTTACTCTCGCATGTGTTAGCTCCTGGGTTCATGCTTGACTAGCTTTCCCATACAACTCATGGCCACCTGCCTAGGGATTCTACGGCCTACAGTAGGCTAGGACCTCCTGCTCAAAAGGCCAATCTGACCCAGGCTATTCTTGAGTCAAGGCTTTCTTTGCTCTTGGATGACTCTAGGCTGGGCCACTGTGGTATTTGAAGCTGACTAGGATATGCGCTAAGATTGAAACAGCCGGTACAATGCTACAGAAAATATTTTTTCTACTGTGATTCAATGAAGTGAGGATAAGCAGCATCCAATAAGGCTGCATAGTTGCAGGTAAAGTTTGTGCCCTACTGAATTAAGGAAAGAAAAGAAAAGAAAAGAAAAGAGTACTTGTAACAATCAAGCTAGGGGAAATTATATTAAAACAAACAAACAAACAAAAAAAAAAACAAACAAACCCCAAGTCTGTTTTTTTGCATTACATGTTGAAGAATAAGACGTGGCATTTCCTGTTCTTATCATCAGTGTCCCCAGAGGCCCACAGGGTACAGGGTTAGTTTGTCACTGGTTAGCTAACCCTTGTTTGCTATTGGGACCTGCTGATATCTTTGGGAAGTGTGGTTTCACTAAAGGAAGTTAGACCATTGGGAACAAGCTGTTAAAGGGCACATTGTGACTTTGGCCATTTCCTTCCTCTGTCTCATTGCTTCCTGGATACCACAAGGTGAGTGATTTCCTTTACCCCAGATTCCCCTTCACGATGTACTTCCTCAACACATGGACAGTCAACAAGGCCAAATGACCATGGTCTGAAACTCTGGAACTGAGAGTCAAAGGTAAATCTTTCTTCTTTCTATGCTAGTTTGTCCCAGGTGTTTTGTTACAGTGTCAGGAAGCTAACTAACTCTCTTTAAACTTTTCCCAAAGATAAAGTGGTTCCAATTCCTGAGGAATTAAAGACAACAATATATGGACCCAAACCTTCCAGCTGTAATACTATTCCATAGGGTTGACCAAATGTGTTTATACTTTGACAGTATTTACCCTTTGATGTAGGCTTAGTCGACACATGTGCTCCCTGGGTATGCAGGGTTTCCCATCAGCTTCCCTAGAAGGCAGGCAAATGAACAGATCCCAGGAGTTCAAACCACCTAAAAACATTAAACAACATTTAGCTCCTTGCCAGTAAAGTGTGTGGTTATTTAAACTCTAAAACATACTGCAACACTGTTTATAGCAAAATGCTAATACTCAGAATAACTTAAATTTCAACTCTGACTCAAAAGCTTAATGTTTTATATTTAGCCTTTTAATATAGAGAAAATCTGGATATTCAATATCTATAAAAATTCTGTTGAAAACCAAAATTTGAGAATGTATAAAATACCTTAGTCTTTTTTAAAAAAAAGTAAGACTTTTTATAAAAAAAAAGAATTTGCTGGCAGGAAGTAAACAATAAAAATTTAAAAGGTTTTCTGAAAAATTAATTTGAGATCTCCCTACAGATATTGAAATGAGGTTCAAAATTCAGAACACAACATGAACTGGAACAACTAATATGTCAGCTTTTACCAAGGACAGAATTCTTTGCCAATAAGTCATCCGTTTTGCCACAATAACTTCTTAACTTAGAAGAGCGAATGCTGACTCACAGGTTATCATTTATGAGCACATGCGGGTTTATTTTCGTCGATTCCTCTGTATCCTTGTGAGTGTGGTACATGTGTGTATAGCATGTGTGCTTGAGCATGTTTGTGCGTATAACTTTCCTGATCCATCACACTCAATCGCACACTGAACTTAGAACTGTGCTCACAGCCTGCAAACCTGAGTGGCCCTCCTGTCTTTTATGACACAACACTGCTGACACAACACTGCTGACACAACACTGCAGACACAACACTGCTCTACGGGCATGAGTGGCCACCTTCCATTTTTTTTTAAGTGTGTGTGCTGACGTCACAAGAACTCAGGTACTCTTACTTCCTACATGGTACGAGTTCTTACCACTTAGCCATTTCTTCATCCTACTCAGTTACTCTTTTCTTTCATTTCTTTTCAAGTCAGCATGTCTTAAATGTAATCAGTGCTGGTAAATGGATAATCCCCGATAGAATAGTAAATGCATCACCTCTTGGAGACAAAGAGTCAGACAGAAGAAGAATATGTTTCGATTGTCGATGACATGGATGATAAGCAAACAAGTGTACTAAGAATAGTCAAGATGGACTGGGGCTCAACCTACCAACTAGCGTCTCTTGAGACATTTCCCCAGCATTTGACTTGAAAAATTAACTTTAAGAATATTTTCTGTGAGTATTGTCTCCCTTATGCGTCATGAGTTGAACATTCTTTCAGAAACTTTTGATGCCAGATCCCCACCATTCCTGCATCATCCAGAAGGACTTAGTCTAAAAAGCTTCGGAGGCAACCAGCTTGTCGAAAGCCCTCACTGCTCGTTTCTTTTCCAGAAGAATTTCTCATGTAGAAGTGTAACACTTCCAAAGGAAGGCCGAGCAAATGAAAGAGCTAATAAAGGGGAAGAATTTATAATGAGCAGTGAAATCTCCCTCTTTGCCAACCAAGTACTCTCTCATTTAACAAGCCCCATGCAGTCTGGACTATGTTTTACGGTGTTGGCTGCCTCATTGCCAGAAGGAAAAACTTCCTGGCAAATAAAATGTGATCTAAACAAAGAAAGTCAAGCTCTCAGCTCACAACTGTGCGGCTGGCTTGTTCGTGAAGACACTGAAAGGCAACATGGCTGTTCAAAGGGGCAGGAGTGAATTCAACAGATGAGCTGGGACAGTGAGTCTCATCCAGGCAACAGCAGCCAAGCCTCAGGCTTGGGAGAAGGAGGCTGCTGTGTGTACCCTCACTTTGAAGACAACTTCAGACCAGTTCCTGGAGCTAAAACCAGACACAGGGCAGTGCTTCTAATCCTCTATTTTGAACATTCAACGGGCTTTGTCAGCCAACATCTTTTGATTTGAATTCAAAGAGAAATACAATGCGTTTTTTATTTCATACTGTGTCTGGTTCAGGAAATAGTGAAACCCTGGGGGGGGGGAACCCTCCTGTCGTAAGATCCCCAACTAAATATTTTAAGAAGATAAGGAGATGCAAAGAGAGAGAGAGAGGGATTTCAAATTAAGGGCTTCATTGTTTGGCTCCTAAAACCAGAGTGCATTTTGAATTTCTCCAAGGCATGCCTCTTCTGACTTTGCAAGCATACGCAAAATTTCTAGAGGTGGTAGAAAGAAACACGCATTTCAGCGATACACGTTTAAAATTGAGAGACACATTTAAATAATTCAAGGCAATTCATTAAGAATGTTCAGCGAGCAGTACTTTGCTCAAAATATATTTTTAAAAATGTAAAGAAAAAGAGAAGGCAGTAAGTGCCCTCAGCGGTCTATTGGAGGGGTCTAAAACATTAAAAAGAATTTAGGATAATATAAAATATTACACAGTCTCTTGGCATTCATAAGGTGACTTCTCATCCCTCAAAAATATTCAATTAATATTTTAACTTAAAAATGAATAATTCAAAAGAAAAGACTCGTAGACCTTCAATGTTCTCTTAAATGAAGTAAATTATAACAGGAATTTCAAGAGATGTCTTCATATTCTTCTTCTGTAACTATTGTTCCCATGGTCCAAACAGGGCTGATTGTTTCCATTCAATGTTCCTCTTTCCTTCACTGAATTCTATGCCAACTTCCCAAACCTCTATAGGTTAAATATTTACTAATGTTTTTACTTTATCTACATTTCTTTCTCTGGCTTCAGAAGTCAACTCCCTCCACTAACTCTTGCTACCCTCCCGCGCTTTTTTAAGCAAAGATTTACTTGTTTCAGGAGACATAATCCATGTTCAGATTTGGCCAAACACACTCAAGCACCATGTTGAAAACTAGAATTAGTTTGACTGTAGATATTCACCAAGTACATCTCCAAATCAGCCTTGGAGCATTTCAGGTACAAATTTCTACCTTAGTAAAATTTCAAACTATTGCGAAATTTGGGGGGAGGATTGAACTCCACCATTCACTAAAAGACAATATAAGCCACCAGCAGACACATGCCCAGCATCTAGCAGAGCTCACAAGCACAGAGCTCACAGGAACAAGTGCCATACTTGAGTAGATTGTGCATGGCTAGGATAGTGGATAGGAATTTGTCATATGCAAATGTCAGCAAAATCACACTTGAAAAAAACAGATTTCAGCCACTGATGGAAATTCTAGTATCACTTGGACTGTATCTTGCAAGGCAAGGCTTCAAGGAGATGACCAGGAGTTCTCTACTTGGCCCTACGGTTGCTTTTTCTGCATCTAGAAGCATCAGTTTTTGACCTGCTGTAAAATACTGGTATGCCCACATTCTATTCATCTATTCTGGGAACCAAGCTCTACTTCTATACCAGAGTAGCAAGCATCTCTGAGCTGAGCCATCTCTCTAGCCCCAACAGGTAGGAATTTTTGAATATTCATAATGTTCCTCATTTGACAAAGTGATGTTTCTGTTTTAGCTCGTACTGATCTAAATATGTTTATTAGCTAAGTTGGTTTTGTTGAAAGGACTTGGGGTCAGTTAGTGGTAGAGAGATGTCTGAAAATCTCTTTGATGCCTAGACTTAGCAAGTCGGCCACAGGATGAGAAAGCTTAGCTTAACTCCAGCTATGTTTTATTAGCTGGGTTAAAGTTGTCAAAGACTAAAGTATGACCTTTCATGGTCTTCCTTCCTCTCGGAGCCTAGAAATACTTAGATTTATGGCTGTCTTTTCTTGGGGTGGGATACTGAACTCTCTCGCAAACCGCAAACCACTCCTTTTTAGGCTGACCCATCAGTACTCACAACCTCACTTTTGACTCTGAACATATGACTTCCAGGGGCTGTTGTCTTATTGTTAACTTTCTTTAGTGAATGGTCAAACATTATAGCCCTTTAATTGTCTTTTTGATATATTTCTTTCATATGTAGAGATAGAAGGGCTGAGAAGTAAAACGCAGGTTTGAGTTAAAATTAAAAAAAAAAAAGAAGAAGAAAAAAACAGGCAAGAGCGTTCTTGGTGAAACTGACGGTTCCTTGAGTTGCTAGCCTAAAGAAAAGTTAAATTCTATATGGTATAGAATACTAAATTGGAATTTAGGGTCCAAATCTACAATGACTATATATAGGGTAGTATGGGATGATGTCACAGGTGAGGCAGGTACAGGATAGAAGGAGGCCTGTCATTGGATGAGAAGGAAGGATGGGTGGGAAAAAGTTTGAAGGAAGAGGAGGAGACTGGAATGAAGAGGGAGGAAGAGAGGAGGAGGAAAGGCCGAGTAGCTGTGGCAGGACGATGGTGGCTGACGTTAAGATTCTGCTCTGTGTATTTACAGGTTCTTATTAATGTTCTTAAAAGATGGATGGTACTGGGCTTTGCATGTTTAGGTGGGCAATTATATCTTACCAATTGGGTCAAAGATTATTGTGTTGTGTGGTCTTTTATGTGACGATTTGAGTGTAGCAAAGTGTGCGGCGGCAGGGTACACTGGGCCGCCGAGGAGTTGGGATGTGTTTCCGCCAAGATATCTAGCAGATATCTTGGGGCACCATGGTGCAGGACCTAGCGGGTTAAAAGACAAGCATACTTTTTTATTTTTTATATTTTACAACAACAGGGTAGTTTCAATGAGAATGGCTCCCACAGAGTAGTATGTTTAAATACATAGTTCCCAGTTGGTGGGACTGTTTGGGAAGGACTAAGGAGTGTGGCCTTGTTGATGAAGATGTTTCACTGTGAGCAGCTTTGAGGCTTCAAAAGATTTCTGCTATGCCCACTGTGCTTTCTCTGTCTCATGGCTGTCTCTCAAGGTGTGAGTTCTTAGTTGTTCCTGCCACCATGCCTTTACTCTTGCATCATAGACTCCAACCTTCTGAAACAGTAAGCCCGGGTGAAAATATTTTCATTCACAAGTTGTCTTGCACAGTGTTTTATCACAGAAACGGAAAAGCACCTAAGTAGCATTGAATAAAGATAGAAACATCTAACAATTCTTCTAAGATTTATTTTATTATCATTACTATTATTATTATTTGTGTTCATCAATGTGTAGTACACACACACACACACACACACACACACGTGCATGCACATATGCATGTGCATAGATGCCCTTGAAGGCCAGAAAAGGGTATGGGATCCCTAGAAGCTAACGTTACCATTCTTTCTATGCTGCCAGACATGGGTTCTGGGGACCAAGCTCTACTTCTCTATCAGAGTAGAAAGCATCTTAACTGCTGAGCCATCTCTCTAGCCCCAACAGGTAGGAATTTTTGAGTATTCATAATGTTCCTCAGTATGTTGCAAATATTTGTTTTAATTAATCTTTTACTTCAGTGATGGACTTTACTGGATATGGGTGTTCTGAGAAGCACAGAAGGACTAGATAATTTGCCCAACAGCTTTCATGTAGTTAATGGACTTGAGTGCTGGATTTCTAGGTCTAACAGCCATGTTCTTGTCACTATTGGCCTCTTAAATCACAGGGGAGTGACAGAGAAATGTAGCTTTTGATGCCATGTACATTTATGTAGTACTTGTGACAGCTATGGGTTAGAAACAAGGATTGCACAGACTTTAGAAGTAAAGATGGACAGGCAGACACACAGACACAGACAGGCAGACACACACACACACACACCTTATATAGCTTTGGTCCTTTTTTTAGTTATTTCTCAGGAAGTCTATTCTCCTCTGGAAACTTGGAGGGAAGAATGACTGTAGCAGGTATAATCTGGCACCCCTAGATCCTCACACAGCACTAGACCCAGTATTAGCAATGCTGCTGTCAACTGAACTCTGTTCGTTCTTCCTGTGTGAAAGGAACTTGTCCCCAGTCACACATGCACGCAGAAGCTACAAGTACTAACTTGGCTTCCACCTACTTTCAAAATTAAACTTCTAAAAGTTCCTTACACTGTTTTTTACGTGACTAGTATTGCTTCTTTCCCTATCACAATGAAACCAGGGCCCTATGAATTAGACTAGCCAAGAGAGGTCATAGGGTAAAGTTCTAGACAAAAAAAAAAAATCAAACCGAAACAAAACAGGATGTGCATGTCCCATTCTCCAGCTCAAAATTACAAAAACATTCACACCCTGCAGGCAGCTATTCCCAACCAGCACACGGCTGAAGAAAATGCTCTGTAGCCCACCACAGGGTTTGCTGTGGGAAAAGAAGATGTCACATACAATCCACACTTATGAATTCACACTTAAATCAGCACTGTGTATACTTTACTTCCTTCTCAGAGCCTTCTCCGAAAGCAGTTGACATGTCAGTTTTCAGCATGGATTTTTTTTTTTTTTAAATCAAGAATTTATCATAAGGAGTGAGGCTGTCTTCAGAGCACTTCCGTCTCCCACAGGCAGGCTGCCACGAAAAGCAAACAATTGTTTCCTGGTTCAGAAATAACTTCCCTCGTTGATAAAGGGTGCAGGATCAGTAACATAATCCAGAGCATAGAGCACTGCGACATAGTGCTGTTCACACTGGTACCATTTGCAAAGAAGCTCTTTCTTCTCAAGGAAGGAGAACTCTACACACTGAAAACAACCTCTCCAACAAACAAACAACAAACAAACAAACAAATAATATTACATCTATCCCTGCTCTATTTCATCACAACATTTACTACCTCCTTCTACATTATATAGCTGCTTATTATCTATTTTTCCAATTTGTTATTATTTGTTGCTTGCTTGGCCTTGGATTGGTTTAGATTGATTGGTTTTTCGGCCTTACTATGTGCCCTTGGTGGGTTCTGAACTCTGATCTTTTACCTCTGCCTCCAAAGTCCTGGGTTACGGGCACACATCATTCCACCCATGCTTTTGCCTCTGATTTGAATTTGAGCTCAGGATAGCAGAGACTACAGCTGTTTATTCAGTCTTACAATCTTCGTGCCTATCGACCGGGTGAAATATAGAGAGAATGTGTGGCGTATTTGTTAAATGTATATAAATGAGCAAGTTAGTAATGTGAGCAACAGAAAAAGAATTACAACTCAGTCAGAAGCTAAAATACTCCCTGTGTCCAATCTCAAGCATGACATACTAAGCTAAAATAAAACAAAAGAAAACAAAAGGCCAGGGAAAGAGAGGCCAGGGAAAGAGAGAGGGCTGAGTAAGTAGAGAGAGGGCTGGCTGTGTAAGCACTAAGTTCGGAGCCCCAACATCCACATTAAACCCAGGCAAAGTATCACACACCTATAATTCCCAGGGCTGAAGAAAGAGACACAACCAGTTTGGTAAGTTCTAAGGTCAGTAAGAGACCCTATCTCTCAGTCTAGAGAAAGATACCTAATATTGTACTCTGGCCTCCAAATGCTTGCATGCACACACCCTACATATACAATACAAAAGTAGGAAGGAAAAGCCCATTTAAAACTTGTTGATAAATTAGGATCTATACTTGATCCCATCTCAATATTGATTATATTCAAATATCTATATCTTCTCTCCAGTCTCTCAAGGTACATAAACTCATTTTTTTGTTCTACACACATAATCTGATTGATCTATTGATCAGTAATTTGTCTCCCATAATTAACTTTATTCAGTGCTGTTCTTCCAGAGAAGGGCTATTCATTTTATAATCTCTAACATAGACTCTGTAGATTCTGGTAGGTGTTTCTAGGTTAGTAAGTTCAGCATTTAGCATTAACCTTAAGGCAAGCATTCAACAGGAGTCTGTTATCCTTAACAAATCGGACAACACGATCACCACCCATTATTCAGTTGGGCTCTTTGCCCCAGTAGTCTGGCCATAGGTGTTTGCACTGGCTCCACATCCCTTCCAATCTGATGATGGAATTTCGGTGTCTCAGGGCAGAATTTCCAAAGCTTTTCCTCTCTGCTTCCCGGAACATTCCTCAGATATTCACCCCTTGGGAGCCTGTGAGGAAGATCATGGAGACTGTTTCTGTAAACAGTTCTCAGCTCCTGGAATTCTTCTGACCTACTCAGAAGCTCAGGAAAGCAATGGTACTTACAGATCCTGAGAAATAAAATACTCTCACTATGTGGAAATTTGCTTCACAGAGCATGTGAATTTGCTCCCAAGAAATAAGATACCTTATGAAGCGGTTGCTTCAGGAGCCGTGATACTGTTCCCTCCATAACGTTTTAATATACCCGTGCCATTTGTTAACCTCCCTTTGAACTATATTTAGGGGCAAGTGTGAGTGTGCCTCTCAGACTATGTTCTATCTGAGAGAAAACTTTTCTTTACCAAAATTTAAGATATTGAGGATGGTGGCCAGATTAAAATGTTTTGATAGAAGTTAACGCAGCAATAATCTGAATTCTTTTTTAAAAAATGGAATATACATCCTGTCGAATACTCTAATTAAAACGGAGCAAGTTCGTGGGGAAATGGTTCACTCAAGGGCTACTGAAGGAAGTTCATAAAATGAGCTTAAAGTACTGAAGTCCCAGGAAGTTCTTTAACAGCCTAAAAACAAAGATTAAATGATAAAACGGTAAAAGTAGTGCTGGAGCCACTAGTGTCCATGGCAACAAACCAAGTAAAATACTATTAGATTATAAGTCCCTGGTACCTATAAGTAAGTGGGGACAGATGGCTGAATCCCCATGTAGAAGAAGTCCAGGTACATCAGATAGCTCTCATCACAGCCTCAAAGAGGCAGTTGCTTTTTTATTGCTATGATTAAAAACACCAAGCCCAAAGCAACTTGTAGAAGGAAAGGTTTATTTGGGGTTTACCGTTCCAAAAGAATGGGGCCTGTCACCCTAACAGCAAGGCAGCATGGCAGCAGGCAGAACATGGCAGCTGATGCAGCAGCTGAAAGCTCACATCTTAAACCACGAAGAGAAAGCAGAGAGAGTTTACTCAAAATGGCACTTGTCTTTTGAAGTCTCAAAGCCTACTCCAGTGACATATTTCTTCCAGCAGAGCCAAATGTTCTAATCTTCCCCCAAACAGCCACCAACTGGGACCAAGTATTCAAATGTCCAAGATCTATGGGAAACATCTCATTCAAACCACCACACCTTTAATAAAAATGTATATATTCCCAACAGTTCAGAATGCAGAGAGGCAATAGAGGAAGATTTCACAGTGGGAGGACCTGACTATCTCAGTGAGTCAAGCAGAGTCACCTCAGCAATGTCCATTGGTGTTATATTTGCTTCCAAGCAAAAGAGCTTCCCTGTTCTCAAAACAGTCAAGATAAGGGGGAATAAAAGGAGGAAGTTCTGAGACAGACTCACAGCCAAGAAAAGCTTGGGGGCATGTGGTGACTTTAGAAAAGAATAGTGGAAATAAAAATGTAATGTGGTACTCTGGGTGGGAGCTTGGAACAAACAAGGCACATTGGATTAGAACCGAAGGGGATGTGGTAATGAGGGGAAGGATTTGTAAGGGTAGAACTGGGAGGAGGGGAAGGTCTGGGAGGAGAGGAGGAACTGGGAGGGGAGGAGGGACTGGGAGGAGAGGAAGGACAGGGAGGAGGGGAAGGGCTGGGAGGAGGGGAGGGACTGGGAGGGGAGAAGGGACTGGGGGAGGGGAACAACCAGCGTGTAAAGTAAATAAATAAAAATATTTTAAAAACTAAAAAGTTATATTGAAATTTTTAAAAAGAGACTTTAAAAATTAAAGATCATGCTGTTTAAAACATCCGTGCAACAAAAATCTCTAGAGGAAATAAGATGAAAACTGTTCAGTGCTTTCAGTTGGCAGAAACCCACATACACTAAGAAGGAGGAGAGCAGACATGTGACACATGGCACACGGAGTTTAGGAGCGGGACCATGAAAGTAACAGATCTATTTTTCTTGGACAGAAGCTAGAGATGTCTTTGAAAGTGACCAGGCCAGAGGCCAGGAATGTCAAGAAAGGAGTTCAGGGTCCCTGTTTCTCTTCCCCTAAGTGAGAACCACTGTCCTGTGTGTGTGTGTGTGTGTGTGTGTGTGTGTGTGTGTGTGTGTGTGTGTGTGTCTGCAATCTACCGAACTCTCTTTTTCTGAGCAACTTTGGAACTGGATCTCTAGATTTTCACGGTGAAAGTGGATTGTATTCATTCTCCAACTTCAGTTCATCCCCTAAATGATTTTAGAGTCATATCACTACTGTCAAAGGCTTAGAGGCTATGGAGGGTGTGTGTCAGGGAGCTGTGGACAAATCTCCTATGTGAATTTTCCATTATAGGCAAGCTTCTTCTTTCTGGTTAAGAGAACAGCATCACCTTTAATCCCAGCACTCATGAGGCAGAGAAGACAAATTTCTATGCCTCGGGGGCAAACCAGTGTGACAATGCCTTTCAGGAAGCAAAGGCTGTACAGTGATGCCCTGTCTCAAAAACAAAACAAAACCAAGCAAAACAAAACAAAAAGAACGGACTATATGGCCCTGGGTAGAGACATAGCATCCTGCTCCAGTGATTAAAATATTAATTATTAGTCTCTCCTCCCCTAAGAGTCAATCTGGCTTGCCCTGTCAATCAATCACTTGGGCAGGAGATTGCCCCTCCCCCCAGGAGACCAAAGCCATGCTACTTAGATAAGAAGATAATCATTACTTAATGAGATAACATGTATTCTTCCCTCTTGTGCCTTCCCCTAGCAAATGCTTGCAGTTTGCTTTCTACTGCTATGACACACCAGGACCGGGGCCAACGTGAAAAGGAAAGGGTTTCTTTCTGTTTACAAGTTACATTCCATCACTGAGAGAAATCTGGGCAGGGATCTGGAGGCAGGAATTGAAGCACAGGTCCCAGATGAGTGCTGCCTTCAGGCTTCTTCTTAGTGACAAGCTCAGCTGGCTTTTGAATACAACCTAGGCTGCCTGCTCAGGGGTGGCACGGGCCAAAGTAAGCTGGTCCTTGACCCATCAATGATTACTCAAGAAAAATGTCGGGATTGGAACCAGCGAAGTCAGGCAGCACTGCGAAGCCTCCACCATGCAGGCTGCCATTGTCGTCATCGTCGTTGTTGTCGTGTCGTCATCATCGTCGTCATCGTCGTCGCTGTTGTTTATCAGTTGTTGTTATCTCTTTTGTCGTCTGGACACTGAGTAGAGCCAGGGCAAGCTTTCTCCTCTGTCCTGGGCTTTCTCACTTAGTCTCTGAATGTTCTCTCAACCCCTACTCCTTTCCACCCTGTGACTACTTATAAACAACAGGGCTTTCTCTCTCCCTTTTGCCTTAGTCTTCCTTCTCTGGGCAGCTGCCATGATTTACAGCTTGTCTGTCTACCCTTCTTCCCTTAAAACTCTAATAAAATTGTTCTCAAGCTTCCTTCTGAGTCCATTTCTAAGTTAACTTTATTAATGGAATAAGAACCTAAACAGGAACCCCTGGCTCCCCAGTAATATTAATTGCATGCTCTGATAGAACCGAATTCTGGGATGTTCCAAAAGCCATGAGCACTCACACATCACCCACACCCTCGAGGTGCAGTAAGCTTTAAGCAACAAGAAGATTGCAAACCGATCTTGGTCTTCGGGAATTCAGGACCCCTTCTTAACACTTTCTTTCTGTAGGTGCAGTACCATTTCACTCCTGTGTGCACTTCTTTCTCTCCATTGCATTGGCTATTGTGTCTCCACGGATGAAACTAGAAAATATCATCCTGAGTGAGGTAACCCAATCACAGAAAAACACACATGGTGTGCACTCACTGATAAGTGGATATTAGCCTGAAAGCTGGCATTACCCAAGATGCAATACACAGACCACATGAAGCTCAAGAAGAAGGATGACCAAAATGTGGATGCTTCACTCCTTCTTAAAAGGGGGAACAAAAGTCTTCATAGGAGGGGATATGGAGGCAAAGTTTGGAGCAGAGACTGAAGGAACAGGCCATCCAGAGCCTGCTCCATATGTGGCCCATATATATATATATATATATATATATATATATATATATATATATATATATATATATAAACCAGGTAAGATTGATGAAGCTAAGAAGTGCAGGCTGACAGGAATGGGTTATAGATCTCTCCTGAGAGACTCAGCCAGATCATGTCAAATACAGAGGCGAATGCTAGCAGCAAACCACTGAACTGAGAATAGGACCCCCATTGGAGGAATCAGAGAAAGAACTGGAAGAGCTTGAAGGGTCTCGAGACCCCATATGTACAGCAATGTCAAGCAACCAGAGCTTCCAGGGACTAAGCCACTACCTAAAGACTGTACATGGACTGACCCTGGACTCTGACCTCATAGGTAGCAATGAATATCCTAGTAAGAGCACCAGTGGAAGGGGAAGCCCTGGGTCCTGCCAAGGCTGGACCCCCAGTATAGGGGAATGTCAGGGGGGCAAGAAGAGCAGTGGATGGAGAGGGGACACCCTTATAGAAGAAGGGGAGGGAGATGGGATAGGGGGCTTATGTCTGGGAAACTGGGAAAGGGAATAACATTTGAAATGTAAATAAAAAAATCCAATAAAAAAAGAAGAAAATAAATAATTTCCCATTTGAAGTTCCTTGTGCTTCAGAAGACATTTTCATTTACATTCTGGAGTATACGCTGGGCTGAACAAGTGCAACTCTATGCTCATGGAGTCCTAGTTTCAACAACGGAAAAAGACAAAAAAACCACATATCCCCTTCTTCCTTCCATTATCTTTGTCATCCAATACTTAGCACTCCCTCCCCCACACCCAGAAGCGTAGGTCATCTTTAGCTTGTCCTTCCTTCTAGTCCTACCTTCTGGTACAATAAATTACATCAATTCTTTCTAATTTAATTTGATTTTTTACTTACTCACTTTACGTCCCGCTCACTGTCCTCCTCCCACTCACCCTCTCCCAAATCCTTCCCCCATTCTCTTTTCCCTTCTCTTCTGAGTAGGTAGGGTCCCCTGTGTATCCCCACCCCCACCCCATCCGCTCCCGGGCACTTCAAGTCTCTCTGCAGGCTAGGTGCTTCCTCTCCCACTGAGGCCAGACAGGACAGTCCAGCTAGAAGAGCGTATCCCACGCACAGGCCACAGCTTTTGGGATAGCTCCTGCTCCGTTGTCTGGGACCCACACGAAGACCAAGCTGCATATCAAATTGCATCACTTCTAACATAAACTTCTTAATTATTTTCTGGGCCTTACAAAATCCTACCCCAAAGCTTGAGTCTGAGACCTCTGCCATCTCTGCAAAGGCTCCCAAGGGGCCTTGTCACTGTGAATCATTTAACTTTCTCTGGTGTCACTTCCTTGCGGCTGCCAGAGATGTTCTCCCAGCAGACAGATCTTATCACCACCAGAACAAAACACAGCAGACTGGCAGAACAGCCAAGGTCCTGCAAATCTGCCCCAGCTGGGTCTTCTAATCTTCTTTCCCTAGACTCAGCCTGTACATTTTCACAAAGGCCCTTGTCAATCACACCTACGGATTGGCACCTGAAGCATTTATACACTCACAAACCTCTCACATGCGATTCACACGGCTGGATGTTCTTGCCTCCAATATTTGCTCAAGAAATCGTTTCTTGGAGGCTGGAGAGATGGCTCAGCGGTTGCAAACACTGGCTGCTTTTCCAGAGGTCCTGAGTTCAGTTCCTAGCATTCCATGTGAGCATCTATAAAGGGATCCGATGCCCTCTTCTGGTATGCAGGTAAACATGTAGCTAGAGCACTCATACATTAAATCAATAAAGCTTTAAAAAGATCATGACTTTCTTTTTAATACTTTCAGAGGATAGTCTCATTATGTGATCTTTTTGATGATAGTATTACCAGGATGACCTTGAACTCGATATATAACCCGGGCTGGCCTTGACTCTATTTTGTGCTATATAGGGGCCCTGAATTTGTGGTTGTTGGCCATAGCTTCGTGAGTGTTGGGATGTGCCATGTATGCATAAGTATATTAACTTATCGCATTCTCCTGGGTCTCAACATTCATAATTCCCTCATTTTGTTTTCTGTACACCTGAAATATTTCGTTTCTACCCTGTACCCCACTGCAAATGATATTACAGTTAAATATGGATATCCAGGGCATATACTGATAACATACCCACACTGCCACCACCCACCCAAAAGCTTGGTGAAAACACAAAAGTAAGATTAGGTGAGAATCTGTCCATCACAGGATACCCAGATGGTTTGTGTCTGCATGCAGGTCTGGGAAACGCTGATGCTTGCTTTCCCCAGTAATACTGTGGAAGGTCTTACTTGTCTTCAATGCTTTCTTCCCTATCCACAACAGTTATAGAGACCTACAAGCTTCTCTTATTGAATAAAGCTTGAGTGCTTAGTGCAAGCTACAGGATGTACATATGCCTGACTGCAGTGATGTCCTTTTCTTTCTTTGCTAGTGGGGTCTGAGGTTTTAAATTGGGTTTTATCACTTCCATACTTGACATGCGTTTTGGGTTGTTTTTTTTTTTTTGACAGACACCCCTTATACTAAATTCTACAGAACGGCCAAATGGGTTTTTAGTGTATAATTAGCACTGCGACATTTCACTTAACCAAATATTACTCTCCCCTGCTCTATTTAAAGTTATTTTTGCATGGCAGCTTCTTTTAAAGGCAACAACAAAAACCTAGTCCTGTCTGTTTCAACGTGGTAAAATAATTCATTGGGGGACTCTGAGTATTCTGAGAGGGAGGGGACAGTCATTGATTCCTAATTTCTTCCAGGAATAGTTCTATATTGATTCAGTACAGGTGAGAAGTAAGGCTTGAGAGAATATAATTCAAAACCTGACAAAAAGCCCAAGCGTGCCTCAATGGCTCATTATCAGATGCTGAGAGAATTTCTAACAATCTTTGCAGGCTTAACTTAGCCAATCCATGTTCCTGTGAGGTTCATGAGGGGCGGTTCTGTCTTCTATTTTCAAACCAAGTCACAAATAACCTAATAAGCTTGTTCAAGGTCATTTCAAAAAGGTTAGGAGAGGCATAAGTCTGAGCAATAAAATGCAGCATTTGGGGAAATGTTAGGGTTAAATGACTTCCTATTTGGTGTAGCTAGACTCCTGTCTTCAGATTTGATAAGGTTTCTTCTTTTTCTTTTCCTTTCTTTTCTTTTTTTGCATATACAAGTAGATACAAAGAGATGGAAAATTTAGATCTAAGTGATGAACATTGTTTCTTCTCAGCCTATCTTTGACGCCTCTGAAGAAACACACAAATACATCATGAAATAAACAGTTTATACTTTGCTCATAGTAGGAAGAAGCTCAAGAGTCATCAGAGAGAGAGAGAGAGAGAGAGAGAGAGAGAGAGAGAGAGAGAGTTGTGTGGCTGGGGTGGCGGTGGGGGTGGGGATTCAACTTAAGAAAGTCCAGGGACCTCAGTTAAAATGTATCCTTAAACTAGGGGCAGCAACCTTGTCTCATCGGCATGACAATGAATTCGCATGCACAGGTAACATTGCAGGTGCTGAAACATGAGCGAGAAAAGTGCATTTTCATGAGTCAGTAACAGTGGATCCCATGTGATAGGTACAACCTGGGCATTCTCCCAAGACTCTTGGTGCCCAAAACTGGATAAGTTAAATAAGGACGGGGATGGGGAACAGGTGGGCAAGGCTATCACCTAAGACAAGTTTCACGAACTTCACATTTTCTTTCTTCTGAAACTGGCGATGCTCCCAGAAGCCAAGAGTATATCAGAAGTGTCTCCCGAGGCTAATAATTCTGTCATCTTTGAGATGAAGAATATTCAGCCCACCAGAAAGCTATGCCAAGTACTGTTAAAGTGGATTGTTCCTACGAGTCTGAGGAGCATATTTTACCCAGCATATTTTAACAGAATTTTGCTGGGTCATAGCATCACGTGGTCTCATTAGCTTTCCACCTTTACAGAGATGCTTAGACCCTAACACACTCTTTTCGCCTCTAAGCATTTATTACAAAAAATTTCAGTAGCAATCTATTTTTATGAATCGTCGCTATTTAAAATTACTTTTGCTGTTTTATTAACGCTTAATTTTAATAGTCATGCATAAATTTTACAACTGCTTGATTGTTTAACTTCTATCGTATTGTTTTCCCTAGAATACATCTGTTTGCTTCAAAAGTGTAAGTATTTTAAATTTTATAGATTGATCAGCTTATTTTCTTTAAAAATATTTTCGTAAGTAATGCATGGAAACTGCTTTTCTCAGAATCCCCATCAACCTTAGGTAATAGTATCAATTTTCGATTTTGACTGTGCCATGAATATAAAAATGGCCATATTTTACATCATTTTTCCCCAGCACTTTATGAATTTCAGATTCTATTCTTTTCTGCTTTGGCATTCAGGATTGCTTTTCTATGAATATCCAAATACCAAATGCTAATTATAAAAGTCTTACAGATAAAATTTTAGCATTAAAGATGGGACCGAGAATATAATATTGTTTAATTGATGAGCAGATAATCTCCATAAAAATGAAAATATGTGTCCCTTTTAATATCATCAGACTTAAAAAAATATGGTACCAGCTAAGACTCTAAACACCTAGGCCAACACCGTATGTAAGGAAAAGTAAAATAGGAATCCACTGATCCAATAATTCCTTATTACCACTCAGATATCCAAAATCCGATACAGATGGATACTATAGGAAAGCTGTATCTTATAGTAACAAAAGGAAAGGCTTACTGATCAGGTATAGCCATTTAATGAAGAAAAAAACAAAAGGAGAAAATACATATTCCCTGCAGGGTATACAGGCAAGATGTTGTGATTTACGATTTTATTTTTATTTTTTGAATTATGTGTAGGTGTGTGTCTGTCAGCCTGTCTGTCTGTGGGATTATACATGAGAGGGCAGAGCTCTCGGTGGCCAGAAGAGAGTGTCATAATCCCACAGAGCTGGAGTTACAGATGTTTTTAAGCTGTCTGAGGTGGACGCTAGGAACTGAATTTGAGTCTTCTTGCAAGGAAGTATGTGAGCGTAACAGCTGATCTATTTCTCTTTATTAAAAGCTGAAGTTGACAGAGAGAGAGAGACAAACACACACACAGAGAGAGAGAGAGAGAGAGAGAGAGACAGACAGACAGAGAGAGAGAGAGAGAGAGAGAGAGAGAGAGAGAGAGAGAGAGCTCTTGGAAGCCACTTCATTTTCATCCATCTTCATGTATGAGCTATATAAAATACTTTGGAGGGATGGGTGCTTTTGGAACTGAAATTTTTGGCCACAAACTCTAAATGCCTACTTTATCTCCTTCTGAAGAGAATTAAGTAAGTTAATACACACGTACACACACATATTATATTACAATACATTAATTAATATGCAATGAAAGATAGCTTAAAATCATTTAATTTGAAGCAGTAAAAAAAAAATTGAAACTATACCTACATGGGAAGGTGTTTTATCACCAACTATATCTAAACAGCAGGAGATGACAGAACTGCTGTGTGGGCTCCACCATCAGGGATACCTGGAAACACACACCATTGTTGACCCGTTATGTGGCAGGGTGATGGGATTCAAGGTGATTTTTAATGTCTTCTTTGTAGTTGCCAGTCTCTGGCTGACTATTCTGCCATAGACATAGAACATGGTCCTAAACATAAAAATGCTCTAACTTCCTAAGCAATACAGTTAGAATATGCACAGGGGTAAAGAAACAGACTTCTTTGAGATATCAGACGTCTTTGTACGCACTGTGTATCTGCCAAAGTGCTTCAAAATTCCAATAAAATGTTTCGAAGTTGACATGAGTCTCGATAATGTTAAAACTCAAAATGCCTCTAAGACAGATTGCCTTAAAGATATTCAGTGGGTGTTGGTTGTGGTGTCTAATGCCTTTAATCCCTGCACTCAAGAGACAGAGGCAGATATTTCTCTGAGTTCAAGGCCAGCCTGGTCTACAGAGCAAGTCCCAGGACAGCTAGGGCTACACAGAGACATCTCTGCCTCAAACACAAAAAGGTTATTTAATGGGTAACCAGGTTTATTTCTATAAAACCAGCAAAAATAAGGTTTTGTAGTGTTATTTTCATGCTCTATTCATTTACAAATTAGGTATTTCAGGCATCAGACAAACTAACACGCTGACGAACTTTATGTTATTTCTCCAGAAGATGGATAAGTATTGAATAAGCATCCCTGAGAATATGAACAAGAAGGTGAGTGCTCATTATTTCTGACAAGGTGGCTATATGGATAAACCATACCGATAACTCACAGTAGCAGTATACTTTCTTAGTGCCGTGATGTCAAGAGGACCAGGATGTAGCATCACCAGGAATCCACATTCTTGTTTTTTTTTTTTTTTTTTCAGAGCTGGGGACGGAACCCAGGGCCTTGTGCTTGCTAGGCAAGCGCTCTACCACTGAGCTAAATCCCCAACCCCAGGAATCCACATTCTTAACCTGCCTCCCAAGCCCACTGAGTCAGATCCTCTAAGAGCCGAGTTCATAGTCTGCCAACTAACAAGTCTTCCAGACAGTTCCACTGCCTGCCAAGTCTGAGAAGGATGGTCCTGGCAAATCAGCAGGTACCACGGTGGAGCGCTACCAACATATGTTTTTAGCAAACAGACAGGGGTTCCCTTTAATTGCTGCCGATCAGAAAAAGTGCTCCTAACAGGTGGAAATGCAAGTCTGCTCCACCCGAGACCTCTCTGTCTTCTGTGCCCTCCGTCTCTGCTTGATCAGTCTGATAAGGAAGTGGCATGCTACAAAGATTTTTTGAATTCCAAGAATTCTCTGTTCCAAGGGGGAATACTTTGCTCCATAAATATATACGCCTTTCACATTTTTTTCTTCAAGAAATAACTGAAAGCTGCGGTCGTTACTATTACCTTGTTGGTAAACTCTTTGTTTCTTAGAAAACAGAAGGGAAGTCACAACAAGGTTCCAGAGAGCCTTTACCAGGAAAGAGGTGAGTTCTTTCCTCGGAATAGTTATGTGCACATCCATTGAGTATATGAAAGGTGCTATGCTATGGTATGCTATGGAGAATACCATATAACTGGGTAATAAAATATTTTCAGTTTATGTTGTTTATGCTATAGAAGGAGAGATTAGACAAACATGTGAAATTGTTTTTAAAATAGCACAAAACATTCTCTAGGCACCAGAGATGTATTGATGAAGCATGACGAGGTCTCAGACAGTAAATTTATTGTTTTTTAATTCAAGAAACAGTTATGGGGAAGTTAATGTATTTGTAGAGTTTAAGAAATCACATACTGGAAATGCTGTGATTCGTGTATGGCTCTTATGTCCTGGGAATATTTGAGTATTGGAATCCTGGTCCCTATTGTAGTGGAGTGGACTGGCTTGAAATATTTTTAAAGTGAGACCCAATAGGAGGTCCTTAGATTGAGTCAGAGCCAGCCTACAGAAAGGATGTGGGAACAAGTCTTTCCCTAGCTTCTTATATGTGACCCTTCTATTGGGAGAAAAAAAAGAAAACCTAGATTTACACAAGAGGAAGCACTAGGAAATAAAAGTCTGAACAGCCAGTGTTCGGATTCTATCTAAGCTCCACCCCCACAGCTACCTGGGAACAGCCAGGTATGCTCCCCGCTACAGTTGCCAGGCAACAACTAGCTGTGCCTGACTATAAAAGGGGCTGCTTGCCCTCTCCCCTCCTCTGCTGTCTTCCCTTCTGTCCCTTCTCTCTCCATCCCCCCTCCCCTTCCCTCCATATGCTCATGGCCGACCTTTCCTCTCCTCTCTTCTTCTCTCATTAAACCTCTCCACATGGAACCATGTTGGCTTGGTGTGTTCTGTCTGGGCACGGGCTGAGATTTAAACCCTAACAGCCAGTCCATGTAGAAGGCTTTGGAATGTGATCGAGAAAATCACTGTAGTTCACCATTCTACATATACGTTAATGTCATTAGGAAATCCATTAAAAAATAATGGTATCTACCTCCAGTCCCTTACCAGAAAATTCTTATTTAATTTCCTCCAGTGAGACCTGGGCATTGGCTTAAAATATTTCGACCTCCTTAAGTTATTCAGAGATGTGAACAGGCAAGCTAGAGCAGGGAGACGGAAGCATTAGACACCATGGCGTAGAAATGCCTGGGCCCCACGCTTTACTTAAGAAGCAAATAAGAAGGTACAGCAAAGCAACTGCAGGATGCTGGTGCCCTGGTGGAGGCACCCAGCACAGGAATCCTCGACAGACAGAAGTGTGTTGTTGGGGAATGAAAGAGTCTGACATTGAGCTGTCGTCCCTAGGAGGGACATGGAATATAGAACTCGGTACAGAAGCATGTCAAACAAGAACAGCAGATGGTGCTGGCAAGATCCATTCTGTGTGTCCGTTCTGTGTCACGTGTGTCCAGGCAAGGTACCAAATAAACAATGCCTTTCTGACAGTTGCCTACTGCTTGCCTCTCAAAAGTTTACCTGTAGCCGGCGGATTATGATTTACGCTGTTTAAGGATATGTAGGTTCAGTAAGTAAATTACTGAACTTGCAAAGTAGAAAAAATATCGATGGAATGTCAAGATAAGGAGCAAAAGGATAGATGTTTCGGAGAATTTGGAGGAAGAACACAAGGAGGAGGGTGTTTAAAAGATGGAAGGAGCCATTGTGACTCTCCGTAGTGGTCTCCATTTTCTCCAAAAAGATGCTTCTTTGGTGAAGGCTGAGAGCTACAGTTACTCATGGGTATAAGTTACTCACTGAGAAGGCAGTTTGGAGTGATAATGGTTTAGGAAAATGACAGTAGTAGGTTGTTCTCTAAGATCCATGACTCCACTAGCCATAGTTGATAGTGCCAGGTGACATTTCTTTCCTGTTCATTCAGTTTTAGTGCAATAAGACAGAGGTTGGTTACAGCCAACACAGAGACATTGTTGCACACCTCTAAGTACGGTTCAGGGAACACCGTGCAAGCTGTTAAAAGACTGTAAGACCCAGAGGACCAGGAAGTCCACCGTGAGATTGTGTCTTTTAGATATAGCAGGGAAGCCATACGCATGACATCTCAACAATATGGCTGCCTAAATGAAACCCACACAATAACAACACCAACTGACTTGCCAGCATAGATAAGAGAACTCTCATGGGTGTCAAGCCATAAAGAGGCAAACCATGAGTGCTGAGAGAGGGAGAATTAGTGTCCCCAGATGTGAGACCCTGTTTGCTTTTCCAATACCAAGCAGTCAGCCATAAAAGCATATACATACAAGCAACACTAAAAAAATTTGAGAGCAAAAAGCTAAGACAGCATGAACAATTCAAAGAGAAAAGGACTAGCAACATGTCTACTCCATAGCTGCTCCTGGGGCAAAGGTGGTTTTCAATTTATCAGTGTTCCCCAGATTTGACAATTCCAGGATAAGATTCAGAGAACTGAGAAATTATCTCAGTGAACTTGCATTAATGTTTAATTTTATATTTTTTAAATAATTATATAACTTTTAACAAACACTGATATCATACATTCAATTGTGTTCTTACACCAAAAATAACTCACCCATAAAGGCAGGCATCTGATTTTGTATCAAAAGGAGTTTTTATTTGTTTGGCTTTTTTGTTTGTTTGTTTGGTATGTTTGGATGTTTTTGTGGGGGGAGTGGGATTTGAAAGTGTGATTTCGGGGTTGGGGATTTAGCTCAGCGGTAGAGTACTTGCCTAGCAAGCGCAAGGCCCTGGGTTTGGTCCCCAGCTCTGAAAAAAAGAAAAAAGAAAAAAAAGTGTGATTTCAGGAACCAGCTATGGTAAAAGACAGGAGCTGAACTTGTGTGGGACCACCAAAGAGAAGACATCCTTTGTCCCCTACTCTGTCTCTTTACTGTGTAGGCTGTATGGCAACACACACACACACACACACACACACACACTCACACTCAAACACTCACAATCACACTTACACACACACTCACACACATTCACACACGTACACATACACACACTCACACTCACACACACACTCAAACACTCACACCTACACACACTCACACCTACACACATTCACACACACTCACACTCAAACACACTCACACTCACACCTACACACACACTCACACACACACACACACACACACACAGAGTGCTCTTAAGCTAGAGAAGCTGAAAGTTTGAAAGGACATCAAGGGGTGATCTTAATTTATTTGAGGAAGTGGGATTCTCAAAAAATTGTTTGAGGCAGTTTCAACCGTGTTATCATACTGAGATTAGAAAGTAAAAGCTGTACAATATTAACAGGTTGCTTTGGGAATATGGTGTGAGGTTGCCAAACTCCTAAATTGGAATAAAAATAGTCCAAGTATTTCAGGCATCTCATCCCTAATGAAGTGATTAGTGAATCCTCATTAGTGAAATGGGCACACACTCTAATTTGGAGTCCCAGCCTCCCCGTCAGACAGTGTACAAACACTGTGCCTTGAAAGCTCCCAGATGAGTTTGTTTTTCTTTCTGGGAGTCTTTCCTCAATCTAAATATAGTCCAGATACTACTTATTTTTGCAAATCACATCTGCCATTTAAAGCAGTTTAGTCTAGGGCAAAACCAAAAAAAAAAGAAAAAATCTAATTTATTGTTTGTAAATCTTCCATTCTAAAGCTATATGAAAGGAATAATGCCTTGAAATAAGTTATTCATAAAGACTTCAATGTTGTATCTTTTTTATAAAAAAATGCTGTAAGTTGAGAAAAAGTACATTGAACAAAATAGTTGAGAGAAAATATCTTCAAAGTATTATTAAATAGTTCCCGGCTTTGGAAAATTCATATACCCAATCTGGTTCCTATGAAGATCAAACATTTACCAAGAAGCTGGGCTTGAGGGAGAAACGCTATGATTTCAGTACACATCTGGTTGCTATTTTCTTTACAAGAATGAATTCACTTAAGGAAGCAGTTTAGTTTTGACCGTGCTTTTAAAAAAGAGAGAGAAAGAGAGAAAGAGAGCAATGGACACTAGCTTTCTGTTTCCTTTGTACTGTGGAGAGGAGAGGAAACATCCAAGCAGAAGCTCACTCCAAGCTCAACTTTTATACATAAGAAAGAATTTTGCAAAGTTAAAGTAAATTGCACTCAAGTGTAAGCAAGTCAATGGAGTTAAGGCTACATAAACAATGCCTTGTGCTCCACTGTGCCAATTAAAGGAACAAATTCTGTTTGGTTGTAAATACATCAGTATTTCCATAAGCACCGAGGAAAATAACAATAAACCTGGGCACGCAATTACTGAGTGTCATAATACAATAAAATAGAACGGTGCAGCTTTATAAGTTTCTTTGATTCGATTTCTTACTCTTTTTTTTAAAGCCCTGGTTTGATTAGTTAGAGTTCAGAAGCACTTCCGATACTGCCCTGAGCCCATTACTCACATAATAAAAAGCGCATGCGAGATGGGTTCTAGGTGAAACATCGATGGGGCAAAACACACTGCGCCTTTTAAAATGTGGCCTTTGCTCTTTTGTCTTCCTGCTAAATAGTTACACAGCAAATTAAAGCCAGGAGAGCGGCCAGGTACTGGTAGTGGGGGAGGGGGAGGAAAAGAAACAAGAAGTTCATTAGACTCTGGGGTTTCAGTTATCAATGAAAGCGCCTGCAGTGCATATGTACAAACAGCCAAAGGGAACTAGCTCCAAAGCGGGCCGGAGTGGTGATTGTCTGTTCCTTCCTGTCCTGCATTCTTCTCCTCTGTCCTTACATTACCAGATAAAAGCTAAGACGAAAGAAATGAACCCCAACAACAAGAAGTTTAACGTTTCATCTAGTGTTCTCTCTTTTCATTCATTCATTCTCTCCTCCTCCTCCTCCTCCTCCTCCTCCTCCTCCTCCTCCTCCTCCTCCTCCTCCTCCTCCTCCTCCTCCTCCTCCTCCTCTCTCCCTCTGTTACTGTATCATAAGCTGGGAGGTGGTCATTTACTAGTCTTCCTATCCAATGCGGTAACTCAACTCTCAACTGTACCAGAGACTTGGTTCTGTTCCACCCAAACTTTCTGAAGTTAATTAAGAGATGGACTTTTCCATTAGGATAATTCTGACTGGGTTATGCGTGCTCAGCCTTAGTCTAGAGTTACAACAAACAAACCTTGCTGGAAATCCTCTTGTTAAAAACGGGAATGCAAATATATTGGTTCAGCTGCAGGAGGGTCCCCTAGAAAGAGTTTTTGCAATAGGAATACACTAGATTTTATTTTCCAATTCTTGCCACAGTCTGATTTCTGCTACAGCTGGAGAAATATATCTTCTTCAAGGATCTGTAAATAATTCTGACTTGACAAAAAATATATATTCTGTCAGAATTTTCTGGAGTGTACCCTGAAAGGAGGTCAATAATTCTGAGAAAATATCTATTCTCCTTTAGGCACTGCACCATTCTGTGAATTAAGGCTGATTTTCTAAACAGTACCTGGATGTTATAAAAATGAGGAATTTGATGGTGCATTTTAAAAATCTATTATTTTGTTTTAGTTTTGGTCTTTTTGCTTGAGTGAAGAATACATTATGAAAATCCTAGCTCATAAAATATATCTTGTTTAAAAAAAAAAAAGACAAAACTGACAGAGGTTGGGGATTTAGCTCAGTGGTAGAACACTTGCTTAGCAAGCACAAGGCCCTGGGTTCAGTCCTCAGCTCTGGCGGGATACTTTACAGATATGAAAAACAGATAAAATATATTTTGTGAAAGGAAGGTATTAAAATAGCACAGAATGAATCTTTTGCACTATGCCTTTAACATTGCAACTGCCAAGAATAACACAGAGGACATAGACAGGCCCTGGGGACAATATGGAATCATTCTTGCTTCTTTCTAGGTTCACAAAATCAAACAAAAACCTCACTTTTATATTCTCTTCAGGGGAAAACATCTTTAGGCAATACCATTCGCTACCTTGCTGCCTTGCCTTACAGAATTGTAGCATTCTAAGATTGTGGCCTCTCCAAATCCACATGTCCTGCTCTGACATTTCTAGTGTCCATTTACCTGTGCAAAGATTAGAGTACCTGCATCTAAGTCTGTTTGAACCCATCTGGCCTCTCCTCAAAGCAGCAGGCAAAGAGAAGAAGAGATTCTTGAAAACTCTCGCAGACCCTGCACAAAGAGCACAGTAGTCTTTTTTTTTTTTTTTTTAAGTTTCTAATCTGAACTTAGATGACATATGAAGTCCAGGCTCCATGGCATGCCCTTGTTACATTTGTGTCGTTCTTGCCATGACACCAGATTAATCCATGAGTAGAATAGCAGTGCTCTTCTAATGTTGTATAAAGAATAAAGAGCTAAGCCAAGGAAACTGAAGTGTGGGTTTGAGACTAGCCGGGCCAGCCTGAGCTATCGACAGAAATCTCAAAAAAAAAAATCAAAATAAATAATAAATAGTTTACAAAGTAAACTGTAAGATAAATTCCATGAGATAGTCAGTCTTGAAGCCTAGAGTGGTGTACTTTTAAATCTTCCATTCTTTCTATAGTCAATAAACACCTCTATGTGGAAGGAATGCTTTTAAGTGATGAGCAGAAAACTGTATTTCTGAATTTGGGAAGTTTCCAGACTGTATATATGTGTAGGGTATCCTAAGACAATGTGTCTAAAGTTTGTTTCTAATCCAGACGAACTCAGGAGAACATGTAGGTTGACATCGTCCAACTTGAAAAACATCTAGAATGTTTAGTTAACCCTCGGTGCCCACACCCGTGTGCCAGGTCATAGTTTACATCCGCTTTCCCACAGACGAACATCATATGCTCCTCTCTGTAACTGGATCCCACAATAACGATATTATCTACCATCCTTAGAGCATTATACACTGTTCTCCAGAGTCAATTTGAATGTATATACCCATTAACAGTGTTAAGCCAAGCCTAGGGACCACAACTCTGCTTCCGTCTGACTCTATAGACTACGTTTTTGATCACTTGAGCCCATCAGTCCTCTGCAGAAGACGTTTTGGTGGTTAAGTGCTTAGTACTAGGGATGGCCAATATTAATTATCAACTAGACAGATCTAGAATCTAGGAGACAAGACTGTGGGCATGTCTGCCAGGGATCATTCTTAGGGTATTTAGTGAATTGATGTGGGAAGACTGGCCCACTGTGGACGGTGCCGTTTCCTGTCTGGGATCGCAGACTCTATAAGTAGAGAAAGGATACTGGACAGTTGCCGCATTCATCTATCTCTGCTGCTGATGGTGAATGCCCTGTGAGCAGCTGCTTCACGCCCCTTCCTCCTGACTTCCCAGCAATGATGGACTATACCTTGAATGGTGAGCGAAGACAGGACCTACCTCCCGCAGGCTGTTCCACTTAAAGCACGTGCCACAGCAATAGCAGAAGGAACTCGCAGATAACTTAAATCAGTGCAAACAGTAAAGAAAATTTTGAATAGTCTTTTAACTGTTGTAGATGAAAATCGGAAGAGTAAGATGCTGAAGAAACATCTGCAGGGGGAACTTCCTTCTGTGTAACCTTAAGAAACAGCTTTTGAGAAGTCACTAAACACACATTTCAAACCTAGATAAAATGTGAACACCACGTGCAGAAGCACATCCATGTGTTTGACTCTAACCTACGTATATCTGACTAGTTTGAAAGAACAAGTGAATGTAAATTAAAATACCAAAACATATTAAACAAACCAGATATGGCGGCTCATGCCTATAACCCTGGTACAGGAAAGGGAGTATTTTTTTTCCTTCTTTGCCATAGTTTTTGTATTGATTAGGGGCTGTATCTCTTCACTCCATAAACTAAGTCTTTTATTGTATTTCCCAAGATGACATTTGGGTAAATTACATTAAGAAGCAACAGGCCGTCTTAGAGCCTGGTTTTAAAAGATGATTCTTCAGAACATGATGGGTCAAGTTCAATGTTAGTACAAACACTGAGCAGTACTAATATAGTAAGGCCCTGCCTCTCAGAGCGATGGTTTCGTTGAAACCCATTGACTTAGGATGCTCCAGCCCTTTCTGGAGGGTTCTGTAAGAATCAAGGTTTGCAATTTATTTTTCAATAGAGTTGTTTCTCCGGCCCCCGAACCACTGCATTACTTACTGTTGTTTATTTTTTCTTTTTAAAACTCTTCTGTTGATTATATACACACACATACATATATACATACATATGCATATACACATATACACATATACATGTACATATACACATATGTGCATATACACATATGCATATACACATATACACATATACATGTACATATACACATATGTGCATATACACATACACATATGCATATACACATATACATGTACATATACACATATGTGCATATACACATATGCATATACACATATACACATATACGTGTACATATACACATACACATATATGCATATACATATACACATATACACATATACGAGTGGGTCCTGTGTGAGGCTGGAAGGAATGGATGTAGCACCTGTTCCTTTCTTCTGCAAATTTTCAGCTGTTGCTCCAGATCTTTGGAGAATGCAGAGCAAAGCTTAGCTTACACTATTGTTGCTAAGAAGGAATTTCCAATGTGGGCATGTCTCCATTTTGGTACTTGTTTTATTATCTGCTTTATTGCAAACCAAAGAATTCTTCCTGAGTGAGGTTTGTTGCAGCTTATAAAAAGCAGAGCATCTTAACAAACCTAGGTTCCAATTGTCAGTTTGTTATCGGATCAAGACACATCCAATTATCCATCTAGATACATCAGTCAAAATAACCTTTCCATAAAGGTGCACCCATATAAATTTTAGGGAGTAGGACCATGCAACATCCACTGCAAATAATCAACTCCATTGTCATTAAACACGACCTGAGAAGTAAAGAGTGTGATTGTGTTCCAATAAAGCTTTATTTGCACAAACAGGCAATGGACCAGATTTGGCCAACCTTGGCAAGTAAGGCCTATTACTTTTTTTGTTTTTCTTCAGAAAGCATTCCATGGAAACCCCTCAAGTAAGAAAACACTAATATTTTTCAAATTCTGCAGCTTTGAGACCAGGTTTGGACTGTAACACAGAGAATGTGAAAGCCTACAAAGTGTTTGAAAGTTGAAAATTCCTCAAGCACAGATGAATAATTCTGATCCAGTATGAAAACTACTCGGAGTCAGAGTCTCTAGGGCACATTTTATTTAAGCTTCTACTTTTTTATATAAACTTCTATGTTTTACATCAAACATCGACTCTCTTTTAGGCCACTATGCACTAACTCACTGATTTATTAAATAGTACCTGAGTGGTGGGAGAGAGAGTATCTTTTCCTTAGAGAATTATCTGCTCCCCTGAATGCAAGGACATATGGTCTATTTTTCAAAAGCAAGGAATTAGAAGGCCATGAAAGTACGTTTTCCATCTGTGACATTTTATAGACTTAGCTCTAAAGGGACTATTGTCCTTGTGCTGTTCTCGGAGCCAGTGTAAAGATGAAATGGTGACTGTAAACACCTACACTGTTAAATTATAATCAATATAACGGCACAGCAGCGAGCAGGGTTTTCCATATTTTTTCTTTCTAAAATTCAACCCTGAGAACTGTTGCTCCTTGATCTACCCCTTAGATCGGTGTCCCTAACCTGGGTGCCCGTAAGAGTCGCACGTATGTGTTTTTAGCATATACAATTCAGGATCCATCCTAGAAACATGGTTGAGGTAAAATGTAGGCAGGATTCTATTGGCTCCTTCTCAAACAGGGCTGGAGGACGTGATTAGATCCCTTCATGTATTACTTAGAAGTAAATATTATGGCTACCAGAGATCCAGAGCTGCAAAGACTTACACCCATAGAATCCCAGCTTTTGTTCTTCACGAAGGGACTCATCAATTTCTCATGTGCCCCTAGATGGAATTAACCGCTAGGGAAGGAGAATCCATGACGTTCACGTCCTACTTTACGACTGCCGACTTTTTCTCTTACAGGGCGTTTATTTAATATTATTTAAAAACAAACAAACAAACAAACAAACAAACAAACTACAAGGCCAGGGGCAAGAGAGATGGCTCAGTGGTAACAAGTGCTGCCTGCTGCCTGTAAAGACTAGGGTCCTATTCCCAGCACACGTAGGAAGTTCACAACCGTCAGTAACTCCAGTTCCAGAGGATCTGACATTCACACAAGCAACACACAGACATATATATACAGGCAAAGCACCTGCCCACATAAAACACAATGAAAATAAAAACAGAGTTAAAAAAAACAAAACAAAAAAACCCAGAAGTTAGAATGTTGCCTGGCTGGCCCATGACCCTTTTATATTTTTTCCCTAACTTTTATTCTTTTTGATCATCCTGTAAAGGCTTTTAGAAATGACTCTAAGTTGGAAGAAGGCCACCTTTTCCTTAATGGCTGGCATAAAAAGAGAACTCAGTAGAGTGATCAGAGCAAAGTTAGGGCAGGGGAAAAGAGCAGGTAGAAAGGGCATGGTTTTTTAAAAAAGAAGAAAATAGATCTCACACTTATTTCCCTTCGTCCACAAATGCACTCTATCAACACATCAGCCTGATGCCGTGCCCTCTGCTGCCTGGGCATACTTTGGTTTTAATGTCCTATTTTCAGACTGTGGGTTAGTCCCAGGAAGGAAGTGCAAAGACAGAGTAAAAGGCATCTAGGACAGGGCTGGGCTCCAGGTCCTTCAAATTGTTCAGCCTCAGGGCCTAAGTACACACGCACACACACACACACACACACACACACACACACACACACACACACACACACACACACACCAGTACAAGTTCCTGCTCTGCTCATGCACAGGAGGTGAGATAACATGGCAGTCAATGTGTCCTGGCAAAAGAAACACGAGAATCCCATTCCGAAGAGGCATTTCTGTAGAGTGTGCCCCAAGTATAGTTCAAATACAGCTTATAGGTTAAATTGAGGTTCGTATAAAATAAGTTGTCATTTCTCTTTTAATCCCATAGACGGTATATGTTAGATTAGAATCACAGGGTTGTTTCAGTTCAGGTGTTCTCTGCCCGGTGCTCCACAGTGAAGGGAGAAAAAAAATTAAGAACCAGAATCAATTTTCATACTTCACATATTGCGAAATTGATTCCTATTGCTGGTGGCAATAGGCAACAGAGTAAAGGAACACAAAACTCAGCTGAGAGGATGCTTTTAGATCTGGGGCTCTGTGGGAAGGGGAATTGAATCAGCTCCTTCACGATGGCTGCTGGTGACGTGGTGCAATTATCTGGTTATCGGGCCCAGCAGCTCCTCTGGCTGCCAGGTTCTATTTCTCCGAGCTGCCTTTGCACTTTTGTCCGACTTGGAAGCTGCAAAACAATTCTCCTTAGTTTGTGTCAAACTGACTCACAGACATCAAGGGGAAGAGGTGATGCAATGCCTCTGTTTTGCAGCTGGGGAAATTTAAAATGGAATTGAAGGCCAAAGGCACAGATGGCCCACACCGTGTGTACCCTAAGTCAGGGGCAGCATCAAAACATGGTGCAATATAGGAATTTTAGACAGCAGTAGCATGTCATCGGGGGCCCTTGTTGTGACAATGGGAATGCTGGTCACATAATGGGGAAGTGCTAGGCAAAGACACTGCTCAGTGTGGGATAAGAGAGATGTTGAACAGTTTGTATATTTTCTTCATCCAAACGTATTCTAATGAGGTTTTAATGATGTCGTTTCCAAACGTTCCACAACTTTAGCTTGTTCCCTTGTAATAGAACTGAACCAGGCACAACTTAAAGGAGGTCACCGATATTGTTTTCAGCTCTTCTCTTACATATTCCTGTATGTTTCTCTTGTTTGTAAGTAGAGGTCGCTGGCTTGGATTTCTAAGCCCCTCTTAGAAGATAGTACGTTGCATTCTTAGAGGCCTGCCTTGCAAACAGCACTCTCAACACCTTAAGGCTGCCTTCTCATCAAACAGATCTTCACCGGTTCTAGTCCCTGAGACCTTCACCAGCCAAGTGTGAAGGGTGAACAAGGTCAAGTGTCATCCATCTTTCTCAGAAACATCTTGCCAACTTCCTTTGATCCCCACCAGCCAGGCAAGGAATGCCACACTTCCTGAGAAGCCAGCTTGCTTCTCAGTATTTGGGTACCAGAATCTGACTATTCTCTACCAAAGGAAGCTACCATGGAAAACAGCAGTCAATTCAGACTATTCCTTTTGCCTTTCTTATGAAAAGAAAAAAGAAAAGAAAACAAAAAAGCAACAGATGCACACACAACCTTTTCATATTTAGCATTTCACTTCCACGAATCCTACTGTGACGATTATTTTTTTTTACTGCTCACATATTCATTGAAAGTGAAGAGTTCCCATTGTCAGCATTTCCTGAACAATGCTCTATGTATAATAACTATGCGTGTTGTATTTTCATTACATTGGCTATTATAAATGATCTAGAAGCGATTCAAAAAATATGTGGGAGGGCTATTAGCAAAGACTACCCTATTTCACAGAAGGGATTTGGGTATCTGTAGGGAGTATTGGAAGCAATCCTCTGTGGGCACTGAGGGATGGTTATATTGTGTCATTATAAAAAAGAAAATGTGACTGGCTTATGCTTCTTGCACAGTCTGCATTAGTGTAGGTCCCATGAGTTCTGGGCCTTATAATGAGCCACAAGAGACTACGGCAGCTGAGGGACAAAGAAGGAAGATAACAGGAAATTAGAGTGGGACTCGGGGCCTCCCGTCCATCCTTTCCTTGCACCATTATGGACCATCTCTTTCTGGAAAGACACAGTTTCCTCTCTTGGAATGTGAAGAGAATTCATGTTCCTCAGTCTTGGTCAGGCAGTGACGGAGAGTGTTGAATAATGTAGCAAGTACGAAGGTTAGCCTGGCACCTGCCCTGTGTTCGGCTGTCGGAGAGCTAGTCTCTGTTCGTCTTTCGCCCTCTCAACCTTCGTCATCTACTAATTTTCTTTCAAATAATTTATTGAACAAACTTGTCTCTTAATTTTCTCTCCAAATGATAGGAATGAAAATCCTTGATGACTAATGGCGTGCATAATAAATGTCCTTACCACTCTCATATTTAGAGCCATCTGTGAATCCCATTTCAACTGGCTTTGCAAAAACAATTTCTAGCTCATTCTACTTGCAGTCAAATGAAGTGGCAATTTCCTTAAAATATGGAGCAGTTTGGTGCTAGGCAGAATATGTATTCACACTCATACACATAAACATTTTTAATGTAGCATTTAAATACGGGCTATGTGACTCGAAAATGCTACAGAAATACAAACAGAATAATTTCAAGAATAAAGAGATCTAACTAAAGAAGACTGAGGAAAAGGTAATAAAAAAAAGAGAGAGACACAGAAGCTGGGTGTAGGATATGAGATGTTTGATCGTGGATAAAATCTTGTTTCATGAAACAGTTTGAGGGAAAGAAGATAAACAACATACTCTAGAACCCATTGATGCGTTGAGTAACTTTGAGAGTCATTTATTATTCTGACCTTGGTCCAGCAGCTCCAGGCCCGGATTACCACCAAGTCTTTCTTCCACAGTGACCACACTGTAGCCATGCTGAGCAAGGAGGTTCTGGTGTGTCTGAAGCTCTGCTCCACTGGAAGATGGAGGTCTATGGAGGACAGCCCTTCTGCTGCGACCGCCAAAGTGTCTCTCAATCAATTCTTCAATCTAAGAGGAGATAGAAGGCATCAAAATCCAAGGTGAGAAAGCAATTCGTTTCCATCGAAGGCCACGGTCCCTACACTCCAAGGCCATTCAGAAAGTTATCACTGTGACAAGGACAGAGACAATTGCAGGAAGGCACTGAAGGTGAACTGAAGTGGCTCTCGCTGTTGTGCAAAAATGAATGTTTAAAAACACAGAGCTCCTTGGGGGAAAACTGGTGCCTAGAAAGACAGGGAAGCCACAAACCTAAATTAACAGTAATGACTGACATCAAAGGAGTCCCAGTGGCGTTATGTTTTATCTCATCTAGGCAAATGTCATAGAGGACGGGGACTCAGAGAGGACAGGGCCTGCGCTTGGGACACTGTTGATAGGAGGCAAAGCTGAAAGGCTGTCAGCGATGTCTATGGGGGCGAATATTGGTGGTTGACTTGACAGGATCTAGAGTCACAGGTCAGACAAACCTCTGGGCATCTATGCAAAGGAGTCGCAAGCCACATGTCAGCATTTATATCTCTCTGGGTCCTGTATCTATCTATATACCTTATGATTAGCCAGTCCTGCTACCATGCCCTTCCCAGCAATGATGGACTGAACTCTAAGCTTGAAGCTAATTGGCTTTGTCTTGTCGTTTGTTTCCTTAATGACAAACATGACCAATCCTCTGTTGTTTTTCTCAATTATGATAGAGCAAGGCTGACGGTATCTTCGTGAGCCAGGGAGGGTCTTACACGTGAGCCGATAAGAGTTGCTGGGACTTAGTGATTCAGGGCTCTTCCCGTAGCTTATCGCTTCCACGAATACACATTCCTTTTTCCTCACTACACTGCTCAAGCCATTCCATGAATAAAAGGCATTTTTGAATACACAAGTAGAAAGTGGCAGAAGTTTAAATTCATGTATAATCTCTTCCTGGCAGAAACTGAACATTTTTCTGAAACTCAAGAGTAAGGCTTGATAAAACGAGGTTGGCTTAGTCTTGGAGGTGATGAATGTAGACGGTGGTTAAGCAAGAGGTATGAAAGGCCAGAGACGGGAAGGCGAAGAAGACGTACGGGAATGAAGCGGAATCAATTCTTGGTTTTGTTGTTATTTTTTAAAAATGTTTATTGATTCTTTGTGAGTTTCCCATCATGCACCCTAGTCCTGTTTATCTTCCTGTCCCCATATATCCACCCTTTGCCCTTGCTGTTGGCATTCTGTCTAAGCTCCACCCCCACAGTTGCCTGGCAACAGCCAGGTATGCCTGACTTACTATAAAAGGGGCTGCTTGCCCCCTCCTCACTCTCATTGCTCTTCTCCTGCTCTTGCTCTCTTGCTCTAGCCCTCTTCCCATCTTCACCTTTGTCCCTTCTCTCCCCATTCCCCTCCCCCTTCCCTCCACATGCTCATGGCCGGCCTTTACTCCTCTCCTCTTCCACTCTTCTCTCATTAAACCTTTCCATGTGGAACTATGTTGGCCTGCTGTGTTTTGTCTGGATGCAAACCGAGGTTTCTAACCCAACACTTACAACCTCCCCACCAAAATAAAACTTTGACAAACAAACAAAGAGCAAAATACCAAAGCATAGAAAACATCTGATCTTGGAAGCTGTAGTGTGTCTCAACAGCACATCCCTCTGTCCACACTTCTTCACTTGCAAATGCCATCAGGCACTGGTCTGGTTCAATATCTCTGACTTTTGAGACACCAACATTGGATCCTCATCCTGACTTCTTATAGTTATCCTGTTGTTGCCTTTTGTGCTCATGGAGATCCTGCAGCTTTGGATCAGCAGGATGGGCCCTTTCAAGCGGCCCAATCATTCACAGATGATACAGGTTATGGGGTGGGCACATTCAGAGATCTGAACCTGGGCCTGGTTGGTAGCTGAGCGGGTTAGCCTGTGTGTAGGATGATGTCACAGGTGAGGCAGGCACAAAATAGAAGGAGGCCTGTCATTGGATGAGAAGGAAGGATGGGCAGGAGAGAAGTTTGAAAGAAGAGGAGGAGACTAGGACAGAAAGGTAGAGACAGGAAAGAGGGAGAGGGAGAAGCCGTGGCAGGACAATATGGCAGGTGACATTAAGATTCTGCTCTGTGTATTTACAGGTTGTTATCAATGTTCCTAAGGAATGGATGGTACCGGGCTTTGTATGTTTAAGTGGGCAATTATATCTTATCAATTGGATCTAAGATTATTGTGTTGTGTGTTCTTATATGTGACGGTTTAAGTGTAGGAAAATGTGCGGCGGCAGGAGACAATGGGCCGCCGCGGAGTTGGGATGTGATTCCGCCAAGATATCTGGCAGATATCTTGGGGCACCACGGTGGGGACCTAGCCGGGTAAAAGACAAACTATACCTTTTTTATTTTTTATATTTTTACAACAACAAGCCTGCTGTCTCTCCCATAACTGCACATCAAGACAAGCTCCCTAGAATGACTCTGGCTAAGCCAACCAATGTAGTCATCAGCAGGAGGCCGGGGCAGCTCTCTTGCCTTCATGCCCTTGATAGGAAAGGGGTGGGAAGTGGCTCACCCCCACCCATGCCTTCAGACCCAGCTCCACCGTGCTGCCTAGCCAAGGTCCGGGGCTCCAGGTTTCCAGGAACTGGAGATTAAGTGGTTGAGAACCACCCAACATGAGAACCAAACTGAGAACCAAACTCTGGCCTTTGGAAGAGCAGTAATTGCTGGTAACCACCTGCCTACTTATGAAACCCTGGACCACCAGCTCAGGGATGGCACCACCAACATTACTCACTAATAAAGAAAATCCTCTACAGGCTTGCCTCCAGCCCACTCTTTTTTTTTTTCCGGAACTGGGGACTGAACCCAGGGCCTTGCGCTTGCTAGGCAAGCGCTGTACCACTGAGCTAAATCCCCAACCCCACCTCCAGCCCACTCTTATTGGAGGCATTTTTCAGTTGAGCACTCCTCCTCTCAGATGACTGTAGCTCATGTCAAATTGACATAAAACTGTGCATCACTAAGAGTCTGTATGGAAGGGTTTTGCATCTCTCCTCCAGGTGGCTTCCTTCTGAGCTAGGCTCGCCTCATTGGTTCGTCTCTACTGTCTATCCCAGTACACTGGACTCGCCATATGCTTAACAATAGAGGGTATTTCAGTTAATGAGCTGCCCTGCAGAATCTCTAAGGCTATTCGTGGAAAGAAGAACTAGACTTAGCCTGGCACAGTGGCACATACCCAACTGCAGCACTCCAGAAGTTGAGGAAGGACTATCAAGATCAGTTCAGTATTAGCCACAGTACACAAATAGGCTGCCCAAGAAGGGAAAGGAGAATGTGAAGACAGGAGGAGGAGGAGGAGGAGGAGGAGGAGGAGGAGGAGGAGGAGGAGGAGGAGGGAGGGAGAAGGAAGAGGAGGAGGAAGGGGGAGGGGAGGAAAGAGGAGGAGGGGGAGGAAGAGGGGGAGGGGAGGGAAAGAGGAGGAGGGGGAGGGAGGGAGGGAAGAGGAAGAGGAGGAGGGAGGGGGAGGGGAGGGAAAGAGAAAGAGGAGGAGGAGAAAGAGGAGGAGGAGGGAGGGGGAGGGGAGGGAAAGAGGAGGAGGGGAGGAAGAGGAGGAGGGAGGAAGAGGAGGAGGAAAGGGAAGAGAAGGAGGAGGGGGAGGAAGATGAGGAGGGGGAGGGGAGGGAAAGATGAAGAGGGGGAGGGGAAGGAAAGAGGAGGAGGGGAGGGTAAGAGGAGGTGGAGGAGGGGGAGGAGACGCTGGCAACCTAGCTACAAACTATTGCTGTCTGCAACTGTACAGAGCAAAGCCCAGGGAAAGTAGAGAATGCAAGCTTGTCACCTAGACTTTGTAGCACTATTCATACGTTCTTTGACAGTATCTCTCTTCTGGGAGTGCTACAAGGGTGAAAGAGTTAAGACTTGTAAAGCATGGAGAGCCATGCTTTCTACCTAGCAAGTACTGTGCTTGTGTTTTTAAAATAGTAATGTCTCATCCTTAAGCGTGAGGAGCCAAGGAAATGTTCTGAATCTGAGCTATGTGTGACACATATGAGTCTGACGGGTGCAGCCAAAATCAACAGCACATAATCACCTTCTGTACAGGACACTTTGGGGGGGAAAACATACTTAAAGCAGTCATTCCCCCTTGCTGAAGAATATGGTATTTTGTGGAGGAAGAAACTATTTGTCCTAGTTTGCTTCCTGTTGCTGTAATAAGACACTGACCAAAACCATGTCGGGGAAGGGAGGAATTTATTTGGATTACAGGGTACAACCCATCGTTGAGGGAAGCCACCTCCGAAACTCAAGGCAGGAACCCAGAGGCAGGAACTGCAACAGAGACCGCCACAAAGGGCACAGCTTACTGGCTTGCTCTCCATGACTTGCTCATCTTGCTTTTTATACAACCTGCAACCGCCTGACTGGGCTTGACATCACTCACAGTAGGCTCTCTTGCCAATCGGTAATCAAGAAAATGCTCCCTCCCACCCCCGCACCCGGCTCCGCCATCACTTGCTTACAAGCCAATCTGATGGAGGCGTCATCTCACTCAAATTTCCTCTTCCCAAATAACTCTGGTTTGTGGCAAGTTGGCAACTAGCCCACACACTCCAAGAATTTACCTGCAAAGTGGGATGCGACTCCTGAGAAAAATGTATTTGAAAAATAAACGTAGAAGGGGTGTCTGGAACTATGCCTAGCCATGTCCTCTGATCCACATGGGATTATAGGGAATGTGTGATCCTCACTAGGCCAAAGTAAACAAACAGGCGTCTGGGTGAAAGGGGGAGATGGATGTTTCCAAATATATCAGTGCCGCTCAAGTGAAATACAAGGATCCAGCATTTCTCTCCTCACACTATTTTTTCCCTAACCACAGGACACGCCTCTGTTTCAGCGGGCTCGAGCACAGCACAGATCGGAAATGAGCAGAGCGTGTCTCCAACTCTTCAATCATTTCATTTTGAAAGCTACCATGCCTTCCCCTCCACCCCCCTCAGCCAACATCGATTTAAGTAAGAGCACTGTAACTTTCACCAGCATGTCCTATATCGGGCCCATTTTAAATAACGAAGAAGTGCTGGCCCTGTTTTATTATAACCTCGATAACTTGTCCTAAAATTCCAACTCACTTCTGAGACTACAGTGAATAGAGGAAACAAGGTTGTCAGGAAAACGATGTTGCTTTATTCTGTAGCGTAAATGTGTCCTTGTAATATTTATAACACAGCGAATCAGCAGAGTGGCCCAATACCAAAGGGCAGGGACAGTTTTAGCTAGTCCAATAACAGGTGCACATGCTTCGTAAGTGAAACAGAAACTGTGCAAATAATTATGTCAACCGCACCAGCAAATGCAGGACTATCAAACGTGAGAACTAGCGCTTTGGGAAATAGCTTGTGCTCACACTGTCGGTTTCAAATGCGTACCTTTAGTGGAACCATGCGGCTAGCCACTGTTTGCGACTCCAGTGTCCACTCAAGCTCACAGCCCTGCCGGCCAGGATGTAGCAAGGCAGAGGTTTTCATACTGCAAACCCCTGAATTACTTGCTGCTTTCTTATTGAGAGGTTTGTAAAGTTCTTCCCCGGAAATCAAGTTGCTAGACTAGGTGAGAGCCTTTTTACGGATGAGCACACTATTTTTACTGGAAAGACTTCAAAATCTGAACTCTTTATATCACCTTAGATGAAGCGAAGGTGGATTATTGCAATAAAGTACTGAGACTGTTTGATGGAGGAATGTACAGCAAATGGAGAACTGGATCGATCATCACAACGTGGGCTTGAATTCTGGCTCTGCTGCTCGCTTTACAGACTGGGTCGAGTGTTTTAATCTGTCTATATCCAAGCATTCTCAGGCATGTTGCTGACAGAACAAATCCTACCACTTGTGCTTGTGTTGAGAGCAAATGATGTTTTGATATAGAAAAGCCCAATAACACAATGGTCTACCACTCAATGATGCTAAAACGTACATAAAGGTGAATTACAATAGTGTAGTATAGCTGTCCTTTTATATTAGGAATTCTCTAAATTGGTAAGGTTTTGTCTCTGTCATGAAAAACAATTGTTATAAACTATATTCTTATATTTACGATGTTTTCCTTTATGGGAGGTCACCATCTTTTGTTATGCAAATAGAAGTCTATTTTTTTTTTAAGTTTTATGGTTTTATTTCAGTTTTAGCTTGTAGACATATTGCAGAGCAACTGGGGACTGAGCTGGGATTCTTTGTTCCTGTTGACCAAAATTCATCAAAAAAACAGCAACAAGAAGAACAAGAAAAACCAAGCCAAAGCAAAACAAAAAACTTGTCTGCTAACTGTAGAAGCCTTTTCACAAATGCCTGCTAAAGCAATATAAACCCATCACTTCATATTTGTAAGATTTATTTGTTTAGCTTTGCAGGGTGAAGGATTGAACCAAGGGCATACGGCATACTGAAGTCTTCTTTTACTAAATTATTATGAGCACATTTTTCTTAGTTTTATTGAAAATAGTTTTTACTGCAAAGCTTCTGTAAGGCAAAGGACACTGTGGTTAGGACAAAACGGCAACCAACAGATTGGGAAAAGATCTTTACCAATCCTACAACAGATAGAGGCCTTATATCCAAAATATACAAAGAACTCAAGAAGTTAGACCGCAGGGAAACAAATAACCCTATTAAAAATGGGGTTCAGAGCGAAACAAAGAATTCACAGCTGAGGAATGCCGAATGGCTGAGAAACACCTAAAGAAATGTTCAACATCTTTAGTCATAAGGGAAATGCAAATCAAAACAACCCTGAGATTTCACCTCACACCAGTGAGAATGGCTAAGATCAAAAACTCAGGGGACAACAGATGCTGGCGAGGATGTGGAGAAAGAGGACCACTCCTCCATTGTTGGTGGGATTGCAGACTGGTAAAACCATTCTGGAAATCAGTCTGGAGGTTCCTCAGAAAATTGGACATTGAACTGCCTGAGGATCCAGCTATACCTCTCTTGGGCATATACCCAAAAGATGCCTCAACATATAAAAGAGACACGTGCTCCACTATGTTCATCGCAGCCTTATTTATAATAGCCAGAAACTGGAAAGAACCCAGATCCCCTTCAACAGAGGAATGGATACAGAAAATGTGGTACATCTACACAATGGAATATTACTCAGCTATCAAAAACAACGAGTTTATGAAATTCGTAGGCAAATGTTTGGAACTGGAAAATATCATCCTGAGTGAGCTAACCCAATCACAGAAAGACATACATGGTATGCACTCATTGATAAGTGGCTATTAGCCCAAATGCTTGAATTACCCTAGATCCCTAGAACAAACGAAACTCAAGACGGATGATCAAAATGTGAATGCTTCACTCCTTCTTTAAATGAGGAAAAAGAATACCCTTGGCAGGGAAGGGAGAGGCAAAGATTAAAGCAGAGACTGAAGGAACACCCATTCAGAGCCTGCCCCACATGTGGCCCATACATATACAGCCACTCAATTAGACAAGATGGATGAAGCAAAGAAGTGCAGACCGACAGGAGCCGGATGTAGATCGCTCCTGAGAGACACAGCCAGAATACAGCAAATACAGAGGTGAATGCCAGCAGCAAACCACTGAACTGAGAATAGGTCCCCCGTTGAAGGAATCAGAGAAAGAACTGGAAGAGCTTGAAGGTGCTCGAGACCCCAAAAGTACAACAATGTCAAGCAACCAGAGCTTCCAGGGACTAAGCCACTACCTAAAGACTATACATGGACTGACCCTGGACTCTGACCCCATAGGTAGCAATGAATATCCTAGTAAGAGCACCAGTGGAAGGGGAAGCCCTGGGTCCTGCTAAGACTGAACCCCCAGTGAACTAGACTATGGGGGGAGGGCGGCAATGGGGGGAGGGTTGGGAGGGGAACACCCATAAGGAAGGGGAGGGGGGAGGGGGATGTTTGTCCGGAAACCGGGAAAGGGAATAACACTTGAAATGTATATAAGAAATACTCAAGTTAATAAAAAAAAAAGAAAATAGTTTTTATAGAATGTATTCTGATCCTAGATTCCCATCCTCCAACCTCTCCCAAGTCTTTCTACCTCCCCACCCACCCAATTCCATGCCCTTTCTTTCTCTCTCTCTTTAGAAAACAAAAGAATAAAAATCCAAAGAAGTCAGAAAAAAAATGAAGAAACACAGGAGTTGGGGATTTAGCTCAGTGGTACAGCGCTTGCCTAGCAAGCGCAAGGTCCTGGGTCTGGTCCCCAGCTCCGAAAAAAAGAAAAATAAATGAAGAAACACGGACACACAAAACACATAAAAATACAAAATTAGAAACCACAACATAGAATTTTTTTAAAAAAGTAAACAGAAAATGCCTGAACACAAGCAACATGAGACAAAAAGTCTACAAAAATACCTTCGAGCTCATTTTATCTCAGTCTTCTACTCCCGGGCATAGGGCCTACTCTTAAGTGTGGTCTATATACCCAAGATTCTTTAGAGAAAACCATTTTTCCCTTTGTCAGTGGATTTCAATTGCAGATAGCTTCTGGGATGTTAGCAGAGGCCCTCAACCATCTCTCCCTGTCAGCACTGAGATGCCGTCCTGCTTGAACCTGTGCAAACCCTGTGCTTGCTGCTGCAGTCTCTGAGAGTTTGCAATTGTAGCAGTCCTGTTGGGTCTTGAAGAAAGCGTTTTCTTGTGGTGATCCATTCCTCAGGCCCACACCTGGTTCTAACATCTCTTCTCCATAGCTTCCTGAGCCCTGAAGGGAGGAGCTTCAAGAAGAAGCACCATTTAGAACCAACTGTTGTAAAATATCTCACTTTCTGTACATTGTCTACTTGTAGGTTCTGTGTGAACGCTCATCTATTGCAAGAAGACGCTTCCCTGATGCTGGCTGAGCAAGACGCTGACCTACAGATAGAGCAGAATGTTGTTGGGAATCATTTTATTGCTCTGTTCCTTCAGCAGAATAGCATTTGGTTTCCTCATGGTCTATCTAGTCTCAGGTTCTTAGCCACCTAAGCAACCGGCCCAAATTCTATTTCATGGAGTAGGCCTTAAGTCCAATCAGAGAGTGTGTGGTTACTTCCACAACTACTGTGCTATGTGTACATTTTTTATATGTATGAATGTTTCTCTGCATGTATGTGTGTGTTCTATACCTACGCCTGGTGCCCCTGGATGCCAGAAAAGGGCATTTAAATCCCCTGGAATTGGGGTTGCATTGGAATTGGTTTTAGGCTGGTACGTCAGTGTTTGGGACCAAATCCAGGCCTTACATAAGGCCAGTGTCTGCTCTTAACTACTGCTGTCCAGCTGCACATTGGTTTGGCAATCAGTTATGCACTAATGAAATGTGAGGAGCAGAAAAGCCTGCTCCGCTGTTTCTCCCTTCAGTGTTTTCTTTCTTAGAGGTAACTTCTTCCTTCCTTTTTCCTTCCTTCCTTCCTTCCTTCCTCCCTTCCTTCCTCCCTCCCTCCCTCCCTTTCTTCCTCTCTTCCTTAAACTCCTTTCAATGCTGCTTTTGAATTGTTATTTTCTCTATCCTTTGCAATGTTCACATATGCACACATTGTATTTTGACCACACCCCCACCCTCTTCCCTGCTCCAACTTCTTCCAGAGGTCCTCCACATCCTCCTCCCAACTTCACATGCTCTTCTTTCTTCTTTGTAACTCCGAAATTGAAGTCAGATCTTCCCTCGTGCCCACAGGTTTACCGCTGCCCAGTGGAGGGAGCATAGGCAATCAACTAAAGGCCACACCCGTTGACCCTCCCTCACCTGCCAGTAGTTCTCAGCTAGGGATGGAGCCTCACAAGCCCCTCTCCCATCCATAATTGATCTTGTTCAGACAGCCCCACAGCTGCTGGGAGTTCATGAGTGCAAGAGCCATGCTTATATCCAGAAGATCCTGTTTCGCAAGAGTCCTCCCTGACCCCAGGCTATCACGACCTTCCCACCACATTTTCTGCAAGGTTCCCAGAGACTTGCCCTGAGGAAATGAATAGTTGTCCTGGTTGGAGCTGACCACTGCTCAGTTCTTTGCTCTCTGCAATTAAACTAGTAGTGAGGCTCTATGGTAAATTTCACATAAGAAGTCTCTCAAGGGGCGGTAGTGGTGAATGCCTTTAATCCCAGCATCCGGGTGCAGAGACAGGTAGATCTCTGTGAGTTTGAGGTCAGCTTGCTCTCAGTCTACAGAGTGAGAGTTTCAGGACAGCCACAGCTACATAGAGAAACCCTGTCTTGAAAAAACAAACGGAAAAAGAAGTTTCTCTAAGGAGGGCTAGGAGCTGCACTAACCATGGATGTAAGGGTAAGTGGTTAATGTGATCATTTAGGAAAACAATAATATAGATTCTCCCCTAGACATCAAAGGGTCATCACCTCTAATAAGCAAGCATTATTTGTTTTATATTATGTCCACTATCGGCTTCCTTACATCCAAAGGGAAATAAGTTTGTGTCTGTTGAATTCCCCTTTGTTTTCTCAGCCTAAGGACAGTATTAAGCATAAAGGCACAAATAACAACTATGTTTTGAATGGATTCATGTAAACATTTTATTCTTTAATATGCTCAAAATGGAAAGTAATTAAATTTATGTCAAGAAATATAGTCTAATAAGATTTTATATTATAGCAGTCATGGCAAAGATGAGTTTGTATTTGAAAAACACAATGAATTTACATTAAAATACTGAGTAAAGAAAACATTCTTAATGTATTATATTTCTCAGTTACTGTCAAAGTCTTCACTGAAACTCACACAAAGTCAAAAAGTACAGCTCTTTAAAATAGTATAGGGCCAGAAAATAAAACTTGCTTTTTTTTCCCACATGACAAAAAGACTTTTTGGTGGATTTATTGAAGTAACCGTGTATTTATGAGAGCTTTTGATCTCAAGTACAAATCATATGAAAGACTTTGGGATGAGTGTCATAGACGACTAAAAGTTAAATTGCCTTTTTGGTCCAGACTTTTGGCATTTAAAAATATTACAGAATTCTATCATAGTGAATTATGTTTTAATTTCCCCACTGTAAGAATAAAATAGGTTCTTTCCCACCCTCAGGGAAATGTACATTTATATAAGAGAATTTAGGTAATAAAATGGAAGGTATTTTTTTTCAGACACATATCAAACATAGTTTTACTTAAAAGTCTAATTGCAAGACAGTAAGAACCCAGCGGGTTCCTGGACTTGCTGGGAAATCCTCCTAAGAGCATCTCCTGACCAGAATTGGCTCAATGGCAGTATCACTTGATGCACAGGCTTAAACCCAAGTTTGAGCTCTAGGACCCATGCATGTGGCCCCATCGTGGCCCCATCACACACAGAGTACCAATAAATGAGTAAAGTCTGAGGGCGCAGCTCTTGAATGAAAGGTTGGTGAAACTTCATCTACATCTTGCAGTAGATCCAAAGGAATCTCAAGATGGTCGCCAGATGGCCACATTTTTCAGAGCACAAGAGTCTTTTGATCACACTCCTAAATCGTAATGGGGTATCTGGACTCTTGGTTCTTCTGGACGGACAACTCTTTCTGTAAGTTATTCTGCGTTGGTGCCAAGCAAACAGCAGAGTAACTAAAGCAACAATGTGTCAATGTGGCGGGCAGCTTTTCACCAGGGATACAAAATATTCAAGCGACCACGTGGCTTACCTCCTACACTCCAGGAACCCACTGGCACTAAGAGAACTAACAGAACTAAGAGTCCACCATGGAGAACACACAGAAACAACCGGTTACAATCATACTAACATCCCTCAAACCCAGGACAGAAGATGCTGAGGAAGCAGGGTTCTCTCCAGCTGCTTTCTCTAATTCTCTCTTGCTCTTTCCTGCCGCTCATTTGCCATTCGTTCATTTACCTCTTTTCTATTTTTCAAGCATGGTGGGCATGATGCTAGGACTCCGGGAAGGCAACAAGGAAAGGCCTAGTGAAGTTCCAGACCTCGCTGGAAGCGTTTGATGAAGTCAAGCACAATGTGACTTCCAGAGGAGATAATGGTTCTGGCCTGCCAGATAATGGCTCCGGAAGAACGCCTCCTGGATGGCATGTCACCGTGGCTCATCTGTTTCGTTGAATGTAGCACAAGAAAGAAGACAGAGAAGCAGAAAAGAGATGAGAAAGGAAGCCCAAAGGTCCTTGAAGTTCAGCGCCATGGCATTCTTTACTGTCTGTGGTAAATATGGTCGGGTAGGTAATAAGAACTGTACCTGAGGGGGTTTTAGAGAAGAGTAATGCGGACTTACGGGTTGTCAAGCAGCCAGTAGGAGATCCAGACCCACGTAGTCAGGACGATAAAAGTCCATCAGTTTATGCTGACTCCTTAGGAAGGTCTTACTTTAATGAACTTTGAATCCTTCTACCGAGAGCATGGAAGGGGAGACTAGGGAACTGGACTTAATGCAGGTAGAGGGACGGCAGTTCTTGTTTTCCTGTTTTCTGAGAGCATGAGCGTCTGGATAGGTTCTTGAAGGTCAGACAGACTTTTGACTAGAAGCACTCCTAAAACCTAGTAGCTACTTCATGTCATACAGAAAGTGGGTTTTTAAAGCTGTGTCGGTGGGCGGTAACCCGAGAGACTCAGCAGGAAGACCGAAGGGTGAGGCTGCACTCAGGTGACTCCACCCACGAGGGAAGCCTGGGAAAGAACTGTAAAGGCCAGCTATAGGCTCTACACCGTGGAGCGAGGCCTGGTGTGGTAGAGGCGGGCGGGGGTGGGGGTGGGGCAGACCAGCAACTGCATGGTCCAATACGATTTGAGAAATGGTTTTGGATACATTCAGTAAACAGCCAAATATGACCCTGATTAGCATACAGGGGAAAGGCAGAGAAGAGTAGACACAGCTGGACCGGGCCATCTGCACAAATATTTGTGGATACATGATCCGATACGAGAGTTGTAATATGTCCTTGAGAAACATCTGAAATACTAACATCTAGAGTACAAAGTATGAGGCTTGCTTATCAGGAAAAACTCCACATCTAGAAAACACGAAGTACGCTATCTGCAGGCTGTGTCTAAAGGCTTCCCAGGTTGCTCTACCCAAACCTGTGAAACAACACGATGCCTTCCTTCGAGGGGCCACACTGTACAGTTGCTGCATATGAAGAGAGAAAGAGAAGCAAGAGGAGAGGAGCAAGCTGCAAGACAGAAGGCAAAATGAGGGAAGGGAGCAGCTAGCTTCTCAGCCTGCACACTCCAGCAAGGATGCGGCCATGCTGTATGAGGGGTCATGTCTGTGTCTACTCGTTCCTCCTGCAGGGAAAGGCTTGCATACAGCATGGATCTTGGAGATGAGGAGAAATTAGAAAGGAAACCAAGAATACAACCATAGCAGTGTCTCCTGGAGTCCTAGCCATGACTGATGGCCTACCCTGGTCCTGTCATCCCATCTCTGTCCCCACTCCCTTTCAGATAGCACTAAAAAAACCTATCCTCTCTCCCACCTTGGCTTTTCCTAATCTGCGACCCCCCTCTGTTTTGAAAGTAATAGAAAACCTGTTTTTCAGCCTCCTTTGGAAGATATTCCTCAGGCGAATCCAAGACTCCTTGCTTTGAGATGCCACCCACCATGCACAGCTGTGGGCCATCAGTTTTCTGCTTACTATAACTCTGCAGACATAACAAAGCCCCAGCTGAGAAGATGAAAACACAGCGAGAGCTGGGACGCAGTGATCAGCCTGCTCCGTTCAAGATGGCTTTCGGAAAGAACTGTCTTGAAACGAGATCGGGATGGAAATACTCTCGCCTAGTTAGTAGCTACTCTGTACTGTGGAGCCAACGGAAGCCACTCCTTAACTGCGTAGCCCACTTTAGTCTCTCTGCTTCCTTCTGTCTTCTTCCACTGTATCCTCCTCTCTGTGCAACCTCTCCAAACTCCGATAAAGCTTAACTGGAGTAGGAGGTTGTAATTTTCTTTGCAGCCCAAGCTCTGGTCACACCCCATCTATGGCAGAATAGCTGCCCAGCTCCTTTGTGGGATCCTTCTTGCCCTCCGACCCTCCTAGCACTCCTTACAGGACATGGTCCATAAGAAAGAAAACGCGGAACCGGAAATCCACCCTCATGAAATAGCAAGGCTCGGACAAGGAAAACCTTGTTCTTTGGAAACATGTTAGAATAATAGCCTCCATCCCTGGTGCCTAAACAAGGAGGTAATTCAGCAACTCGGCCTTAAAATAGCAAGTCCCTACAAAGTGAGCGGAAGAGAAAGGAAGGCACACTGGGGCTGTTGCCACGATATCAGTACCTAAGAAAGCACCAGGACCCGGCCCGGCGTCTTCACGGATGCCTGACGCTCTGAGTCTCAGTTTGAGGCTCTTCCAGCAACACTCCAAGGCCTGCTGAGTACCAAGTCTCCTTCTCGTTCCCATCACACCATGGTCCGTTAGTCAGTTATCTTCTGTCCAGTCCTCCTTTGACGCATTCGGTTCTCCTCACCCACCCTCGGCAATATCATCCCCCATCTTTCCACTCCTGCCAGTGAAAGGATCAAAAGCCCATTCAAGGAAGCCTCCAAAGCATACAGTCTTTCATGGATGTAGAACCTTTTAAAGGAAATGTCTTAAACGCACATACCTTAGAGGTATAGGCTGGCCAAAAATAGGTAACTCATAAACTGCACGGGTTGATATGCGTTAATTATCAGTTTTATAATAATGTTCTATCAGTATATTCACACATCAGGATATCAAAAAGCCAGTTATTGAACATTACATTCCCTGCTGTTGCTTAGAAATGATGGTCATTCCTAAACACTCTATGGACCTTCCCATAATGCCTACTTATTCAGCTCCCAAACGTCCCAGTTTCAGCCTCCATCTCATTCTTCCTTCTCCTCTTCCCATGTGATGAAAGACAAAGCTCGCTGCCTGTCTTCCCACTTCCAGACCTGTTTATGTCCCCAACTGTCTGCCTATGCTTGCTATCTTCTCTGCGTGTCACCTCTGCAGTGGGGTCACCGTGAGAAACCATGTGGCAGCTGGCCTGGAATCTGACTCTGGCATCAGAGCGTTCATGTTCCCCTCTGGGCAGAGTCCAGCCTGAGGAAGCACCTGCCGGATGTGAGGGTAGAACTCAAGCTCTGAACTAAATGACTGAGAGGTTTTCCGTCCACTCGCTGCTACCTTATATTTAAACCCCCAAGAGACAGGAGGATGGGTTCCTTAGCCTACATTTATTTCATATGATCTAAACCATGCGTATTCCATCTCTGGCTGTTTCTGCCTTCCTCCTTCCTCTTAACATTCATAGCTGGTTTATCTGGATTCCTTCCCAAAATCCATGGCTCCAGGAACAGCACTCCATGCAGGTGTTCCTGTGTCCCCAGGGCAGCTGAGGTCAGCTCCAGTTCTTGTTGAATATCAGGCATGGCTATAAGACAGAATCACAGACCTGCAAACTCAGAGAAATCCTTATCTCCCCTGTGCAGGAGCCAAAGTGGTAAGAGGAATGAGGGAGAGCGCGCTTGGTATTCAAGAATCACGCCCATGTGGAAGGAGTTGCTGGCTTTGCCTACAGCACACAGATGTAACTTGCCACTTGTTCTGTTCCCTCACTTCTTCTGAGTGCCCACTCGACTGTTCACTCCCTAGGGGCTCTTATCGTCCCCTGAGTTCTGCATTTCTGGGCTGTAACCTTGGCTGTTCCTTGCAGATGACCCTGAGCAATGCTTTTTCCTCTCCTTAATAGCTGCTTACATCAGCAGATGTTACAGATGATGAGGAAGGCTCTAAGTACGCAAACGACAAACTTGTTCCATAAGGTGTTAGATGCCGGCTCCTTGCTCCCAGAATCAAGACTTGGCAACGAATGGTAGTCTCTAAAGAGACATGTACATAAATACTCAACAATTCAGACCCATCTCAGCATTCCCAGTTCTTTTCTCCGTGGGGCAGGCTATGTTGAAAGTTTTATATGAAGTATGAAACTCTGTTGAAACTTTTAGATATTTTTTGTTGGTGGTGGTGGTGGTGGTGTGACAAACAAGTTCCCTTCCTAGACGTTAGTTCTTAAAGTGTCCAGCAGAAACCATCCCTTTTAACAGGGCAGATGATTTCTAATCTTCTCAATCCAGCAGGAAGTAAGTATCTTTTAAGTGGAGGAGGAAATGGGAGGGGAGGTGAAATACTGGTGAAGATATCAGAATTCAAGGATCCAATCGCAAGTCCAGAGGACAGTTGGTCTCTCTAGGACATTTTATACTGGATACACAACACAAAATGGCAGTGCCTCCCCTTCGTCCATTTACCTGCCACTCAGTGTCAGGACTGAGGTAAACATGATCTCTGCCCTGACCCCTTCTTAGCAACTTAATGGGAGGTTTTGCTTTAACGCCAAGCTTCAAGATTTTGGTCACATTGTGGCAAATGCTTGGCTCCCTTGTTTGGGATTTTGCTAAGACGGGTATTTAAGATTGTTTGCACACCGTTGTATGATGAGGCACACTCCCTTTATTAGCACAGGTAATTGTTAAAGCTTCCTTTTAGGAGCTCATGATTTTCTATTAAGCTAAGTGAAAGGGGGCTGGAGAGATGGCTCAGAAGGTAAGAGCACTGACTGCTCTTCCAGAGGACCTGGGTTCGATTCCCTGCACCCACATGGCAGCTCACCATTGTCTGTAGCTACAGATCCAGAGGATCGGGTATATTCTCATAGACATGCATTCAGGGAAAACACACATATACAAAAAATAAATAAAATTAAAATGTAGAAATTGAGAACACAAATTAGAATAAAAGATAGGTGAGTAAAATAAATGATAGGTGAGAATCTTGAGGTTTCAATATCTAAGGAATATATTTCCACTAATACATTTTACCCCTCTCCATCAGTCTCTTAAAAAATAGATACATGGGGTTGGGGATTTAGCTCAGTGGTAGAGCGCTTGCCTAGCAAGTGCAAGGCCCTGGGTTCGGTCCCCAGCTCCGGGGGAAAAAAAAAAAAGAAAAAAAAAGAAAAAAATAGATACATTTTCTTAATTTTTTTGTAAGAAAAAGAACGAGTTTACCTACTCCTGCTCCCCCCCCCCCCCCCCCTTTGCTTCTTTGTAACCAAATCTATCTGCTTCAAATAGCTCTGAAATCCTTGGGCCAATTGATTCATCTTATACTGTGGGAAACTTCAGATGTGTTGTTAATGGTTCCTGGTTGGAGGGGTATAGAAAATACTGATAAAGATGAGCAGGACCTAGGGAAATCACGTCTGCCCTGGGTGAGTCTAGGGAAGCCTCATGGCTCCTCTTTCTTGCAGAGGCTTTGCTGAGGTCAAAGAGTTCCTGGACAGCCAAGGAAAAGTTAATTTCCTGTTCTATTTCTCCAGGACCATTTGTGCATCTTGGCTACATTGTTGCCCATTCTTCCACTAGGGGAGAAGCAGGCTTGCCGCTGAAGCTCTTGAAATGCCATTAAACTTCCTACTGCTTGTTAAAGAAGCAGAGAAACATCCAGAGGAAATTCAATTGCGACAACACAATTTTGGACTTCTACTAGCGTTTTAGAGCCTAACTTTGTAATTTGACATCTGTGGAGCACACTCTATGGCAACTTTTTTAAAAATGAAAGTAGGAGTATTTCCAGTAATCACATTTATGGTTCATATTATGCATTTTTTTCCCCAAGAGCGGCCGAAGGCAATGAGGATATGCTCATGACATTGTCCTTTAGGAGATAATTTCCCTGCCTTTTAGAATCTCAAAGTATTTTGAAGCTTTCTCACCTAGTGCCTAATTTGATCCCACAACAGAAAGATAGTCACTGCCATTCCTAGGCCACATTAGGAAATTCAAACTGAGTCTCTCTCTCTCTCTCTCTCTCTCTCTCTCTCTCTCTCTCTCTCTCTCTCTCTGTGTGTGTGTGTGTGTGTGTGTGTGTATGTGATAGAGAGAGAAAGAGACAGACAGAAACAGAGACAGAGAAAGACAAAGAGAGAAAGGAGAGAGAGAGAGAGAGAGAGAGAGAGAGGAGAGAGAGAGAGAGAGAATATCACTCAACTCCAGCACTGACCTAGAACACCTGATGCCAATCCTGGACAATGTCCCTTCTGTTTGGGGAGGGTTTGAGGGTCACAGCAAGTCCTGTCTTATACACAGGTTGTTAAGGTGCTTTTCAGGACCATCCACTACTATCTGAACAACACACCCATCTTTCTATGCTTGCGAACCAGAAACACTAATGCCCAGAAGCAACAGCAACGTTGCTATTGAAGTACATGACTTTCCTCATACATATTTTTCACTGCTGTGAGGATTTTCCTGTCACCTAACTCAGCCATCCTGAACTGACCAAATACCCAAAATAGCAATGTCCAACCTCAGTTTGTCAAGCACATCTGTGAGGCTGGTTCTAAGAGGTTGCCTAGAACACTAATTAAAATGCCAAAGTTTACGAATAATGGACATTCATGCCAACAGTCTTATTTTTATCAGGAAAGGCAGGCTGCACTTCCCCCATCAAACACACGTTCTTGAGCAGGATAGGAGACATTTCTCACAACCAGGAAAGCGTTAAACCGTATACAGTTGTCATGGGGGACAGTGACAGAGGCCTGGTGCCAGAAGACAAGTGTCTTTAAACATTTTCCTCTACAAATCATAAGGAAGGAAGGAAGGAAGGAAGGAAAGAAAGAAGGAAGGAAGGCAGGCAGGCAAGCTGAGAGTAAAAATACGGGCTGTACTGAGTATCATAATAAATGTACTCTAATCCATACCACGTGCTTTGTGCAGGGTCCCGTTCAACGTTAGATTTGTTTCCATTTTTTCCCTCAATTTATTTATTACTCGCTTTACATCCTGATCACAGCCCCCTCCCTCCTCTCCTCCCGGTCCCACCCACATGGCCCCCTCCATATTCAAAGCTAGATCCTTAAGCACACAGCACTGCATCTGCAGACTGTGGCCCATGCTTGCTTGATGTGTTCAAGCATGTGAGTTGATTCTTATATGTTGTCCTCATTGTTGGTTTTTCCCCTGTTACTGTCTGTGATAAACCCTCTGACCAAAACAACCTGGAGGCCAAGTAGTTTACTTGGAGTTCAGGTCACAATCATCAAGGGAAACCAAGGCAAGAGTCTGGAGAGAGGAACTGAGGCAGAGACCACAGAACTTTGCTTACTGGTTTGCCTTCCAAAGTTTGCCTGGCTTGCATTCTTATACGACCCAGGACTGCAGACCTGGAGAGGATATCACCCACATCAATAACTATCCAAGAAAATACCTGCATAGAAATGTGCACAGGTGTATCTGATGGAAGGAATTCCTCCCCTGTCTGACGGTCCCTCTTCCCAGATGCGCTACTTTGTGTCACATTGGACAAAAACTAACTGTCAGCTTAGATAGTTTTACTTCTTCTCATGGAAAGACTGGGGTCTTACAAGGCTAAGTGAAGTTTGCTACGGCCCTATACGCAACAAATTATACAGCCTGCTTTAAAACAGACCCATGACAGTAACAGACTTACTCACTATAGTGACAGGATTGGCACGGGAGGCTTTGTTGGAGACCTATGTGTCCATCCCCATTGGTAACATGCAGAGCTGAGGTCTTATCCCTTACCATGTTTGGACGGGCTGCGTACTAAGCAGACTGGTGGGGAATGGTGACAGAAAGGTGGTTATATTTCAGGGCATATCAGCGGGCACACTTTGCATCACTAAATTCTTTTGTCCTGACTTATAATCATCTGTGCGTTTGGATCATAAACACCGCAAGCTTCCCTGAACTTAATTGAAAGGAATACCCTTCTACATATGTAACAGATTCACAAAATAATTTCTCGTTATATAATATATTCCATCCTGGAACCTCATACTAAGTTAAAAGGATGGTTTACCTTTTGAACATGTATCTGAAATTATAAATGGCCAAGGTACAACTTATCTTGTCTATTTCCAACTTTGGCATAGTGTATAGCAGAGAACACCAATCTAATTATACAAATGAGCTCATTTTTTTAAACCAATGTTGCTTGTCTGGGGTGGGGGGGGCGGAGTATTAAAAGGAAACCAAGAGGAATTTGTCTGTTTTCTTTTCTTTCTTTCTTTCTTTCTTTCTTTCTTTCTTTCTTTCTCCCTTTTTTAGAATTAGCAATGCTTTTATCATTTGTATATTTTGTTATAAAATTTTTAAATGACTCCGAATCAACCAGCTCAGAGCAACCCACAAGCAATGAGTGCCCACCAGGCAGTCTACGTTCCTCAGAGCAGCCATACACCCCTTTGTTTGCTGGTAGCCTCCAAAGGTCTACTGCGCACGGGTTCCCATATTTAAAGAGCGTTCTGTCTGATCCAGTTAAACTGAAGAGTACAGGAAAGTCCAGTTTTTAGTACAATAAGTCTACTAAAGGTACAAATTCATTGATAGAGAGGTGGCAAAGAGGACAAGAAGGATGGGAAGAGTAAGGCAGGGAAGCAGAGAGAACAGCTTACCAACCCAAGACTCCTGTTTGGGTTACACATACCACCATCCTTGTTGAATTGCACACTTGGCAGCCTGACCCCTTTATGTTCTTATGTGTACATACTGTATCCATCTCCAGACGGTAAACCTGGCAACCTCAAAGACTCCTCAGACCACACACACACCCTTCTCTGAGCATTAGCATGTGCCTTCCTGCCCTTCACAACTGTCAAGTTTAGAGAATTTCCATCCAAATATACTTCTGATGTATTCTGTGTGAACAGGGGAAAGGCCAGCCCAGTCTGAAATGGTTCTGAGTGTGTAGCAAGAAAAACTACATCTTCCAAGTGAACTTTTCAAGCAAATCCCCTATTTATCCTCCTAGGTCTCTGTATAAATTATGTGTGCCTGTGGTTAAAATCAAATGCTTTATAGGAAGGAACGCTTGCAGAGGGAAAAGTGATGTAGGACTTAATCTATCAATCAAAATAGGAAACAACTCAAACTTTAAACCGCACAAAAAAAAATTAGACCTCCGACTATATATGACCTGAAGCCCTAGAACAGGTTTCAACCTGTGGGTTGAAACCCCCTTTGGATGGTGACTGACCCTTTCACTAGGATTGTCTAAGATTCTTTGCATATCAGGTATTTTTATTATGACTCATAACAGTAGCAAAGTTGCAGTTATGAAGTAGCAACCAAAGGAATTGTGTGGTTGGGGTCCCCACAGCATGAGGAGCTGTTTTAGAGGGTGGTAGCATTAGGAAGGCCGAGAACCACTGCTTGAGAGTACCGTGCACCTGTGTCTAGCTTTCAACCTTGATGGTCCATCTCTTTCTAATCGGATCTATCATTTGTTTCCAAATAAAGTTATCTTCGCTACTTGGACAAATTTGTCTAAGCCCTTATTTTAAAATCTTTGTATCAAGAATCTGGGAGAATCTGGCCAGGACCCAACCACCTGAAACAAAAGCATTCCCTTTCAAAATATATATATATATATATATATATATATATATATATATATATATATATGTATATATATAAATTGTTCGTACACTAACAATTCCAATGAGACAAAAAGGGCAAAGTAACAGAAAAGATTGGGTAAGAAGTCATGGAGCAAATTCAGCAGATCGCTTAGGAGTCCAAGAATGAGCACGGGAAAGCTATGGGGGTTACTGCTGCAGGAAGGAGAAAGCTGGCACTCCTTGGAGAGCAAAGGAAGGAGGTCTTGTCATTTCCTGGCGTTGCCTTAGAGTTGGACCACACTAACCCTCAGGTCCCCCACAGTCCTTACTCAGTGCCCACTGCATTCCAGGTACAGCCTTAGCACAGGAGATGTACCAGTAAACCAATGAAGTCATCTCTGACTATACGCAGTCAATATTCCTTGTAGAGAAAGACAATAAATTAACGAATTGGTATGCCTGTGTATTTATTTGGGGTCCCAAACAATCTTATAGCTGCTCCTCACTCAGTTCACCTCTCCAAGTCCTCAGCTACAAGATGCTGTCAATCATAATATCCTGTGCTTTAAAATGTATCTGATAACATTTCAAGCTGCACCCACAGATAAGTAGATCCACCTTTCGATCTCTCCAATCCTTGCTTGATTCTAAAATTCCACTTCGCTGTGAAAGATAGCCTTGTGGAGGTGGGGGAGTTGCTGTTCACTGCAAAAGCGGTTGCTCACCTACTTTGTGAGGGAAACGATTAGGGAATATTAATGGGGATGATGGAGCTGAAAAACCCTACGGCCGAGTCTGCCAGGTCCGGCAAATGTTTCAAAGGTTTCACGTGACTTAGCTCACTGGAGCTCCTTGTTCGCCATAGGACAGAAGTACTAACGTATTCATTTTCAGGGAGAGAAACTAAATCCCAGAGAAGTCAAGAAGTGGGTCCAAAGGAACAAGTTAGCAAATGGTACTCATTTAACTCCAGAGAGTTTGGTTACTAGGGCATTCTGCTTCCCCGGTTCCCCTAGCCTCTGAAGATTGCATGACAAAGTACCAAAATCTGAGTGGCTTAAAACCAGACAGTGGGGGTTGGGGATTTAGCTCAGTGGTAGAGGGCTTGCCTAGCAAGCGCAAGGCCCTGGGTTCAGTCCCCAGCTCCTAAAAAAAGAAAAGGAAAAAAAAAAAAACCAGACACTGGTTATTTCATAATTATGGAGGTGAGAGGCCTAGAATCAAAGTGCTCATGGAGCTACACTGTCTCTGAATCCCAAGGCGGGATCGCTGTGCCAGCCTCTGCTGCTCATCTCGGACGCTCTTAGGTCTGAAGCTTCGGTTACATCCCCACCTTCAGCCTTGCACAGCATCTTTCTTAGAAGATCTTCACCCACATCGCATTAAGGGCCCACTGCACTCCAGTGGGACCTCGTCTTGACTGATCGCATCTATTACAAATTTACTTTCAAATGCAGTCACGCTCTGAGCAAGGGGTTTGGACCTCAACCTGTCTTACAGAGGAAGGTAGCTAATTCAACTCTATAACACTAATGGATGGTTACAGGGCATGAAGAAGAACAGAGACAGAGAACAGGTCTCGGTCCATTCCTGTCTTTACTCTCAACTTGAGGCCTCATTTTGTGAACCTCATTTTCTTCCTTTATGGAAGAAAACCACTGAATCCAATATTACCTAACTTACTTTAAGTCATAACACTCTACCTTTTATGGATAATTATAATGAAAAATGACTTCCACCAAGGAAGTTTGAAAAACATCCACTTATAATAATAACGGCTAGAATTAATAAAGGAATGAAACTTCATGGGCTTAAGACAGCTTTAAGAGATTGTGAAGATTTATTGATGGAGTTATCTTGACTGGGGCTTACCACTTGGAAGAGACTTTAGACAGAGGGAAGATTGGAAAATAAAATTATAGGCTGGGTTCTGAAGTTTGATAGACAGGCAGAATTCCAACAATAGTAGAAAGGAATCCTAGGCCATGGCAGGATGAAGTATAGTTCAGGACTTAATTATCTTAGTAATCTTATTAACTTGAACCTGAAATCTTTGGAGGTGGGGTAAAAACAATTCCACCTTATATTTTGCACTTGGTATAAATAGCTAGTATTAAGGCCACATTTACTAAAGTACTCTGTATAACAGGTTAAATATCTTTCATGGTCTCAGAGAAAAATCAAAACTTATATCTAGAGAAGGAACTGTGTGCCTAAAGGTGGTATATAAAGGACACAGAGGAAATATAAGGGTGTTTAGATGCTAAAAGCACGGCAATAGCTCAGGAATCAATAGGCAAACAGGATGAGATAAATGGCTCAAAATATGCATTGTATATACTTAAATGGTTAAGAGTATACATTTTATAGCATATGTAAATAGTTTTACCAACATTAATTATTTTTAAAAGGATTAAAACACAGCGCAAGAAAGAAATACGATGAATGCTGTGGACGCTCCAATTTGGAGCCAGTCTTGTGACTGAGTGACCAGCCTCAAATCTGGTCAGGAGCCAGATCACTAAATTTAGAAAGGACAAAGTAATCCCATGGTTCAAAACCATATATCAGTATAATCAGAAGACTGTAGGAGGAAGTCAAGTCTTATCATTAAAGTAGGAAGGTCGAGGAATTGTTGGTGTCATCATATTTAAATGTGCATAGGCATTTTTACCACTCTAGACAGCATAGCAGAGAACGGAAGGAGTAGTTGATGAGTGACGCATTCGTTCATCAAGGAACAAAACAAGAAGAAGCCGAGGGATGAGAGAGGGAGATGTCTACCTCTATCATCATCATGGGAAGAAGGGACATGAGCGAACCTTGAAAATAAACCATCAATTACTCAGAGATCATGGGATATTTCTATTGTCCTGCTCTGGTAGAGAGGGAAATTTTAAGATGTTTTCTTTAGTAACGAAAGATGCTTCTAGAGGAAGGAAGAAGGTGAAGGTGTCTAATTATTGATTGTTTGTCGGGGGTAGCCAGGAGAGGAATTCAAAGGCTAGAATGGGTGGAGATGACCAGGGAGTAATCATAAGAGAAGCAGTTAGAGTGTCTGTGAAGGGAACGAGAGAAGGAGCAAGAACGGTAGGCAGATTTGTCCTGTGCTAAGAAGCTTGTGGCTGTGTTATCCTTACAAGCATGCTTATTGGGCCAATGGAGATGCCTGAAACTTCTTATAAGTAACAGAGTAACATGGGGCCAATCCTGAAGGAGACTGAATAAAAAAAAAGTGCTTACAAATGATCAAGGAAGGCTGGCAAAAGAGATGTTTGTTTAATCAGCTTCCCAAGCGGTCTCTCTTTAGTTCTACTTGGCTTCAGTTCCTTTTGTAACTTGTCTTCTGGAATATTTTCTCATGAATCAATGTGTGCCACCTCTGCATTCTGTAGGGATTGCCCTATACCTTAGGAGTTCAGACAGAGAATTATGCACACACTATCAACATCTGGGCTTTTATTAGATTTTTTTGCACATATGTTTGAGAGCACACACACACACACACACACACACACACCACATGTGCATGCACCGTAACAGTTTATTAAGGTACACAGTGTTTTTCATGTAGGATTTTATGCTTGCTGCACCTTAAAAATAATCTCCAGGTCCTTCTTGCCTCCTCTCATTACCTCTAAAGAATAGAATTTATCCGTTTTCTGGCATTACACTTACTCTGTCTCGCAATGGCTTCTATTGCTGTCACCAGTATTGTACTCGTTTCCCTGCTAGTATCAATAAAAATTTATACATTGAGTAAAAATGGATGAATAAATGTTGAAAAAAGGATCAAGGAGAGAAAGAAAATGAGAAAGTGAAGAGTTTTTTTCCAATTGAAGAGTAGAGTTCTCCATGAGACAATTGCAAATATTTTTTTTTATTAAAGAGATCAAAGTCATTTTCTGAGGGGTAGAGCCATGGAGATGTGTTGAGCAGATGCTTAGACAGTAAAATGACTACCACTGCCATAACAATTGTCATTAGATTTCTGTGCTTCCCCAACCTTCTGGTGGGTGACTATCACACCATTCCTGTGGCTTTCAGACAGGACTGTTTTTCCTGTACCCAACCCTTCACACACACACACACACACACACACACACACACACAAACACACAGAGAGAGAGAGAGAGAGAGAGAGAGAGAGAGAGAGAGAGACAGAGACAGAGAGACAGAGACAGAGACAGAGATAGACAGACACAGAGAGAGACAGATAGACACAGAGAGAGAGTGACAGAAAGAAAACATTCTCACTGCCACTAACTCTTACTCACATTATATATTTAAAAGAAGGGGCCATTTCAAACAATTTCGTACTGGCAAAGTGACACCTATGTAGGTAGGTCCTGACAACCCCTAATGGTTGCCCTAAGAATCCAGTGACTTTGGATGGATATCAACCAATGGAAGACAGGAGAAGAAGAAATCAGGGTCTCCTCTGGCTTCTAATGTCTAAGATTCAGCAGCTGAAGACAGCTTCTCTGTATGTGACACCAAAAAGTGCCACTGACCTTTCAATCCATCCTTCTTTCTCCTTTTTTTTCCCTCCACTTTGGTATTCCTGAGATTGTGTTTGCCAATAAAGTGTCATCATATAAGAGTTTATCTAACTTCCTGATGCTACAAAACTTGGACTAAACAAGACATTTTCAAGACATCTTCAAATGCTAACTCTGTTGGTTATCTTTGCAAACACAAACACAACGGACTGGAATATGTTTAGTGAAGACATTTGCTTACACTGGGCTGTGCTGGATCCCGGGGGTAGTAAAACGTACACAGACCAGTCCTCCAAACTGAAAGGAGAGTGAGGAAGACTTGAAGCTGCAAACGGTCCAGCAACAGTCTAAGGAATAGTAGTCCTCATTGTGTAGGCTCAACAGGAGATAATCAGAAACACATGGCTCTCATGAGTCTAAACCCAGTCCCCAAATAGCTGTGTTTCCAATAGAGGAGCGTGGGCTAAGGAGATCTTACTCATTGTGTCTGTTTATAATGTAATGTCTTTGGTGTTATGCAATGCTAAGGCATCGGCTTCCATGAAGTAGAGAGATCTACAGAGGAACGTACCTCAGGGAAGACAGCATAACTTTTATAATTAAGTTGGAATGGGCTTAAGACGTAGCAGATTATTAAATAATACTCAAACTTCCAGTGCGGAGAGAAAAATTCAGAAGAAATGACAATATTACGACTGCTTAGCAGGGCACATTGGAAAGGACAAATGGAAAAAGGCATTAAATTTGGCCGGAACGAGGGAGCGTGATTCCTTGTGGAAAGTTGGCAGGGCGAATCCTAGGATCTCACTGGCACTGGGAACAGTTTTAGTGCTGAATCGAGTCCCAGTGGGGAAGGTGTGGAAGGCAGTGTTAGTGTCTTCAAGTTTTCCAACTCCACAGTCCTCTGTTACTGTGTGGAGAGAGTATAAACAGTCTCTTCTGAGAAGGAATTGCAGCTCCAAAGACCAGTAAACCCTTCTGCTTATTCATCAATGACTGACAACTGTGATTAGAGAAATATTCTGTTATCTGCTAGTCTCAGAGTTTACCCCAAACACAGCTCTGTGTCATTTTTCCTTTGTTTGTTTTAAGATTCTCATTTGGACACTTAATTAAGATTTTTTATTCATTTTAGATTTACTTATCCAGACCAAAATTATATACTCAAATTTATGTACACAGAAAGCCAGACAAATTTATATGCAGTTAATTAAATATTGAAGAATGCAGTGGTCTTGGTATGTTTTTAGTTCTGAGATCTCTATAGACACATACACACAAGAGTTTGCATGAAATTTCCAGTGTTTGGAGATCTTTTAAATAACCAAACACACTTTATTTTTAAAATGTAGGTAATAAAGTCCAGTGGTTTTAAGCATCTTCTAAAGGTGTTTATAATAAAGGAGAAAAAGAAATGAAGGATTCAGGTAAGTTGAATATTTTGATCTATCAATAAAAGTAATCACAAACTTCGAAATATACAGATAAAAACAAATCTGTAAGATATCATATCTAAAAGCCACTTGTAGGTCTAAACACCCACCTAGACAGTGTCTCACTGGTCATTTCATTAGTGACTTTTAGTGGTAGGAACCAGGCATTTTTTTAAAATGATCTATATAGCATTCATAGATTGTTTTCTCTCTCCACATTAGATATCTGAAGGAATGTTTAATCATTGCAGATGTTATCACTTGATTCCTTTTGGAAGATAGGTGATGAACAGGATTTGTTGTTTCTGGTTTTAAATAAAGCCTACATGACAACACCTTCCTATCTTCCTTGCTGTCAGTGGGTTGCACACATTAAAACCAGAGGCACAGAGTAAATGTTTGGAAATACCATTTTTTTTTATACTGACTGAACTATAATTTTGAATTTAGAAACTTGCTTGTGATTTTTAACATTTAAGACTGTGAATCACTTGGAGGCCAAAACCATCATGCGTTTGGCATTCTTTTGGTTGAAGAAAATGCTAGAGTGAATGTTTTGTTTTGTTTTGTTTTTACACCAACAGCCAATATGTTTCAGATGTTTCCCAAGGAGCAGGAGTTCTGAAGCTGAAATGGAATTTTCTGTGACAGTCTACAAATAACAGTTAGCATATGTTTAAGTTACAAACAAGGCAGGAATCAGGAAATGCTTAGTAAGGAAGTAAAGGAGGCTAAAAGTTAATTAATAAAATATTTCCGTCTAAATTTCCTAGAAAACATTTAAGTATTTAAAAAAAAAGATGCTCCTCCTCTATTTTTAAAGGGCATCACTATTACAGACCACCAAAAGGTAGCTTTAAAATGAAGGAAAAGTAGCTTTGAAATCAGTTACATCTGTCATAAATCCAAAGTGTTCAAGAAAAGAATAATAAAATGGAAAGTTATAGTCATATAAATTACCCGAAAGTATATACTTCTGTGATTTCATAGCATTTAGGGACTGACTCATACCGAAGCTTCCTTTAAAGATGGCTCTGCCCTCATCGTCTGCCATAATTTTCTCTGTCCATGAGTCAACGCAATCCTCATATTTTGCTAACAAAGAATACACTCCCATGGCAGTCTTCAAAAGCTAATCATCTCCACTGTGATTTGGTGTGGGTTCTTCAAGTCTTAGCTTCAGAAATGGTCAGGCCAGTGTTGAGTTTGTTTTTATTTAGGGCATTATATTGCGGTGGGAACTAAGCAGATTGACTACTGTGGGATGTGGCAGGGCATCCTGCTAGCCATGTGGACCACTTGAGCATCCCTCGGTGACAGCCAAATTGGGTTAGTTACCAGCAACCCTACCCACTTCCTACCTACTTGGGTTATGAGCCTGAAACGAAATGAACAGAGTTTATAGAACACCACAGTGTCCCCCCGAGGTGTTGGTACTGACAACAGCGATCATGCTCCTACCCAAGACAAGATTTTGCTCCAAGTACAACTAAGCAGGCTCAGAAACTCCCCCTATGTCTACACAGATAAAAGGCAGTTCCTGCAGATCCCAAAGGTATCTTGCTGTATAATACTTCAAGGGCCACCCACTCGGTGGGCTTTCCATCACGACTTCTTGATTAATTAGTTTTTCATCTTTTTTTATTTTTCTTCTTTATACTTGGCAGTGAAAGACCTGCACTTGACTGGCAGGCCTGGACATAGTGGAGTATTAAAGCAGACATTTTATGTTTTCTGGATTTGTGTTGTTCCCTATACTTTACAAGTAAAAATAGTGAAACCCCTCCCCAGTAAAAATGATTTTTTTCTCCAACATTTTGTTTTCCTTCCTTCCTTTTTCCTTCCCTTCTTCCTTCCTTCTTTTCTTTTTCTTTTTTACTAAACAGTGTCTTATGTAGCTGAGGCTGGACTCAGGCATAATGTAATTAACCTAGACTGGCCTTTAACCCTTGACCCCCTGTCTCTCTGCCTTTCCAGTACAGACTATCAGTAGTCCATCACACCAAGCATAAATGCACACTTTAAATAAAAATGCCTCATCACTTAACACAGGCAGGCCCAGAACTCTTCATGTAGATCAGGCTGGGCTGGAGCTTGGCATAATTTTCCTGCCTCTGCCTCCTGAGTGCTTAGAGTCCAGGTATGGGCCCAATATGAACAACTAAATAGCATGTCAATTGTTCTTAAGAAACCTATAGGACTATTCTTTTAAATTCTTCAGAAATGAACACATTAGTTTTAAAAACAAGTCACCAATTCAGAACCAGGTCTTGAGATGGAGTTCTGGAGGAGTTCTAGAATTTGGGAGTCTTGGCATTCATACTCTTGGATTTATGGAAAGAGATACAGGATTTTTTTTTTTCGGATTTTTAAAACTAGCTTTTGTTTCTGATGTAGAAATCCTCAACTCTCTTAGACTTCTAAAGTTTTAGAAGCTATTTTCTCTCGCTGTAATGAAGTTAGCCTCTAAAAGATAAAGGGCAGAACTCTGTAGGGTTAGGGAGCTTAGCAGCTTATGTAATTCATCTCCCAGTCACCAGGTCACTCTGGTCTGTTTATACTCTGGCTCGCTTTCGGACCTCATGGAAGTTAATTTTAGTTTTGCAGAAAGGAGAGAGAGGCCGACCAGACGCCCAGGCTAAACTCAGACTTACCTTCCTGATTTCTTGAGCGTTGGCAGAGAGAAGGAAGCACCGTTTGTCCTGCGGGTAGTCTTTCTCACATCTGCTACCCTGAGTTTGAGAGGGGGTGTGTGGGACAGTCCCAGAGACCTCCGCTGCAATCTTCTTAGTCCCTCTGAGTGTTAGGGTCTGGTAAAAGAGACAGATTGCCACCACCAAACCCACCAGGAAAGGTCGGGGGCAAAATCGCCGGCGACAAAGGAACCCAGGTCGACAGACCATGACCAGTCCAGGTTCACTTGGCCCCTGGCCACGTTGTCAGTATGAAAAAAACACACATCTGTCTTGCTTTTGCACAATTCTAATCAAGTTCGCCCCATCTCCACTGGAGAACTTTCCGAAAGTTCATGCCAAAGATTCACAGGACCCAGCGGTCAGACGTGGTTAACAATAGCCCTTCCATGAAGGACAGTAAGAAGTGACTGCCCTGATTTTTTTTTTTAAGATGTCAAAATAAAGATAGTTGTAAGAAATCATCCAAATGCATCCCCAGCTGCCAAGAGTTCCTTCCGGCAATGTCTTACTTCCATAACATTCTTAAACTCAGGAGTTCAGCTTGTCTCTTCTTTGGGGGCAAAAAGAAAGCACAGTAATGCGGGTCTGAAGGCAGAAACCAGCCCTGAGAGACGCAGCCGATTAAACGCGGAGAGCCTGTTGCACAGCTGGGCGCCGGCCAGGTTGTCCTAGCAGTTTCTCATTTTCCCTCCGCTTTTAAAGCCATCCCGCTCTCAGCCTTTTATGTTGCAGAACTGCTTCCTTTCGTTCAGTTTTAAATTGCCACTTGGCTGCTAGCGTTCACGGCTTTTAACATAAAAAGAGGGTGGGGGATAGCAGTTTGGATGTATGTGGTCACTGTCAGGGTTTTGCTTGCGTTTGGTCTCATTCCGTTTCAAGTTCAAAGTTCTGTGTACTTACTCAGTTTTCATCCTTTTAGCCAGATTTTTTTTTTCATGATCCCCTTAATGGATTGCTGATGAAAATCACTTGGGAGGAAGCACCCAGGCGTAGGACTCCACTTCATCTCACTCTCACGCACGGACACACACGCGCAGACACGCGGAGACACGCGCGTGCCGGCTGCACACAGGGCCGAGAGCCGGAGGACCCGGGCCATCCCTGCCACCCAGGCCGAGCGGGGCGGAGCTAAGCTAGGACTTTTCTGGCCTTGGGGGCTGTCCGATCGCACTATGAGCTCGTCACCAGCAAAGGGTGCATAGAAACAGCAGTTAGACATCCTAACTTGGAACGTGGCAATCTATCCAGACCTGCAGAATTAGAAACATACTTGATCTCTGCTCTTCTCTGTCACAGCGTTTTCCTAATACAGAATAACAAATGGCTTCTAGTCAATAGATCCTCAAGTTCGAGGAGGAGATGAAGGCCGACTCCGAGCTAACTGGGAGGTTCATCACTCCAGGGAATTGCGGTTACGCTTAAGCGGACAAGAGAGTCATCAGGACAGTCTGGACCACAGACTAGGAAACATTCCACAGTCCGTGTAGCTAAAAGTCCCCTCTCCATTCCAACATAGAGTCCTTCCGCTGTTACTACTGCTCTGAAGTTTTCCCATTGCAAACAGCCTGATGCTATTCAACTGAGCTGACTGTAGCAGCTTATTGAAGTCCTAACTTTTGCCCAGGAGAAAGGGGTACCCAGCAGGCCTTTTAATTCCATGCCAACCCTCTCACGGGCTTTGTTAACAGGGCAGACTGGCAAATTTCATCACTGTTGGCTCAGCAGGGTGAGAGACCATCGAAAGAACCTCCAGGTTCTTGCTTTGACTGCTCTGGGAAGGACTAGTTTAGGCTCATGGGGGACATTCTTTAAAGACTTAAATGGTTTCATACTTTAGGTCTAACCAAACTTCTTATAGGCAGACTTTAACCCGTGAGGCCACACCCCTAGACTAAGCCCATGCCAAAGGACTCAGCTATTAGACCCTAATATTTTGTGAGAGGGAGTGCCCCCTAGAGGCTCACAGCTACAAAAGATTCAGAAAAATGGACATCTCTTGCTAGTAAGAAACTTAATTTGAGTCAGCTGGGGATAGATGATGGGAGAAAGGAAAGAAAGGAAGGGAGGGAGAGAGAGAGATTTGAGAGAGAGATAAAGAGGAAGGAGGAGGAGGAAGAGAAAGAGGAAGAAGAAAAGAGAAAAGGAAAGGAAAGTTTGCTCCCTAAAAGCAAACTAATTTGGTCATTATAGAATAAGCATTAACTTATCTCAGGTCTATTTACATGAAGTCTATAAATTGTTTTACTACTCTTTGATATATAAATTCAAAGTCTTCAATACCATGAGAAATAAGGGAATGGGAGAAAATTAGCCTGGTTTTTACATGCAGACATTGAGAGGGCATTACTGTCCCATGATACAGAGTTTTGGTGGCTGTAATATAATCTAAGGGCCAATAGGAATTACTAGACCTCTAAATTGGAATGTCTTCTCTGCTTATGTGGTAAAGCTGTTTACTGGGTGTTATGAGCAATATAGATAGTTATTAATTATTAACGCTAGAATTCAGAGGAAGAACCCTTTTGGGGAGGGGACATTATTAAGTTGCTGAGTCATTTTACAGGAGAGGAAATTGGATGCTAACTGGAATTGCCTTTAGGTGGGGAGAAAGGAAAGGCAGCAGACCAGAAAATCTTTAGACAATGCTGCAGCTCTCCTTTTGGCTAAGAGGAATCCAGAAAGGCTTCCAATAAGTCGAAGAACTCAATTCCCTGTGTTCAGCACAGAGTCCAAAGAGCAGAAGACAGTAGCGATAATATTAGAAATATCATTAATATTAGAAATAGAAAGGGTTAGTTAGAAGAAGTGTGTAACAAAGAAAGCACAGCGCCAAGTAGACTGAGACTCCTGGGACCACATCAGGTATCAGAGGCAGTCCGTCATGGACATAGATTATAACATTCACCACCTCTTACAGGCTGTTCTGAAATAGTGCTTTGGAATATGAAGTCTAAGTCTATCATTTGTGGGCTCAGTACCCACTCTGAGTGCAGTTGGCCCGGGTGAGATGGCCACAGACGGCACCTAGGCATTCTGAGGCTGGCAGAGAGCGGATGCACATCTGTCAGCTGTAAGAGCCCCAGGCTCAGCCCTAGCAGAGCTTAGGATGTGGTGAGGTGTCAGACCTGTGAGGAGATCGTTTAAATGGTGAGCCACAAGGAACACAAAAGAAGCAGACACAAACTCTTGTCACTAATTGTTCTCTTTCCACCATCCTTTGTGATGAAGGGGAATAGACATTTTGAGAAGATGAACTTGTGGGCTTTAGCCATGCCTGAGATCCAAATATCTGTGTTCTCAAATTTACAATTTTAATGGCTAGATGGAGATATTGGACATATTAAGGCAGCACCATGCAATGTTTCTATGAATGCATATAGCATGTTATCTAAGGTGATTTAAACCTATCCATTGACTCAGTGCTTCTCATTTCTTTGGAGTAAAAACATTAAGAATTCTGCCTTGTAGCTTTTGTACATATGGCCTGTAGTCACTATTGTGCAATAGCACATTAGAGATCCCTACTTCTGACTGTACTAATTATAACTCGGTCCTGTGATTAACCCTCCCATTCAGTCTCTCCCCATCCCTCATCAGTCTCTGGTGACCAACATTCTCCTCCGCTTGCAGGTTCCTCACAAGTGGGATCACACAGTCTTTACTTTTTGTAACTTGTCCTTCCCCCACTTAATGACCTCCAATTCCACCCATGTAGTTGTAAATCACAGTATCTCGTTCTTTTTTCTGTCGGAACGACGTAAGCACAGTTCACTGTCTTCGCTCGCCAGTTGAAGACTGTAGTTGTTTCCGTCCTTGGCTGTTGTAACTAATACAGTAAACAAGGGTGTGGGTGCCCTTTAAACACACTGTTGTATCCTTGATTCTATACACAGCAGTGGCTTTGAGTGACTATCTAGTAGTTCTATTTGCAAACTTTGGACGAACTTGCAACCCCTTTCCCCACTAGCTGTAGTAATTTACATTGTCACCAACACTCCACCTTCTTACTGCTCTCACCATTTTGGTCTTGTACCATGACCATCCTAAATGGGGGGAGGTGACCTGACCACTCTCCCAGATACTAACAAGTGATTTGACCTCTTCTTTTGACAAATGTCTAAATGCAACCAATTTTTTCAACGGAATTGTCTCGTTCTTTGCCACTGAGTTCTTCGGCTTCCTTCTATATTAGTTATATTTGAATGGAAGGCTAAGCAAGATTAGAGTCTTTACAGGAAACAATAAAGACAGAACATACTGGGCTTAGTGGTGCGAGTGGGAAGGCATATTGGTGGGACAGTTGTGAACCTGGGATTTTGACATTGTTTCCAATCAGATGCTTTTGTGATCTAGTTCATAAAGTAACGATCACACACACACCACACACACACACACACACACACACACACACACACACACGTCTTTAAAGGTAGGCATTTAGCAGCATTGAGAGGATAGTGGTAAACATGTACTTTAATACCAATGTTGTACAAAATAGAACCGTCTTCCACCACAAAACAAAAACCTTTGGTGTTCTTCCAACACATAAAACATGATCTTTTATTGGTTTCCGGGTATGGTCTCAAGGTGCTTGACTTTGACTCAAATAATCAATGAAGGCTTATTGTTCGCTTATGACGATGGGGATCAGACCCAGAGCCGTGCTAGGTAAGCGCTGTACTGCATACCTACCTGCAATCCTTGGGCTTTTGTTTTTGTTTATTTTTCATTTGTTTGTTTTTGGATAACAAGGTCTCCTTATATGGCCCATGGAGACCAGGAGCTTGCTAGGTGCCTCCTATTTCAGCTTTCCAACTGCTTAGATTATGAAAAAAATGCATTTTTAAGGTATTGGTTTTTTAAAGTGCAGATAAAAATATGTGTAAAAAGATTTCAGTACTGGATCAAGGACTCTGGGAAGGTATATGGCTTGCTGAATTCCAACCTCATCATAAGACCAGGGGCATTGTGATCAATAGCTGGCCTCAAAGGTCACTTGATGATCCAAAAGTTTTGTTTCTGCAACACATCTCAATGTGAATATCCCCTCTGTTGCAGTCTTCTGAGCCCTGCTCGTTTACTTCAGGGTAGAGTTTTTCTCTACCAGAAGGTCCTTCATCATGATACTGTAAAAGCTGGCTGCAGCTACTCGTGGTGGTGTCCCAAGTCACATTTTGGGGATGCTACCAGCAGTAAGGGGTCCCTCCCAGCTCTTATCATTTCTCATGCTATACTTTCTGGAATTTTCCCAATAAACTCTAAATATAAGTTAGTAGTTCGAAATCATGAGTCACATCTTAAATCTGTTCAAAGGTATCCTAGACACTCTGGAAAACAGAAGACATGTGACAGATACTATAAATGACTAGGGTATGACACACTGATAAGTTGGTCCAAGAAGGATGACTTATCAGCTTTAAAATCTCAGTGACCTAATGTGTTAAAGTTCACATCTCAACTTCCTATCCCTTCTCAGTTTCCATAAGACACTTGACTTTACAGACCCTTAGATATCCACCACACTTCTCTAAATCTTATTGGCACAAGAGGAACAAGAAAGAATGGGTTGTTATCTCTTAGGAGGAGAGCTTCAGATTAGCGCATCATTGTATCAGTCAGAGCCTGGTGATGAGGGAAGTGTACCTTATCAATAAGCCTAGGAGGAAAAGGGAATGAGCTGGCACACACAGCTGAAGTGAAGATCAGCCTTGTGTTCTAGAGACACAAAATAGGGAATTCATCTTTAAGGAAGTGGTTAGGAAAGCTTCCAACCCCTGGGCATTCCTCAACTGGCCTGGAAGAGTCTCAATAATTTCAGCTGCCACTGAGTGCAAAGCATGGACTTTGTTTCCCAATGAGGAACCATTAAAAGAAAGTTGGGAACGTATTAGCTACAGATGAGATGGCTTTAGTAATTTCCAAACAGAAATGAATTTGGTCTTAGAGAACAAACCTTAGGCATCCAAGAAGTTTCTTAATGGAGAGATCACAGCCATTGAGATTGGATAAACGTGACCATTTTTTTTTTTTAAACCAAGTTTGATCGTAAACACATAAAACCAAGTTTTCCTTTCTCTGTCAGGTGGGATAAAAATAACACCTGCAAAGGTCATGTGATTCTTCTCTGTAGTGCAAAATAGATACAAAGTTGAATAGAAAATGTTGTGTGGACTATATTCTTCCCGCATCCTTTGTGCCTTGGGAGGCCGATGCTACACTCATGCTGGCATACACAGCCACACCTCCTCAGGCTTTCTAAACAAAGCTCTGCACGCAGAGATGATGACTCCGTTTCAGATTTAGATCATGCATCCTTTCATTTCAACGGAATGGCTTTCATCCATTGCTCATGAAGTCAGAGAAGTGTTTACGTTTAGGCTCATACATGGTTGTGGATGTGCTGTGGCATTAGTCAGTGAAATCACCAAGTCCGGACACTAAGACCATGCCCTCGTTGTTTGTTTGTTTTCATACTTAATGTAGTCAACATTTGAACATGCTTAATTTCCTTCAAATCGAACTTGTGTCTCTCTAAATAGCAGCCATATGGAGCCATTTTTTTTATTCAAGCTACGATTCTCAGCTTAAGAGAACTTTTTAATATGACCAAGGTCTGAGAACCGTGTGGACTGGTAAGGCAGCACTCTGCAGTCCGCAGAGCTGCCTGCTTGCCCGGTGTTTGTCCAATGCATACAGGGAAGTACATGCAACACAACTTCTTCATGCTCACACTGGTCACACTTCTCTGACTGTTTAAAATGGTAGATCCAGCAAGCTGGACATTTCAAGATGAAAAAATCCGTCCTGAAAGACCGAAGCCTCTGAAGCAAGTGCTTCTGGTTTTAGATCTCGCCTTAGACAGGCACTTGCCAGCCACACATTGCCTTGGCGGTTTCTTAAGTGAACATTTGGTTCCATTAGTTTTTTTTTTCTTTTAAAATTTTATTTATTTATTACATAACAAGTACACCGTAGCTGTCTTCAGACACACCAGAAGAGGGCATCAGATCCCATTACAGATGGTTGTGAGCCACCATGTGGTTGCTGGGATTTGAACACAGGACCTCTGGAAGAGCACTCAGTGCTCTTGACCACTGAGCCACCTCTCTCCAGCCCGAGAGTAATTGTTTTAATTGGATATTTTTTATTTACATTTCAAATATTACCCCCTTTCCTGGTTTCCCATCCATAAACTCTCTATCCCATTCCCCCTTCACCTTCTTCTATGAGAGTGTTCCTTCACCCATCCACCCCACCCCTTCCCACCTCCCTGCCCTGACATTCCCTTACACTGGGGAGTCCAGCCTTGGCAGGACCAAGGGCTTCTCCTCCCATTGGTGCCCAACAAGGCCATCTTCTGCTACACATGCAGCTGGAGCCATGGGTCTGTCCATGTGTACTCTTTGGGTGGTGGTTTGGATGGTGAGTTCTGGTTAGTTAGTATTGTTGTTTTTATGGGGTCGCAAGCCCCTTCAGCTTCTTCAATCCTTTCTCTAACCCCTCCAATGGGGACCCTGTTCTCAGTGCAATGATTGGCTGTGAGCATTTGCCTCTGTATTTGTCATGTTCTAGCAGAGCCTCTCAGGAGACAACTATATCAGGCTCCTGCCAGCATGCGCTTCTTGGCATCAGCAATATTGTCTGGGTTTGGTAGCTGTATGGGTATGGACTAGATCCCCAGGTGGGCAGTTCCTGAATGGCCTTTCCTTCAGTCTCTGCATTTCCTCCTATTAAATATTTTTGTTTCCCTTCTAAGAAGGACTGAAGCATCCCCACTTTGGTCATCCCTCTTCTTGAGCTTCATGTGGTCTGTGGATTGTATCATTGGGTAATTCGAGCTTTTGGGCTAATATCCACTTATCAGTGAGTGCATACCATGTGTGTTTTTTTGTGATTGGGTTACCTCACTCAGGACGGTATTTTCTAGTTCCATCCATTTGCCTATGAATTTCATAAAGTCATTGTTTTTAATAGCTGAGTTCTACATAAAACCAGATATGCCCAAACTAATAGAAGAAAAAGTGGGGAAGAACCTCGAATACATGAGCACTGGGGAAAATTTCCTGAACAGAATACCAATGGCTTATGCTCTAAGATCAAGAATCGACAAATGGAACTTAATAAAATTTCAAATTTCTGTAAGGCAAAAGACACTGTCATTAGGACAAATTGGCAACCAACAGATTAGAAAAAGATCTTTAGCAATACTACATCTGACAGAAGGCTAATATCCAAATATACAAAGAACTCAAGAAGTTAGACTCCACAGAGCCAAAGAACCCTATTAAAAAATGGGGTACAGAGCTAAACAAAGAATTCACAGCTGAGGAATATCGAATGGCTGAGAAGCACCTAAAGAAATGTTCAACATCCTTAGTCATCAGGGAAATGCAAATCAAAACAACCCTGAGATTTCACCTCACACCAGTGAGAATGGCTAAAATCAAAAACTCAGGTGACAACAGATGCTGGCGAGGATGTGGAGAAAGAGGACCACTCCTCCATTGTTGGTGGGATTGCAGACTGGTACAACCATTCTGGAAGTCAGTCTGGAGGTTCCTCAGAAAACTAGGAATAGCTGCTACCTGAGGACCCAGCTAAACTTCTCTTGGGCAGATACCCAAAAGATGCCCCAACGTACAACAAAGACACGTGCTCCACTATGTTCATAGAGCCTTATTTATAATAGCCAGAAGCTGGAAAGAACCCAGATGCCCTTCAACAGAGGAATGGATACAGAAAATGTGGTTCACTAGTTTTAAGTCTGAGTCAACTGCTTAGTTCACAATTTTCGGTTGGTCACTCACTTCCCACAATTGTGTCTTCACGGGTGTTTTCAATTAACTTCCACTGGCACCAAATGTATTTGAATCACTGTGTACTATATTTTATTTCACACCGTGCTAACAGCTCTGTATGGCATGTAAGTTATCACACTGCTTCACATCAAAAGCTACTTTGCCTGTCTCTGTGCTTCTGTTGTATCTAAGTGTCTACTTCAAGTGATTGCCTTAAACAATTACATTGTGGAAACCTACACATTACTCATTAAGATACTCTATCAGTCTTCCCATAGTTTTCCTAATGGTTTCCCATCTTGGTGATATTTGGTCTCAGAAGGCAGTTTCTTCCCTGGGGAACCTTTAGTAGTTTGTTTCTAGAAACATTTTGGTTGTCCCCACTGGCACTGGAATACTTTTGGCACGGGTGCTACTGAGTTTTAGGGTGGAAGCACCCATTGCTATGAACTCTGTCGTCTAGTGAAGATATCCCCCAAAACAATCAGTGGCAGAAAAAAATACCAAAAATGCTCAGGCTCGGGAGTTTTGAATTTAAATAAAAGATGACTGTATAGTTCCTACTTGTGTCTGCCAGAGATTTATTTGTTCTGCACATTAGGATAGTGAATACTGGGCTGGAGAGATGGCTCAGTGGTTAAGAGCACTGACTGCTTTTCCAGGGGTCCTGAGTTCAAATCCTAGCACCACATGGTGGCTCACAACCATCTATAATAAAGTCTTTAAAAAAAAAAAAAGAAAGATAGTGAATACTTCAGCAAAGGCACGGTCAGCTTTTTTGAGATTTTAGCAACTTTATAATTATATAGCTCCTTTCCTGCCCAAATGCCAATTATGGACAGAGAGCCTCCTTTAAGCCTCTTAAATGCCTTTCACATTTGCATCCTTTAAATTATGTATAGGCCTTAAATGGTGGGATACGTCTAATGTCTAGGGTATAAACAGTCAGGAAGCTGACACAGGAGGATCAGCACAAAATCTCCGTCAGCCTGGGCCACATAGGGAATACCAGCTTAAAGTACAGGAGGAGGCACTGTCAAAATACCAAACAATAAAACAAAACCCAGAAGATGCAGATATTCTATGCACATTGATCTATGGATGGGGCTGGATGGACAGATGGACAAACAGATAAAGGGGGAAAGAATCACTTGCCTCACTGGGCACACTAGATGTTTCACTTTCTTAAGGACAAGTTTACCCACTGGCAAGGAGCCACAATTCGTTCTTAGGAGTCTAATGATATAGGTGATGTCAATATGTTTAGCTTTTGTTACGTGAAAATATCAAATTACACTCCCAATAGGATTCTCATTTGTCTGTTCTATGGATCGGAGATAGAGGACTCTCTAGGAGCTACAGTACATTTAGAAAGTTTTATAAAACAGCTATGAGATTTTGCTTTTCCTCCCATCGTGCCCTCCTACTTTCCCTCTCTTCCTTTTTATTTTGTATAACTCAGATGTCTGTTCCCATTTCCTGAAAATAAGAGGTATTCTGACTTTCCCAGCATTAAGCTTGTCACAAGTTGAAGGGTGTAGGTTGTCTGGTGGCTCGCGAATGCTGGCCCTCATTTAGGAAGTCCGAGTGGGTAAGAAGGCAGCATTCACCAACAGAACGTGGTTCTTCAGTCATGTGTCCACGACATAAAGTTCTCTTCCAATTTCAAATCCAAACAGTTAATCAGTACACATACTTAACTATGTATCAGTAAGAAAACAAGCTTCTTTTCAAAACATCCGTAAATGGCAAACAGCAGTAAGGGAAAAGCACTGTGTGCACAGGCTGGGAACCAGAGCATGCCATCTTTATAACCAGTCCTCAAACTCAAGGAAATAACCCGTTCCAGTCCAGAGCGACATACAAATGCTTCAAGGGCAGGGACACGCAGTTTGGTGAATCCTAAGTTATACACCAGGGAAGACGAACTGAAAACCACCACCAGCTATTAGCAGGTGTCTCACATTGACACCCGGACTTACATAAAAGCATTCCTGGCTGAACTATTACATCGCATTTAGCAAGTAACAGCCATTTCCTGTCATTTGGCACCTACTACAGTTGTCCCTATTTTAATGTCTCAGTGTTGAGACTGCCTCTCCTGGAACGAATATAACAATGCAAAAGCATTAAGTCATAGCCACTAGTTGTGTGATTTGTTTTTTTCCCCTCTGCTACTGCATTAAGAGCCGCGATTTAAATGAGCTCACCTTTAAAACGAGCAGGCACAGGCTTCCTAGGCAGAGTGATTATGATTCCTAACAAAGAATGGGAACGGAATGCAGCTGCAGGTTGCCTGTGCTCCCCTTGCTTGCTTCCCGCGTCAGCTCCAGGTCCCAGCAAGTGTTCAGGGGTTTTAAGCAACAGGAAAATAAAAAAAGAATTATAATGCTTTCCTTTGTGAGGATCAAGAAAGTAAAAAAAAAAAGGAACACTGGATTAGCCGAAAACTAAACTATACGGCTCCGCAGATTATATTAAGGAAATTATTGAAGCTCTTTCACATAAAAATTCTAACCATGCTGACATTTACCGATTACAACTCACAGAGCATATGCAACATATTATTTTAAAACAAAGTAATCAGAAAAGAAATATAGTTCTTTTCTATCAAACTTCACTTAAAAGCAAAACCTAAGGTCGACTCATCTTTAAATCAACATTTCAGTAACAGAATCAAGTCACAAATATTGTATTAGGTCAAAGTCAAAATCTGATTCTACAATACTGTTCTCAAAATAAGGAAACTGGTAAATCTTGACTTGCAAGTCTGATTTGCTGTTCAGTAACTGAGGGTCCAGCTGGCCAGGTGGATCAGTAGGTAAAGACACTTGCCCGCAAGCTCGGTGGCCCGAGTTCGGATCTCCAGAAGAACCTGCGTCAAAGCAGGGAGAACCAACTCCACAAAGTTGATCCTTGATCTCCATGTGCACATGTGTGTCTCCTGACCCCCAAAGGGTAAAGATTTACCTTAGATTTAACAGTTAGCAATTTCCAAGCTGTGGGCTACTTTGAAGACATTGATGCTTTTTAATTCTTATCAATGATTCTTATGATCATTCTGGTTTACTCACAACAGGTAAATAGCCCCCTGCCATTACAAACTATTCCTTGGTTAAAGCTCTTCTCAAATCAACTGTTGCTCAGCTCTGGATTCTTCTGGACACGGTATCTACGTACTTCAGGCCCACATACTGCAGCTCACTGGTGTTCTGAGAACGCAAATGTTATGCTTTCAGGATTTAGTTCAAGTGGTTCATCCTCCGGGTTACGCGTCTCTACTGCAGTAATCAAGTCTCTTGCCTCCAATGTTCCCAAAGTGCTTTTACAGTCCTTTCGGCATTTGCCAAAGTAATTGTAAGTATTTGTCAGCACTGACTTCCGTCACAGCTCACTTCGGCAACATGCACTCCTTAGTGTATGTATAGCATTCTAGTGTTTACGATCTGTTATATAGATATTTTTGAGTTTTTTTATCTTAAAGTCTGTTTGCTCATTTTTTTTAATGTGAGAAGAAAACTGCACACCAAGTCTACGTACCAAATAGCTTGCCTCTTATAATCTAAATATAACAGACAGACAAGGATTTTTCTAAAATTAATGGGGAATTAATTAAATAAAGAAAACTGGTTCTAAAGTCCAGGGGCCAAGAACCAACATTATACAAACCTAACATTGTCCACAACCTAAAAAACATTAAGTGTACTTTAAGTAAGAAATGAGCCAAGGATTTACCTATCCTTAACAAAGAATGATTATAAGGTTATCGAACACTCAGCTTCATGTAGGAATTTAATTAAGCCATTTATTGCTTCAAATGTGTTACCATGAACATTTAAATATACACTACAGCAGTAAGGCCTCATTTTTCCCCACCTATAAACTGCAAACTCACACGTGGGCCTTTTATGCCACCCACTGTTACAGAAGTTTTGTACAACAAAGACTCTGAATGTCTTGGTGTAAATGCAACAAGTGTATTATATTAATGCTGGAAGGACTGCTTTAGTGAGGTAGTTCCATGTTTGCTAATATATGGTATGTACGTATATACATCTCTATCTCATTTAGTAACAGGTTCTACTCAGTTCTAAGTATTTAATGTAAAATTTTGGTGTATATACTTTCTTTATATATAGTTTGTAAGAGAGTCAATGTTTGAGCTCAAAGCTTGCTACCTTGTTTTCTTTCTAAGAGACTCTTAAGTACAGCAGAGAGAGAGGAGCTGTAGGGACTCAATATAGGAATGTTCCTGACTCAACAAATAAGGTGATGTCCTCTAGATAGCTCTCAGGGTGGATGACTTTAGAAGAGTCACATTGTGTGACTGTGTGTAAGCCTATAAACGCCTCTCATCCAAGCATCTCCAGAGCTAACAGAACAACTGTATACATTGCTTAGAGGCTTACAAAATACTGTGAAATCATCACACTCTTGATGATATTAAATCCTAAGGACTGTATGAACCCGTCTTTGGGGCTGACAAAAGTTATAAGGTAAGCCTGTGTCAATTCAGCATTCCAGGATCTTACAGCAAGATGAGGCTCCTAAAATCTGTCAAATCTCTACCCTTTAGGTAGCATTACATAGATTTAACACTGCCTTTTGAGTACATTCTAAAAGATTCAGAAGTGGGCTTCATTAAAGCACAAGTCTGATGGATTTCATATATTCCAATATTGAGAAGTCTGATCTTTGAGGTTTCATCAATTTTTCTACCCATCCACTGAACTTTTATTAAGTCAAGCCTCCACGATGTGAAGTCCATCGCCTAAACTGCACGCACAGTAGGAGTGCTTGGAAACCTGCATTGCCTTGGTTTCACAAAGCCCAGAGTGATTTAAGAGTTAATTAACTGCCACATCACGATGTCACAGAATTAAAAACAGAACTGTATTTTAAGGTCTCTTTAAATCATACTGGCCACACTGCTTCCAGTCCAAACATCTATAGCCATGATTTTCATTATATCTGCTGTAATTAGGTTCTTTTTATATCCCTTAGATTCAAAGCAAAGCCAGAGAAATATTCTAGAAAAATACATTTGACACTTCAAATTTACATTTAAAATGTTCTTTCCTTATCCTCATAGCACAATTTCCAACCATTATTATAGAAATCATAGATTACATAGCATTCTGCATGCTAACCTCTAACCTTTTTCGATTATGAAAATTAGAAATAAATTGCAATTAAGAAATTTTCATAATTAAGTGTGTAAAGTATAAATACAAGTTATTTTTTTAAAAAACTTTATTTTAACACCTAATACAATTCCAATTTAAGGATTACTCGCACAAAAAAATAAACACATTTGGTATAAAAATGTATCACTTTAACGCCCTTTCCCCCAGAGGCCCCACCCCCACCCCCTTGAGCTTGAGCGGCATTCTATCTGGATGCAGAAACATGTAGACTAATGGCACGGATCGGGTTTACCTACAGGAGTTTCTGTTTATGTACCCAGGTACTCTAGAGGACCTCAGCCCACTTTATCACATAAACCAATCCCTTCAGCCTGCTGAATGAGTTTCACAAAGAAACAAAGCTTATTATAAAGGCATCTTAAAAACCATTATCTTAATCCTTTTTCGAAGGACTGACTTTTTTTGTTTGTTTTTTGTTTTTTTTTGCAACCATTTATATACAGTGTAACATAACAGCTCTGGAGTACAGTACATGCAGCAGAATATACCTGTTGAATATAAAATTCTTTCTTAAAATCTTCATCGTTGGAATTCTTTGAAGTTTAAATTATAGAATGCCCATTACTTTGAGAAAATGGTTGAGGAGTACAAATGTCTGCATATGTTGGCCACAGAAATAATCCAAGGCTAACTGGAATAATATTCATAGCACACCAGGAGTGCATAAATAATTTACTTACATTATTAAAATACAACTCATAAAATTCAAGTTCAAGATCTTATAGGATTGTCTATGTAATCCTTTAAGTGGTCGCCTGGAAATGAGTTGTTTCTTCGTCCTCGTGTCGTTCCTTCTAGAGTCCCGTATAAAATGCCGAGCTGAAGCTCTCCCTTCCTGCGGTGAAGCCCCTCTCTATTTGTGTCGACTGCCTCTTCTCTTCATGGCAGCCGTGCACTGCGGACAGAACCACTTCCCCTTCGGTGCTTCTGTCAAGCCGACACACCCATAGTGGAACCACTCTATTGGACACTGGAAAGGAAACATTAAAAGAGGGGGTTGGTATTTCTAAAGAACACCTAGTAAAAAACTGCTCAGGACACACAGTATTTCATTAACCAAACCTAGATGTGTGCAATCAGATTTCCTGACCCTGGCAATGACTTAAAACATTCCTGAGTCTGACTGATTTACCTCATGGATGAAAAAATGGACACACAGAAAAAGGATGCTTCTTTGATAAGAGGGAGGCTCATGGACTCTATGCCTGAGCGTTAAGAAATGGACATTCATTCACCGCCGTCAACTTGGAGAGTCAGGCAATGCCATCTTCCAAAGGTAAAAGAAGATGAATTTTACATGAAGGAAAACATGTGAAAGACTTAAAAATATCCAACCATCATTGTTCCCTGGAAGTGGAATGAGCCAGCTGTAACTAAAGACATTAAATGTCTGGGTTTCCTTTCTGGTGCTCTATTCAGAGATATGGAGGAAAAATCCTCTCTGAAATACTCAGAAATTCTTCACTCCACAGGAACTCTCAAGACCTAAACAGCACAGGAGGAACTACAGGGACCCCAGAGGACATTGCTTTAAAACACCCCTACACCACCCCCCTCGACACACACCCAGACACACCCAGATAGACACACACACACACACACACACACACACACACACACACACACACACACACACACACGATGGCATAGGACAGTTGGGGAGGGCCTGTGCCCTTCTAAAGAGCACACTGCACCCACCCTGCCAGGGAAGGAACACACACAACTGTCACTGCAACAAGGCCAATCCTTGTGACTCTTAATATTAGAATTCCAATACTACTGGTGTCATCACGGTCACAGATTTCATGCTATTCCTTTGAAGTACGACAGGTAACTGCTGTAGGGCAGGTAAGGAATGAGCCAAAATCCCTAGACAAAGTCTGTTCAGTATTTAATCAAACGTGCATATTTAACCTAAATTAAATACCTTTTGTGGTTTGAACATGAAATTTCCTGATAAGCTCAGTTGGTCCCCAGCTAGTAGCACTGTTTAGGAAGTTTCTAGAAACTTTAGGACAGGGAACCTTGCTGGAAGTGCTTCACTGGGGGTGGGATTTGGGGTTTTATACCCTGCTACCACTTGTACTTGCTGTCTCGCCTTCTGCCTCCACTAGGTGGGTGAAATAGTGTCAGGCAGCTTCCTGACTACCAGGCCAGCCTCACATTCCTGCTGCCATGCCCTCCCTGCCAAGATGGACTGTATTTCCTTTGGAACCATAAGTCAAAAGACACTCTTCCCTGACTTAAGCTGCCCCCGTCACGGTGTTCTTATCAAGTAACTAATACCCTTCCTAGGAAAGGAAGCAGGAATCCTTTCTCAGACCGTCTCTAATTTTCCCATCAGAGATGGCTCATATAGCCCAGGTCCCTGGTGGAGAGAATGTCAAAATCTGCAATAACGGGAGGGGATGCCCACATTAGGTCTTAATTAGCTCTGAGCATCATCTGCCCAGAAGAGTTTAGGGAAGTTTCACTTCTTCAATGGGATAAACAGCCTGGACTCTAGTAAATATAGTATCTTGGGCAGAAAGAAAGGAAAGCACTTGAACTGTCGGCAGCAATCCTTGTAAATTTAATCTGAACCTGACACCCAGTAATACCACTCTGAAAAACTAAGGCAGGAAAATCATTAAAAGGCACGATCCTTTTCGATCCTTTTATGGCCACGTAGAGACTTCCAGCAGGATAATGTAGTTGTCACAAATGGAAACCTGATTTCCGAACTGGGAAGCAGAGTTAGTAAGACAACTGCTCAGTCATCCACATTTTTACACCCCAGTACAGAGACACAATACTCACGTCTTGGTTATCACATCCCACCATCTCTCCATAGGATACCTGGGTGAAAGAAAACGAGATGAACATTATAACTTTGTAACAAGCATTTACTACAAACCAGGTGTTTATAGTATCAGAGAAGTGAGAGAAACTCAATAAACACACAATTAAGACGAAGTTGAGAATATGGTGGGTTTTGCGACTGTCGTTCATAAAGACTATGGGAAAAGGCAAAAGGATCTGCCCAGAAACCACCCACTCTTTGGAAGTCTGAAAGAACTCGCTAGGAAAGCCACCGACAGGGATCAGGTGTGGTGGTGATGCCGTCTGATGGTTCCTACTCCCTCCTGGCTCACTTCTGTACCAACAGACTATTTCACTGACTCTGCCTACGGAGGCCAGAGGTACACATTAGGTGTTTTCATCAATGAATCTCCACAGAGTTTGAGATGGGGATCTCCCAAAATATTAACAGTGGACATAATAAAAATAATACAAAATATAGCCAACTGTGCTAGAAGTTAATTCAGAAGAATATAAAATGGTTTTTAAAAGACCCCAGTACTAAAGCCAACTAAAATGGTCATGTAATACAAAACTTTCAAACTGGCACGTGTAGTTTGTAAGAGAAAATAATACTGGGCTTTAGGAAATACTATGCATATCAATTTTAGGTACTGTAGTTTTAGAAGTATCTTGGCAGACTATATTAAACATTGATAACATCACTGAATTTAAAAGGATTAATAAAAAGTATGAAAGAAATTACATTAAAAATAATGCTTATTAAAATATCTGTAATCTAAAAGAAAAGAGAATTATAATATACAGCTAGGTATGCACTAAATAAATTATGGTACAAAGTATAAGAGCTAACTCTGAAAACATTTTAAAATGAGTATTTTTTAGTAAACAAAGGACAGTTATAAAAAGAACATATTGTGACTATTACTATCAAACTCACAGTCATAAAAACCATATAACCTCCATATATATTATGTGTATGTATCTGTTAGGGAATGAATGTCTACACAGCTCTAAAATTTCTATTTTGAAGCCATAGCCCTCTCTGACTGGGTCTGTGAGGAGTAGTTATAGTTAAGTAAAGCCTGAATCTGATGGTTCCCGTGGTTATCTGAGAAGAAAAACTGAAAGGACGTTGGCACATGCTTGCGTATCTGCACAATATGATCTTCTTCTCTCTGATTCATAAAAACTCAGTAAAGACAGGACTGTCTTCAATTCAAAGAGCGGCCTTACCAGGCACCTAATTAACCAGCACCTTAATCATGGATCTCCTGGTCTCCAAAACCACAAGGAGATGAATTTCTGCTGTGTAAACCACATGACCCATGTGATATTACATCATGCATGCAAGGTACATGCGGGTATGACATCAAAATGTCTCACCATAGGTAGTATGGGAAAGTCCACTTACATGTAATTCACATTTCTTTATATTCTTGGTATTTATAGCAAATATACTACTTTTATGAATTCAGTAAATAAATTATGTAAATAAATCATTCTTGATTTTAGCTAGAATAAAAATGTGCTGATTTGAAAGTTATCTTCCTTCTTGTTTATTCAGACTGCACTTTTACAGACACGCAGCAGACTTTACCTGATTACAGATGCAATACCGGGGTTCATTTGGGTCGTAAGTCCAATCGACCTGACTGTTGGAATCAGATTCGGGCACTACCGTTGTTTGCTGGGAAACTTCTTGTACTACAGTTGAAGATGACGAACACAGAGATAAGGAGGAGGAGGACGAGGATGAGGATGAGGAGGAGGACTGCTGGCTTGAAGACTTGGTGTTATTTCTGGAAGAATTAAAGGAAGATCAGGTGCATTTGCTCACTGGGAAGGTTCCCTGAGAGTGACTAGTAACCGACAAGAAAAGAAAGGCATGCTGAGGTCTGATGCTACGTTTACAATTTGTTTTCTAGAGAACAATTTCCTTTAAAAAGGAAATAGTCTCAAAATCTTCTACTTAAAATAAATATAAGAAAATTCTCTTAAAACCTTTCCAACTTTTAAAAATAATTTCTAAGTTAAGATTACTATTTATTGTTGACTTAAAATTTTTGGTAGTGTTCAAGAATAATAGTTACACTATTTCACATTGTTGTTTTTACAGTAAATTGAAGAGTTCTCATCAAAACCTAAGTACAAATATATGAAAGTATTTGGTAAAAGTCCTAACATTAGCTGGCATGTACCCTGTCTACCAAGTATAAAATATGGATCTCAGAGTATCAAAATTCAGGAACTGTTTACCACCAACTCCAATCTAGAGTAATAAATGCAGAAACTTATTATAAGGAGTTTCACTAAATGTGGGTGATTCATATCAATTTTAAAATGAATAACAGTGCTGTGAACACTTTACATTGATTATTCTTTCAGAAGATTTTGTAGAGCAGTAATAAATGTAAAATAAAATCACAATGAATTCTTAGATAACTAATTCTTCTGGCCTCTCATTTGCACCTTTTTTCCTTCAGACAACAGGGTCTCTACTGTAGTCCTGGCTGGCCTGACCTCCTTATGTAGATTAGGCTGGCCTTGAGCTTGAGGTAATTCTCCTGCCTTCGAAGTGCTAAACTTACAGATGAACATTGAATTTGCAGTATGTATAAATACCCAGTGTAGTCATTACCTTAGATGAACAATGGCACAGGATTAAGTTTTCATTTCTGCAGTTTATATAATCACCTAAGTCTCACACATACCAGGTCTAGAAATACCATCATATAATCAGTTTTAGGAACATAGGCAAAAATTCAGATACTTCACTGTTAGTCAAAACAAAAAAATCTTGTGTAAAAAACCTCCTGGGATATAATTTGCAGTTTATATTAATTTACCACTAAACACCTAAGCTAAAAGTGGAAATGGTGTCACAAAATGATTTATCTGAGAGAACAAAGGAAAGTAAAAAGAGGCCACTTACATAAACCTCAGAACAATTATAAATGACTATACAGCTTGAAAGACTTCCTGCCTCCAAGGAGCGGCTGTGCAGAGAGCTGTCTGCCTAGCCCAGTGTCCAGCCTGGGCCACCGCACCCTGCCGTGGCTAATCCCTGGAGACATGATGGACAGGCTGCACACAAACAATCTGGACAAAGACAAAACTTACTTGCTCTTCCTGCCACTGCGAGAGTCGGCGGCCGAGGAGCTGGCATTCTGTGTTAAGGTTGTCATGAGTGCCGACGAGGAGGAATAGCCTGCTGTCTCTCTGGGCATGGAGAATTCTTTTCCCAGCTGGAAGTCATTATTCTTAAACGCTTCATAACTGGCTTTTAAACTCGATGTTCTTCGTCCTTCTTTCATCTTAAGTAGACATGTATTGACAACATCAATATGTGTACATATGTATGTTCCTCTTTTAAGTATTATATGCTATGGTTATTTAAGTCATAAAAGACTCAAAATCACTTTTATGCTAAATTGAGAATAAACATGGGAAATGGAATATCTCAACTCGCACTGTGTGCACACTACAGAAATGAGCTAACTGAGGACAACACAGAGGAAAGCCCGATGATACAGAGAGAACAGTAACTGTCCTCATAATGACGAGAAGGTAACTTGAACACTGACTAGGAGAGGGGTCAGTGTATGATACGCACGATGCATCACCCTGTACCCAACAGCTTCTCTGCATTATTAATAAAACATCACCTAGTCTAAAAGTGCACCTTCAAACTCAAACCACGTGATGTGTGAGACCTCTGCTAACACCTAGTGGTTCCTACTGAGGTTTGCCAATGACGGGAACAAAGTGGAGCATTTGTCTCTAACCTCCGACTATTTACCTGTGCTGTTGCTTGCACTGCCTGAGCTGCTGCCATGGTGATGGCCCCTGCGCCAGCCCCTGAAGATAATGAACCAATATTGTAGGATGCCAGGGGTTGGGACGAGTTCACATTGTAAGCATTGTTGCAGGAAGCTGTGGAATTATTATTTCGACAGCCTGTAAAGAAGAAATAAAAATGGTTGCAGAGAACATAATGTTACTGAGATTAAAATAAATTATGACACCATATATAATCATGAAATTTAAATTCTTCGTATACTTTAGGAATTGAGTCAACTGAGAAATACGAAGCAATTTTCCTTTTCTCCACATGTAGACTTTAAACAGACAGCACATGTGTGAATTGTAATCTCGAGTGCTTCTCTATCCCTTACTCCAACACAAACAAAACAAGCAAACTACCCCTTTCAAGAGAACAAACTCACCCAGCGTGTTCTCCTTAGAAGCATCAGATGTAAGGGTGGACAGGAGAGCTTCGGATTTGAATTTCTTTTCGGGGATATGGTCTGTTGCTGTATGGTGAGAAGTTGGATTATATTTCCTTTCTGAATCAAAAGAAAGAATTCACAAATTTCAACCTTCAGGGGACTACAGAGAGGAATACTTCCACCCCTTTATAAACGGTACAGTTATGATCTAGTTCCTTGTGAAATGGACCATTATGCTCACCAAGGAGGGGACAAGCAAACAGCCTTTGTCATGTGTTTCATCGAGAGAACAGACATTTCAAGCACTTTAGAAACTAGGAGCAAAAAACTAAAGACAATCCAAGATGACTACAATTTCACATATATCATGAGAGAACATCCATTTTAATATATTGACTATCATTTAGAATAGCTTTCAATTTACCCCCTCTTTCCTATTGAATTGACTTCTCAAAACTGTAGCACCACCACCAATTCCCTTATTCACTAACTCAGTAATAATGAGATTTTATCACATGACAAATATCAGGTTGAGCACTGAGAGGCAAGGCTGAAAGAAATGGGCCTATGTGAAGAAGTACATAGTTCAGGTCAGTCATAATACTCCCTAGGTCTGTTTTATATACTCTGCACTGTGTTTATAGAACAGACTTCCTGCTCCCAAGCTAAACATATGTTGCTTAAATGGAGAGTCTACAAGTAAACTGTGATAAAAAGCCTAGTTTTTAAAAATGGAAGGGAAAGGCTATTTCTCATTTGGTTGTGTGGAGCTAATAGAAGAGAATGTATAGGTGACATTCACAGTTTTAAACTGTCCTTGAAGCAGACTTACTTTCCACAGGAGTATGTGAATGAGCGTGGTGATTGTTCACTGGCTGCGAAGGAGCATCTAATTCCAAAGATCCTGGAGAGAGGGCACAGAGACAAGCCAGGATTAAATGTCACCATAGAACTCCACACATCAACCAACCACAAACCATATGCCCCCTCACAGATGACTGTCAAATTCTGGTGCATATGCAATATGATTTTAGACAGATATGTGGAGAGTTACTGTCTTCAAATTTCATGGTGAGCAATCCTCTCTTTTAGTAGTAAGACTCATTTCTCAGTATTCCCCTCGGTAGACAACAGCTCTAAATACGCTGCTATCTACCTGGAGAATCTTTGATGCTGGGTACCCCATGAATAGGAAAAAGGACACAACAACTGTATGAATGGTCAGAGCTAAATGAGTCAATCCAGTAACAGAATTGAAGGTCTTTGAATAGGTAATCCTAAAGGTCCAGGTGATATTATTGCATACAAAGGAAGAAATCCAATCACAGAAATTGTGATACCAACAACTCCACAAAAGAGCTTAGGGCTTTGCCTGCAAAAAGTAGAGGCTACGATTCCTCACATCGAACCTTAAACCTTCTACAGAAGCTCTGAACTTGTTAATGATTGCTGAGATAAAACTATGTCGGGGGCAGGATGCAAGAGTTTTATGTGATGCAGTCCCATTTCATGTGTCTGGGTCCTTGGAGTGGATGTGTTATTAACCTTCCTGCAGCAGTGAGTAGGCAGGCATGGCTTATTCACAGCCACCAACAACGTTTCCAAAAGAAAAAAGAAAAATACCTTCAAAGGCCGTCATACGATATTTTACTTTGTTCCCCAATATCTATTATCCTCAGATAAGTTTCCTCCAGAATAAAAGTATCACCAATTAAGAAGATAATTATGTGAAGTGATGATCGACTTTTAAATTAAACTGCAATTCTCATTAACAGACACACGCTGGGCTTGTCCAGTTGCCTGTGTAAACACAGCTTGGGTACCATGTGGTCATGAAACCCACTATCTGCAGTAGAAACAGGAACAAGTTCTGGCTGGTGAATGTACCAAGGAATGAGGTCCACTGGAACACTGTAACCAAGCGCTCACACTGTAACCGAGCGCTCACACTGTAACCGAGCGCTCACACTGTAACCGAGCGCTCACACTGTAACCGAGCGCTCACAGGAACCACCCCCAGGACTAACTTGGTTCTATTAACACTCAGTGCTGCCTCCTCTGACCCTACCAACAAACTTTTATCTCACCCATTTAGGCTAAAAAAGATGTTCAAGTGGTTGAAGACAGACCTCAATCTTGCTCACATTTTGAGGAAATCTCCAGAGTTAAGCCCAGGAAATATTTTGTACTGAGTTTAAGCACATCAAGAACAAATATCTTACAACAACAACAAAAAATATTAGGATGGCTTCTTCTGATAAGGGGAGGTTTTGAAAAGACTTCCTAACAAAAGAGGAAGTGGTACGGAACCAATGGAAATCTCAGTTCACACAGGTGAGGCAAAGCTTCAAGAAGTTCCTCAGGAGGAAAACCCAACCTTCCTCTGAGCTCAAGCATGTACAACAGATTTGACTCGTTTCTCATTTTGGACACTTGCACTTTTCTGCCTTTCTGCTAACTCCTGATCAAATTAGCATATGTGGATATTAAGCACTCACAGAGTGTGCAATGTGGACACACACACTCGGAATCACAGACCTCTGGAGGCCGGGGCAGCAAGCTCCATCTTAAAGTGAAAACAGTACAAACTGGAAAGACTTTGTACGCTATCTTCATAAAGACTGGCAGCTTGTATATTTCTCTCAGTGTTTATGACCCAAAAACGTCAATGCTAGACTAGAAGTTACGGGACCCAGAGGCCACCACCCACCAAAGGGCATATATGATCTGGCAGGCTCCTGTGAGAAATCTACTCTCCAAGGTGATGGAAACCCATAACTTTTACTTACGCCTCTCCAATATTTCCGTAATTCCAGCATTATCAGCTTCCAGCTCCATTTTAAACTTAGCCAGCTCCTGGTCCAGCTTTCTCAAGTGGCGATCTACCTGTTTTAAAAAAAAAAAAAAAAGGTAACACCAAAATCTGGGGCCCAGCTAACACACAGTCTAATGAGGAAACTTCAATATTTGTTTCTTTTTATTAAGTCTGCTTCATATTTTTAGGCAAGTTAATCAACCTTCATCTTAGAGCACTATGCTAATATTCCCCCAACCTTAATTTTAAGAAAGCAGAGTCTCAAGTCTGTTAGGAAATGTTCTGTAACTGATTTTCCGAAGAGGGGCTGTGAGAATCCAAGTAAGTACAGGGTTCTGAGGGCTGGAGAAACAGCAACTTTCCAAGTGTGCCTAAGTTACCTTCTGCCTGGGCTAACCTGGAGCCGCGCATGGGCCTCAGAGCTGCTCTTAGCCTACCAGAGGGAAGACTCTCAACCAACAAATGCAATGAGCGCCACACAGCAGCGACGTGGGCCACTACTACTGCCAACATGACTGCAACAAGGGATATTAACTAAAATCTACATTTGTGAAAAAGCTTGGCTTAGGTACAGCAAATTTTTATTTTACCATTTACTTCTAAATCTTTTCAAAAACAGTAAAATTATGACACTTTCAAGTAGCGGTGTTGTCAAACATTGTTATCTTTCCAAACTTACTATTTTAAAGGTAAATAAATATCCATGAAATTCTTTAAGAGATATTTTATTACAACACTAACAATTTTTTTTTTCCAAAATCTAGCCTGACTGATCACTGTTAAGACTAGGGACAGCAGAAGATGGAGAAATGGCTCAGCTCTAAGGTTAAAGATGCTTATGTTCTTACAGAACACCAGAGACTAGGTTCCCATCACCCACATGGGATGGCTCACAGCATTCCCCCTCCACAGGCACTGCTCTCATAAACACAGACCCATTTAACAAATGAAAAGGAATATGCACAGCTAAAATACAAAAGGGAATCTCAAAGACAAGTGAGCTGCTGGGGGTTGTGGTGTAGGCCTTTAACTGGGAAGAAAGAGTACACAGGATCTCTGAGTTCCAGCCACAGTGAAGCATGAGCTACATGGTAAGTTCCTGGCCAGCATAGTCTACATGGTGAGCTACAGGTCAGCCAGAACCACATAGTGAAATGTTAACCTAACACTCCCCCCACCCCACCGTTCTCAACAATAACAAACTCCAAACCACAATATATTACAATATATAAGATGAAGAACAAATTTCTAGTAAGTTGTTCAATTAAATACTTTGTTTCTAACACTAAGAGGAGGAGGACAAAACGAAAGACATGATGCAGATCAGATGCTAAGGCCATGTAACAACTGTGCCCTGTGCTTTAGATTTTGTCTTGGTTATGTTTTTGTTGCTGTGATAAAACACCATGCCCAAAAGCAACTTTAGGGGTAGTTTACTTTCAGGGTAAAATTCAAGAGGCAGGAGCTAATGCAGAGGTCATAGCTCATGGACTTGTTCCTCATGGCTTCTTCAGCCTGCTTTCACACAGCACTCAGGGCCCTCCCATATGCATCAATTAAGAAAGCGTGCCAGTCTTGCTGGAGTGGTCTGAATAAAGATGGTAGCCCATCCGGCTCATCACCGATTTGAATGCTTAGTTACCAGGGAGGGGGACTGTTTGAAAGGCTTAGGAGGCATGGCCTAGCTGGAGCATGTGTGGGCCCTTGTTGGGGAAAGCATGTCACTGGGGGTGAGCTTTAAGGTTTCAAAAGTTCATGCCAGGCCAAGAGTCAGTCAGTCAGTCAGTCAGTCAGTCAGTCAGTCAGTCAGTCTCTCTGTCCGTGTCTGTGTCCCTCTCTCTCTGTCTCTCTCTCTCTGTCTCTGCCCGCCCCCCCCCTACTGATCAGAATATAGTTCCCAGCTATGCTCTAGTGGCCTTCCTGTGTGCTGACATGCTCCTTGAAAATGATAGACTAAACCTCAGAAAGTGTATTCTATTATAATGGTTGCCTTGGTCCTGGTGTCTCTTCACGGTAGAGACCCTTGTTCCTAGGCCAGTTTGGTGGGGGTGTTTTCTCAGTTGAGGTTCCCTTTTCCAAGAGGATTCCAGTTGTGCCAAGGTGACATAAAAATAGCTAGGACACATGTCCTCACCCTAAAATTTAAGGCAATCCTCTTTCCATGAGAAAACAAAGAGCAAGGCAAAAGCAAAACACACACACACACACATACACACACACACACACACACACACACACCACTGGCTCAGATGAGTAAAGTGGCATGCACAAGACTATACAGCTTTCATATTACAGACATAAGATTCAATGGTCTATATGGAGTAGACAATGCATCCTCACTTATATCTAATACTTTTTGAAACTCTGTTTAGGAACAAACTGTTCGTTCTTTTTAAACATAGAGATGCATAATTCAAATAGAATAATAATGTCCTATTGCTTATATTTTGTATGCTAGCAACAACTTTCAACATATTTCTTCATCATTTTTCAGCCATTTAAAGCCTAGTTATCACTTAATATTTACATACAAATTACTCTTCAGAATTTGGTAGAAGTCATGGTTATAATATGTAAAGCCTACTGGTGTCATATGTTTGGGCTAGTCACTCCTATTCATAGGACACAGATAACTTTTGAGCATCCTCTAATAGCATCTTGCCTTCAACAAAAGAATGATCATAAATTTCCATTATTCAACAGTATAGTGTCTCTTTCATTGTCAAAATGTAATCTTAAGGGAACTCAGAATAATGAAATATATTCATTTTAAAACACCACAATGAAAACCTTCCACCAATTTATCTAAAATTAAACTTACAATAAACACTGAGTTTCTGGTATGTACTTGGCGGAGGTGAAAAAAATCCCAGCCCTCACTGAAATTAGAATTTATCCAACAAATCAAAATTCATAAAATGTTTAACATAATAAAGACCAGACCACTGAAGATACGATGTAAACGAAACAAATACACATCAGTTCAAAGGGAGTGGTCCGTGGTCCCAGAATGAAACCATGTGATCCTGGACTGTGGCAGACACAAAGCACGGAGGACTGAGTGAAAAGCACACTGCATTTAAAGAGATGGAAGAGGGGAATTATAAAAATGTAGACAGTCAAACAGTACGTTCAGAGTAAGAGAAAGAATGGTCTAGTCTGTAACACAAAGAATTGAGGAAGAATATTGGAATCTCAGCTGGGAGAGTGGTCTAAAGTGATGTGAAGGCGTTTTCCCCACACCATACACTTAATTCATCCTCTCTCTACTTGAAATTGTTTTATTAAATATATTATTGATGAAGTTCACTAGATGACTCAGAAGAATAGAATTTAAAGAATTAAAAATCCTCAAAACTAATTTCCTACCTCAGCAGGCAGAGCAGCTGTAACCACCTTGAGGGTGGCAGCTCTGGAAATGGCTTCTTGTTCAAAAGCAACTGTGAACTAATTACTTTTTAAGCAACTCTCAGAGTATGTGAATTATTTTTCTTAAACTTATCATTGTTATACTTACTAAAATAAAATTAGAAGTCAGAGAATAAATTGGCCAGATGATTAACCTTTAGCGAAACCCCCAAGATAGAGCTATGCAAGCGGTGGTGAAGAACTATAAAAGGAGCTGAATTCAACTTAACTGAAATCTTGCACCTCCCTTTGACCCACATGAGTGGAAGGGCCTGTTCCTGTTGGTCACTATCATGAGCACACAGGTGTCAGGCGGAACAAGGTCTTCGACTCTGCCACCCCTCTACACATACTTGAACTTGTAAGGTTGGTTTACAGTAATAAAGAGGGTATTAGTCTACTTAGGAGAGAAAGTGTGTTTGCCACAGATTCCAAAGTCAAAGTTAAGCACAGAGTCTTAATGATTAGTTCCTCACCTAACAGCAATAAATGCTATCCACAAAAGCTCTCCTTCTACAGGTCCAAATCACTCTGTAACCCCAACCACAATGGCTCAATCTAAACTACTCTCCTTTCCCAGGACTTTTCTGAGGCAGAGAAACATTGCTTGCCATGTTCACAAGAGTAAAGAATTTAGTCAGACTTGGCCTCTTTGTATGAAACAACAAAACCCATCTCCTAATACTTTAGAGTTGTAGAACTTTATTTTTCTCTTTTGAATCTGTCAGTTTTTCAATATTCAGATTTTACAATGTGTCAGTGATGGACTTACATTAAATAAACACGTAACTGTTAAAAAGTTTCCACATGGTCCATCACTTCCCAGACAGTTGAATTTTCCAATTTAGACATCTAGCTTGACCTTAGAGAATGAGTAGTTTATTAGATCCTAAGAGAAAATCGATAGCAGTAGCAGGTAAGTTTACCCAGGAAAGGATTCTGCCGTAATAAAGGTGAACTGGTAGAGGTACAGGGAGTAATGACATCAAAGTATCCCCTGATAAACCATAAAATGGTCCTTGACATCTCTAAATTCTATGACTAAACCAAAGTGTGAACTATTCTGTCTTTGGCTTAACCAAGTACTTGGCCCAAGAACATAAGCTACCTCTAACCATCTTCCTAAAAGACAGCAGGGACTAAAAAGACAAATCAAAAGGTTAGACTCCCATAATATTATCTCCTTATTTAGACTATCAGGTGAAGTTTATAGGCAGAATGTGGGTCTGAGGTTCAATCTCCTCAGGTCCAGGCCGGAATACATAAACGGAAGCAAACTCAAGAGTGCTGAACAATGCCAAACTACGGAAAGCACCCAAGCACTAACTAGAAGCTGGAGTCTTGGCAAAGTGGGCAGAAGTCAACCTGACTGGGTACTGCAATGGAAAACTGCTTAGATGGTGGGATTTGGGTAAGGAACACAAATAAGTGTTTAATTACTGATTATATATCAGGTTTAGGAAATTATCTAACAAGGTAACTTTTTGTTTTGTTTCTAGATTATTTTTTATTCATAGATGCACAACTTTTTTTTCCTTAATAAATGACATAACCAGCATAGTGTTGGTCAAAGGAATACATTCACTGATATTAAAAGCAAAGAAAATGTTCCAGTATGAAAAAGCATAATGAAATCCTCTTTTATACAAAACTCTGAAACATGAAATCTGACTACAGACAGACTCAGTGCCTCTAAGAAAATGTATATACAGAGCTGCAGGCGTTTGAGATTTCCAATGTTTTCAGATCTGGGGAGCTTTACATAAAACACGGCGGTATCTTGAGGGCAGAGTCAACTCAACACAAACCTCCATCTCATGCGCTCATAATCTAAGGTGCTATCCACATCCTGCTTTGCTGTCAAGATATGAAATAAAACCAGACATAAATGTTTTTACTAGTAGCATCATTCAACATCCACAAAGCTTCATTTCTGGGGAACACTTCACATTTTGAACCTTCAAATTAGTAAAGTCTACTCAACTATTCTACAAGCCTGTAGAGGTCAGAGACCAGCTTATGTGAGTCAGTTTACTCCTTCCACCATGGGGGTTCAAGAAATCAGATTCAGGTCACCAGGCTTCGTAGCAGCCTTTACAACCTGAGCCACCTTGCCAAGTGGAAGATTTAGCATTTTAAATGCTTCTTTTTGTTGAGCAAATCCACAACTCTTCCTTTAGAAGAACTCTTTCACAATTATCATATTATCATATGCATTAGAAAAATAAATTAAATTCAAGAAACTAAAAAAAAAAAAACCCATGAGAACATATTAAAAGTACTAAAAAGAACTGAGCAAAGACAGGATCAAGAAGGAGCCTGCCGATCTAAGTCTGGAACAAAATACCAATGGATTTCAATCAGGGCCCCAGCATGATGACTGTGTATGTTAGAACAAGCATGATAGATTTATCAACTGGAGTCGGGCACCCCACAGTCACTCGCTCTCTTCACCTGACCAGTTGTGGATCTCTGCGATAGTCTCCATCTGCTCTACAGAGCTGCCGTGATGAGGAGTAAGAGCTACACTTATCTGTGGGTTTATACATACATATTTAAAATATAATTTCAAACTATATTGGTTGAGGAAAACGGCAGCAGTAGGTTCTTCTCTAGGGTCTATGACCTCTCTAGTACGTGGATAGGTTTACTATGTCAGGCATGCACTTCCTCCGAAAGAGCAAGCCTCGAATCCAGTAAGACAGCGATTAGTTACTCCCAAGATAAAAGGCTCACTATTGCAGCCTTGGGGACAGCTTGCTATGCCAGTCACTTTTATGGTTTGTAAGCTTTATGGTTCAGTAGGACTTGGGGACTCAGGAAAGAGGGGTAGATGGAAAGATTTTAGATACCAGAGGACCAGGACACCTAATGGTAGATGTCTTCTACACATAACACAGAATCTGCACTCATGCAATGTCAATAATGATTGTTTCAGTAAATCTGCATTATATACCCAATTGCGATGCCAACATACTCAACAAGCCCTAGATGAAGAGCCGTAGGAAATCAACAACTCGTGAGAGAAGAATCAGATTTCTTCTACGATGAGCTCCCTGTTGGCTACTCAATCCCAGTGGTTAGCTCTAAGATGTGTATATATAAGCAATGATAAGTAGAGCCAGTCACACACACGCACGCACACACACACACACACACACACACACACACACACACACAGACACACAGAGAGAGACAGAGACAGAGAGACAGAGAGAGAAAGAGAATCAATAGGTAGATAAGTAGGTAAATAGGGAGGTTGGTAGATAGATGACATATGTGAACATATATAATAATAGTAATTACAAAGTGGTCATAAATTTGAAAGGCCATGGAGAAACATGGGAGGATGTCTTGGAGGGAGGAAAAAGAAAGGCAGAAATCATGAAAATAAAATATTCATGTTTGAAATTCTTGAAAATATGTAATTTTAAAAAAGAATAAACATGATAAATCAAAATTGAAGAACCATTTAGAAAAGTTCCTCTAGTCTTTTCAGTACTTACTGAATATATTCTAATGAATATATTAGAGGGCCTAGGTACCAGAAATAGCGCAAAGGGGGTTTCTAGAGACCAGCAATGCTTTTTCTATTCTCTAGGATATGGTTATAATAATACATAATAGTCAGAATGTACATTACAGTTCAGTGCATATACACTGTACTCTTTCTAATTTCAATGCTGTTTTTAAGAAGTACTAGAACTAGCAGGTTAAACAAGTGGGGAAATTAAAACGATCAGGCCATGGCGATCGAGTGGGAGACAGGTAGGAAGCAAGACTGGAGGAGTTTTGGTGTCGCAATCTGTGTGGAAGGTAGGGGGTAGGGAATACAAAGAGCATCTGAGCCAACAATTTATTGTTTGATATGCTAACTGATTGTCCCTGCCCTCTTGACAATTGAGAGAGGGTAAAAAATTATCTATGAGCAATTCTTTCTTTTTCTTTCTTCTTCTTTTTTATTTTTTACAGAAGAAAATCTTTATTTTAGCTCACAGTTCAAAGTACAGTCCCTTTTGTGATCAAGAAAGGCCACAAAGGTGGGAACATTTTTGTTTAGCCTTCAAGTAACCATTCATGACAAAGAATGCCAAAGAAAAGAGAATGGTAAGCAGTGTTAATTGTACCACGAGTGCCCAGTGGACCAAATGAAGAAGTTATCAACTGGAGTTTCGGGAGATTGGCAAGGAGAATACAAACTGCAAAGGATTTAGGAATCAACCAAAGATAAAAGAACATCAAAAAGCCCAATGATAAACTCAAGAAAGACTCTTTCAGGACAGTATTTGTTTGGGTGTCTGTCTAAGTGTCTTTAAAAGATAAGGGAGAAGTGACTGTTTAAACGCTGTGGTATACAACCAGATGACAAGAAAGTGTAAGGAAACAAAGCAACGTCTGAAGATAAAGAAGAGAATGCATATGTGATATAGCCAAGTCAAAGACGGTGTAGGAAGGGACAGGAACGGTAGTAAAAGTGAACATTCATAAGTTCAAGACTAGCCTGAGTATATGGAGAGATCCCACCTGAGACAGACAAAGGTACAACAGAGAGACTGCAGGGTGGTGGTGGTAGAGGAATAAGAGATCAGTAAGTAAAGCTACAGAAAGAGATGACAGTTGTATACCTGCAGGTAGAGATAATGGCATAGCAGTAATTGCAGAAATGGTCACTAGAAAGCCTCAAATGATATACATTCTTGTAACTAGAAGGCAAAATCATGTAACCAGAGAGGGGATGTTTGTAGGAAATTAGGACATTGTTTTGGAAACAACCATGGGGGAGAACAGAAAAGAAACAGATTCCATTCAGACACAGGAGTAATGCACAGTGGTTATTGAAAGGATCTAAATAAAACTGAGGCTACCGAGTCTGCAGAGGTGGCAGCCTCACAGCTGCCTAGGATCTCCAACTGTGCTAAGCTACATGTGACTGTTGGTGACCGTCAGAGCAAGTGAAGACACTTTAAAATGGTAGCAATGGAGAAAGTAGTGAAAAACATAGACAAAAGTTCAAGAACAACTATAGTCTCAGATTAAAAGAAAATTGAAAAGGTAAGAGGGTTCACAGGAGAACAGACAGGAATAAAGACCCTGTTTCTTAAGGAACGACGGGCACTGCTATAGAAGCCACTGAAACTGTATACAATGAAAAGCAGAGGAACTATAAAGATCATTAAATCTCAGAAGGCAATTTTGAAGCCTAATATGCAGGGGCTAGGGAGATGGCTCAGTGGTTAAGAGCATATACTGCTTCCCAGGGGACATGTTTGGACAGCCTGTCTTCTACTCCAAAGGTTCCAAAACCCTCTGCTAAACTCCACAGGCACTGTATGATTACTGCCCCCCACAACTGGCCCCTCTTTCAGTCTCTATCTATGTATAGATATCTCTCACATGTACACACACCCCCACAAACAAATACATAAAACTGAGGCACTATGTGATATATGAAAACATAAATAATGTATAATATTCAAATCAGAGTCCATCTCACCAACACTTGATCTCTTTTGCTTAAGGGTAAAATCAAGGAAACCTTTGCTTCTACCTCTTTAAAAACAGCATGCAGTAGTAGACTTAGTACCTACTCACCAGCATCCCCCGGTGGTCCCTAGAATCCCTAGACAGAGACATCAAGCTAGAACTGAGCTGGAAGTCTCCTGTGAACTCCTCTCCCAGTGCCACTGGGGACTATGCAAACTGTTGTAGGAGAGAAATCATCAGTGTTGCCCAATTGTAAGACATGTGGTGTAGTGACAACCTGCAGGCAAGCTGAGCCCTCTGGTCCACAGCTGCCTTGATGTAAAAGGGAGTAAATTGGACTTGAAGCTCACTCCACAGGACGGAACTCATGCCTAATGTTATAAACCTGGTCAAACGTTCAGGGCTGGGGAGACCAAAGACCTTAGAGAAGAACGTATTACTATGGTTTTTGCTAAACGGCCATGTCAAATTTACTTCTAAATGCTCAAGTTTATATGTACAAGTGAGTGCTGTCCTCAGCCTGGGTCAGAGAAGCCATCTTATGTCAGTGTGTGCAGTTAATGCAGAGAAGCTAGTCAAAGTGTGGAGAGCACGGGATGGGGTGTGTTCAGCCCTAAGTGAGCATCCACATAATCTCCTCCAAGGCCTGGTTCAGTAACAAACAGGAAGATGTGAAACAAAGAACACATCTTTTGGATTTGCCACAGTGCTATACTGGCGAAGTCACCATAGCTGTGGTTACTTGCACAAGATTGAGCCTGTCAAAGTTTCATCATGGATAAGGACCTATGAGGTCCACCCTTCCTGATGGTTCGCTGTCAGTTATGGTGCCTGGGGGGTGGGGTGTCACTTTCTTCAGTGCTGGAGTCTCTGAGAAATTGGCCATGCTTCAGGAAATGCCCTCCCACCCATGTCGGTGCAAAGAACTCTGACTAAAGTGGGTCACCCAGGAAGAGGAGGCATGAAAGGAAGGATGGCTTCTTGAGAAGACTGTCTCAGCAGGAGGTGGTGTGAGAGAGGGGGCCGAGGAGTCAAAGTGATGAAAATGCATTCTACACAAGAGGTATAACTGTCAAAGAATAAAAATAAGTAAAAGAATAAAAAGAACAGCCCTCATCTGGGAGATGCACCATCAGCACTAAGTTACTAAGTTAGCAGTTACTTACCTCTAGTAACTCAGGCCTAAGCATTTTCAGAAGCCTCAGATCAGTAAACACTCGGTTTTCAAGAAAGCTGTCCTTTCCTTTTTTATTTTTAAACATTAGTTTATTTGCAATTGTACCTTTCAAACAGTTGTCAGTTTAACAAGATTATAAAATTACTTAAACATTTCACTATATTAAAAATAGCATACTTTCTTATGTGATGCTATTTTTTTAGTTTAAAGTAAGCATTTGTATGCATCATATATAAGGTGGGTGTCTTTTGTCCTAGCTAGCTTTAACTATCAACTTGGCAGCCTGTAAGCATGACTGGAGTGTGTGTGTGTGTGTGTGTGTGTGTGTGTGTGTGTGTAGTGGTTGTTAGGTGATGTGAGAGGGTCCTGCCCACTGTGGGTGGTACTATTTCCTGGGCATGTGACTCTACTGTATGAGCTGCCTGGGCAGGAGTCTGTAGGAGTCAGCACGAAGAGTCCTTCATGGTTTATACTTCCACTTCCTGTCCCAACTTTTCTCAACAAGTAACTGTAACCTATAAGCTGAAACAAATCTTTTCTTCCTCTAAGTTGCTTTGGTTAAACTATGTACACCAGTAAAGAGATGAAACTAGAACATTTCTATGATGTGTCCTGTTCACTAACATTGTATTCACATGTATCTTTCAACAGAAAACTGTATCTAGAAGACACTGCAAAGCTAAGAAAGATACAAAATATAAAAGTTAACCAAATTGAACATGGACTTTACCCTGATACAAAAAGAAATTATTTTTCCTAAAATACACAGTAAGAAGCTTTGCATTAAAAACAAGGGCTTCCTATCATGTGGTAATGATGTCATCATGACATCAATTTAAGAGGCACATGTAAGTGTATCTCTCTTCTTGGTGATTTCAAACTTTGGGAATTACTGTTGCAAGAAAAAAACACTTTTTTTTGTTTTCCTTTTCTTTTCTTTTTATTAAAATTTTTTTACATACAATATATTTCATCAGTTTTTCTCTTTAAAAATTTTTTTTACATACAATATATTTCATCATAGTTTTTCTCTTCCCCCATCTCCTCCCAGATTTTTCCCACCTCCCTACCCACCCAACTTCATGTCCTCTTTCAAACAACAACAAAAACATAAAACAAAAACCCAAAAAACAGAGGTAAAAACAAATAAATAAAAAGGCAGTAAGACAAAAACACTAAAACAAAAAGCCCACACTTAACATGGAGTCTGCTTCACTTTTTTCTTTAGGTGTGTGTAATCTGACGTTCCCAGTCATGTACCTGACCCAGGTGATGCCCACTATGTATTAGCATCCTCGACCTAAACACTGATACAAGAAACCCTCTTACTCATTTCAATCAGACTACCAGGGACTCTCACTAACATGGTGCTCTTAACCACATCATCATAGAAACAACTGCAAAATGATAGAACAGGATTAATTAAATAAAGCCAATTCTTTCTAAAATAAAAATATCACCCACAAACTTACAGTAGTCATCACTGAAATGTGTGGCTCTTGACCTATTGACTAAACACTGTGGACTTCTATGACTCTTCCACAAAGAACCAAGACACAGACACTGAATTCGCAAAGTAAATACGATCAAGAGAGCAACACTCCAGTTTACACTTAAGCTACCACAATTGATAAAGTCCAGAATCCTAGCACACAGATCATAACGTGCACATTCTTTTACTTACCAAATCATAAATTTGGTTCGCCAACTGTACTTTCTCATCTGCATCTTCCAAAGCTTTATAGTAGTCCTAAAGAAGAATATTTTCATTTTAGGCACTGGTAACTTTAGTAGACATACATATACATATATTCCTGATTTCTCAATACTAAACAGGGTTATCACTTGCTCATCTCATATAACAATAACAAGCCTCCAGGCAGGTGGTTGGGAGAGCATTAGAAATGAAGTGCAATGTAAAAAAAAAAAATCTCAGAAAACATATATATAGAAGAAAATTACAGCAAGTCCACCCTCTTTACTAGGAAGTTATGAAAGAACAAAAGAATGCTAAGATTTAGCTAACATATAAAACTTAGAACACTCCATTTTTACAACTTGAAAAAAGTATCTTATGTGTGTAAGTGTGCTGCCTGAATGTATGTTTGTGTACCATGTGTCCACCGAAGTTAAAGAGGGCATCGGATCCCCTGACTTGCAGTTAGGATGGTTGTGAACCATCATGTGGGTGCTGGGAATAAAACCGTGTCTTCTAAAAGAAGTGTTCTTAATCATTGAGCCATCTCTCCAGCCCCAAGTTTTACAGCAAAAATACAGGATAGAAAGGATTCTGATCTGTAGGTTTCTGCTATCCAATTGGTCAACAGTTCTAATTTTAAATTAGATATAAATTAATACTACCCAAATTATAGTCTATATTTCTCCATATTATTTTTTAAAAAGAACAAAAATTACTTTTCAAAAAAAGAAAAAAGTATCCTATGTGCTTCCACAGACAAATAGACTTTGGGGGTATGTTCAAATTGTGCTACATAAAAACCCTTTTAGTCGAATGGGATGGCCAATTAACTCTAGATTTACATGCACAAGCTCAAACTTTCTTCATACCTGGGTATTTTTATAAACCAGGATCACATCTCTCCTAATGGACAATCTTTCTTACAGACAAATAACTAATATAATTGAAAATTTTAATTCCAAAATTATGTTTCTGTATATCCCTGAATATTTTTTATAAAGGTTGGGTGTAAGGATTTATTCTTCCTCATACTAAAAGACTTGACCCAAGTCACACAGCTACATGGCAGTGAGGACCAAAGTCAAATCTTTGAAGTTGTGTTCCTAGTGCACCCTTAAAGACAGATGATCCTATATGCACAACTCAGTGAGTTTTTCTAATCTGTAATCTAATCTGCAGGACAGCCGTAAGTCCCACAGCACTAGCTAAACCTCAGAATGACAGGAAGCGCTAAACCAGTGCTTCTCTACCTTCCGAATGCTGTGACCCTTCAACAGTTTGACACAGGCCCTCATGCTGTGGTGAGCCCCAGCCAGGAAATTACTTTCACTGCTACTGAGTCACTGTAACTTTGCTACTGGTATGAATCGTAATGTATTTTCCTGTGCTTTCCGGCAACCCTGTGAAAGGGTCATTCGTCCCCTTAGTTGAGAGCTGCTGTTCTAAAATGTAACAAGCACCCCCAAGCCTCTCACCCCATATCCAGGTATCTCCCTAATTTTAATATCCCTTCCAAAGGGTCCCCATGTGACTGACAATCATCGAAGGCATTGCACTTACTTTTTTGATGGATGCCATCTGTTCTTCTCGCCACTCGGGTTTATTCTTCTTTGCATTCATAAAGAATTCACTGACTCTTTGTTCTAGTTGATCCATTGCATCTGACATAATAAAACATTTCATACTTAGCCGACCCAGCTGCTTTGATTTGAGGAAAGAAAAGATGTCTGACAACAACAATGTACTGTCTTAGTTTGCTAGTGGCTTATATGCATTTTGTGCTATGAGCAGTAATGCCTTCATTACCTTAGCTTTAAAAAGCTGAAATATTCTCTACTGACTTTGCTATTTCAAAACAATTTCCAATAACCAAGGCAGCGTTAACCACATGGACAAGGATCTAGGCCACGACCCTGGAACAGCACAGCACTGAAATCAAAGCTAATGGCATTACGTCAGCTGGTTATGGCAATCAGAGTTGCTTACTGACAATGCTGCTGCAAAGTTCTCAGACTTCTTTTAATAAGAATTGTGACACTAGAGTCAATGTTTGCTAGAGAGCGCCAAGCACCTCATCACATCCTCTCGTAGGAAGGTATGATGTATGTGACTGTTTGCTCCCTTGAGACACCATTAACTCACTCACACACATGCTATTCATTCTATGTAAAGGTTCGCCAAGGCCTGGGTCGAAAATAATGACCTCAGTGGAAGACTGCTAAAAAATAAATCAAAGGGATTTTGTTGTGGTGGAAATGGAGAAAAACTTGACCACTATTTATATTCATCATTTAAGCAACTTCAGTGCAGGATGGCTTTTTAAAGAAGATGGTGAGACATTCTAGTTAATCTTGATTGTCAAACACAGTTTACTTCCAGCTGCATTTGCTGACGGTACCCATGCTGACACTTTTGTTAATGTGTACTCACTGTTTTGGAAAACTCCAGGGTTATAGTAGAAGTAAACTTGAAAACACTGTCACATGTATAGACCAAATCCAAACTATCCCAGAATTTTAAAGAACTGAATGATTGAAAATATTTTAAATTATCGTTTATTCTAAACCTATTTGTAATGGGTATTATACATCCTAATTATCTGTATTATTTTAAATGCTCAGAAGACTGTCTGTTTACAAAGGGGGGGGGGAGTAAGCAAGCCCCCAAGGTAGCAATGCAGCCATTAAAGATAAGGAACTGGAGTCCTCCGAGAGTGAACCCAAGTGTGTCTGCCCCCAAGCTCTACTCAATCCCTCTGGAATGTGCCTCAGCAGATGTTTATTACTGCAACTACCTTAAAGTCAAAAAAAGAAGCATGCCTATACTGGTCACAGGTTTATGACAGGCTACAGGGCAATGAACCCCAAGAGATGACCCAGAGACTGAGATGAGTATAGTCGGGGACAAAAGGTATAGAAATGATGGGAGGGGTGACAGAGGGCCAAGAATGATAAGAACAAGCCCTTAGCAAACTCAAGTTACCTTTGAGCCTCTTCAGTCTAGCTTTTCAAAAGAACAAGGTTCATTCTGGAAACAAGTCACACATAAAACTGCCAAGCACTGACAGCTAGCCATGCCTGTAATCCCAGCACTAGGTGGGCAAAAGTAGGAAGACCAGGAGATTAGAGCCAGCCTAGGATACATAGTAAGTATGAGACCAGCCTGAACTACTTGACTGTGTTTAGAAAACAAGAAAGAAATGAGTAGGACATCCTACCAAATGTCTACATTTTTCTAAAAAGCAATAGGATGGTTTCGGCAAAATCTGATTTCTCTCATTCATTTTTTTGGCTAAGAAAATGACCACGCTGTTGAGAGCTCTAAGTGTCTTCTATTAATACGCAACTTGTCAAAGTTCGGCCTTCCAAGTTCACTAGGGTCCCTAACCAGCTGCACAGAACCTGCCATTCTGTCTTTGCTCTTGAGAAATTAGGAATGTAATGAACTTTTAAGTCTGAATGCAGAACTCCAAGTTCCACATACAGGCTCAGGTGCAAACCTTCTGAAAATCACGCGAGTTTCCACTGCGGTGCAGTGTCGTCATCTCCATGCAGTACACAAACACAGTGTTTGCTGTGCCCCGCGTGTTAACGGTATGGTGTGCCTGCCGCCTCCTTGTAACAGCCTGAAAAAAGTAGCGCGGAGGACCCGCCAGGCGATGCCCGAGGGAGGCCGGGGCTGCGCGGGGCCGTGGAGACGCGCCACTTACTCTGCACCTGCAGATCCATCTCGCGCATCTCCGTGAAGCGGTCCCGCAGGTCCATCGGAAGCTGCTCAATCACTGTCAAAGGCACAGTCCGTCAGAGGGCGGGGCCAACGGCGAAGGTACGCGCTGGCGTCACGCGTGTGTGCGTGCGTGCGTGCGTGAGGGGGGGGCGGCTCACAACGAGGCTGCCAGTTACCGTGAGAAAGAAACATCCCCCGCTCCCCCTCCCTCCCGCCATCCCGCCCGCCCGGCCACTCGCGCTCCCGCCCGCCGCCGATCCCGCCCGCCGCGTTGCCGGCGCCGCGCACTCACTTTCCAAATAGTCTTCTAGGTACAACATCGCGGCCCTGAGTGCTGCGGAGACGAACGGGTCCAGGGGTTTATTTGTGTCACTCGCTGTCGCCGGAGTTTTGTCCCTTCCAATATGGCGCCTCCGCTAGCAGCACCCGCTCGACTCCGGCAAAGGAAAAAAAAAAAAAAAAAAAGCAAAAAAAAAAAAAAAAGGCTCCACTTTGGCGCCTGACGGCGCTTGCCTCACTGCCGCCCGCCGTTGCCATTGGCTGTCTGGAGCGATGACGTCAACCGGCCGGTGCGGATCTCCGCGGAGTTCTGGGAAATGTAGTCATCTTTTTCCCCGAGCGTAGCCACCAGTGTGGTTGTCTCTTAGAGTGGCAACTACAGAAACCACACGCCTGCGCGAAACGGGCACGCCAGAATCCGAAATGCGGTGACTCTGTTTATTTGTTGATTTCTTGCATAGGGGATGACGGGAGTTGTATGCGCCTGCCTGACACAACTAGGAACAACTTTTCACCTGTTCTGTGCTGTGGTTCCAAGCCCGCCGTTTGTGAGTCATGGATTTCTGGCTGTGCTAGGCACATAGCAAAGATTCCAAACGCTAGAATAATCGGCTAAGTTCGGAAAATTCAGATTGTTTAGAACAGAACTCGCTGCTGGAATTTAATCTTCATAAGTCACTCCTGATAAATAAATGGGACAAGTGATTGGTGTCCCTGCAACGTTAAGATAATTTGTAGTGAGACCGGAGGGAATGTGCATTCCCCAAATTAAAAGATACTCAAAATTGTATGCAGTAGCCAGTTATGTTTGCAGTGTATCTTGTGTTCATTGTAAAACAACTGTTCTAATGCATCTGCAATAAATACATAAATAACGACCATCCATAAATTTTGGTGATTTAATGCATTGCTGGCATATACTAACAATGACGTGAATTTATGTTGTGTAAATAGCTGGGCTAAGGTTTATAATTCTGGGCAGGCTCTTTTAATAACCCTAGCAAATGTTGGTATAATTAGTGTATCGCGGCCCCGTTTCTGTCTTAAAATACCTTTCATAAAAAATCGTGCACTAAATAAATACTTCTGTGTTTGGGGGGAAATGATCCTTTCTTAGACTACAGAGGCGTACACCTGTAATGCCCTAACTAGGAGAATTGAGACAGGAGGATCAGGAGTGTGAGCCTTGGCAACATAGGCATTTAGAAGCCAACGTAGATTACGGAAGACCCTATCTCATACAAAAGAAAAAAATCAGTATGATGCATTTTATTCACTACTCTGTATATTTTTATAGTACAATTTTATTTAGAATGACACTTTTTTATTCATTTGTTCTCTTTTAAAGCCATTTTCTTATTACTTGAATGTTAAATATATGTAGTCTACATCTGTTTAGTTTAAATTCCATACTAAAAACTATTTGTCTATTTGTACTCTTTCTTCAAAATCAACCACATTTGCTCACAGGGCCTAATTTCATCTGGGTTGAGGTTTTTACCTCTGAATCCACTTTTCTGGGGGATATAAATGTGAAGATTTTTCACGGCTGGAGTTAAAATTGAGTTTTGCTAGAGAATATTAGCATTTGATTCTGCAACTTTGCTGCAAGACACCATCAAACTTAGGGCCAAATTAAGTTATGTAGTTGAGGTTTATTATATTGCACAGAGAGATTGAATTGGAACCTGTAATGAAAATACTTCATTATATACTCTCAAGGGGGACTTTTCCTTCCTTATTGGCCTCTAAGTCCAAGACAAGCATGTTTTCTTATTGGCCTCTTAGATGAAAAGAGTTTATTGCTTACTCATTCTTACATAGGGACTAGTCCTCTTGGGATCCTCTAATTCTGTCTTCTACTGGACTCCTCCTTGAGAACTGACCATTGATGTTATCCTCTTGCAGTGGCCTGATGCATAGCTGTTAAAGCAGGAATTCTGCATATCCGGGATTTGGTTGATAATCTCTGAACTAAAGCTGACTTTGGCCCTTGCTCTCTTCAGACGCACTCATTTTCTTCACTCATTCACTCTGTATCCACTCTGAAAAATATCTGTATGTTCTAGTAGAATATCAGTACATTTGAATCTGTTCATTTATTTGAAACAGGCTCTTGGGTAGCCCAAGCTGGCCTCCAACTTACTACCATAATCAAAGATAATCCTTGAACTTTTAATCTTCCTGCTTGTGCCTTCAAAATGTCGACTTTACAGGCTTGTACCACCTCAGCTCATCTGGCTCTATTTGAGCCTGTTATCCCAGAATATTTTCCTTGCTTTTAGCAGACATTGCACTCCAAGTGGTTAACATGGCATGCTGTCAAAAGTAGAAGTTCACCGTGTCTGTGTAAACCAACCGAGCTTCCTCAGAGAGGAAGTGTTCTGTAGGGAGGAAAACGAAATTTTAAAATGATTTCAAGCACAGTCAGTGTACGCACACCTTCCAGAGAAACCCAGAATAAAACTTACACACTGTTTTCATTACTGAACATAACCCTGATTGCTGGACTATCTGTCACCTGCAGGAAACCATATGTCTATGCCATTGGATTATGCCATTAAAACTTGTCAATGTCACCTGCACACAGCCAACACCACATTTCTTGCAGTGGTTCCTATGAGGTGAAGGATTGTCTATGTATTAATAGTCCTTCACTCCCTGATAACATCTTATTAATTCATCAAGGATACACTGAAGGTGGTCCTACGTTAGGCACCTAAGCACTGCCTTCCAGGGTGAAATTGAGAATGAAGAGATAAGACACAACAGCAGTGTGACGTAAGTGCGTTCATTGTAGCACATCAATGTGTGGACCTCTTGCTCGTTGCTAAGCTGCCCAGTGAAGCTCTCATTCTTTCCTTGCTGTTCCCCACTTTCTCTGTCACTCTGTCTAACAAGAGCTGTGCAATGTGGAAGGTGGTTTGAACGTTCAATGTGCCCGTGTCCAGATGTGTATATGGGAAATAGGAACAGCGGTTAAGACCTGGGGATGCTTATGAAATTGTCATCTATGCAGAGCTCTTAGATTAATGCCAGGGATATGCTATTATTCCGTGAACGTTAGCTGCTCTTACCATCATCATTCTTAAGATCATATGTCCCTCATAAGTTTACCCATATTGCATTTGGGACTTTCTGCTGCTCTGGGGTTCTGCTTTGCACCTATGGTTCTTTTCAGGGCACATACTATTGAAAAAATTGTATTATTGTGTGTGGGGGCAGGGGGGAATATGTGTGTATTTGTGTACAAGTGTGGGCATGCACATTCTGTGGCTTATGTGTGGAAGTTAGAGAACAATTTATGGGAATCAGTTCTCGATTTCTTCCCTGTTGATTCTAGAGAGGAAACAAGATCTCAGGATTGACAGCCAGTGCTATTGCCATTGAGCTATCTCCAAGGCCCTATAGAATTAACTTACCTACAGCTATGATGATTCCACTGTCATGCTAAATTCTAGGGAGTGACATGCAGGGAAGATGTACCGTGTACATCAGGGAAAATGAATGCCTAAGTAGAGTTAGAATTTAAAGAAATGGTTCAGAAGTTGATGCAAAAATGTGAGGTTACCAGAGTTCAAGACAAGGAGGAATTTAAATCATTTTGCAGAATGTTCTTGGAGGAACCTTAGCATAAAGTTATAGCACTTCCCAGGTTTACAAAGAAAGCCACCATCATGAATTTTGAATAGACTTTGAAGATTTAAGCTGGATTCTAATTCTGCATTAAACAGTATGCCTGACCTAAAGACGTCTGCATTGTGTAGAAAGAATGAAAGGTATCCTTAGTAAACTTCTCTACATCATTAAAATTCATCAAACTACTCCCTAAATGAATCATACGCACGCCGATAGAATGAGTCTTCCCTTCACAGATCTGTGGATGTCAAGACTTTTCCTCCAGAATGCTCATAATTTTCTGAAAGATTTACTTTCTTGGCCTGGTTTCTGGGTATTGGTGATGGGAGATCTTGGGTGAAGGAGAAAAGGACCTAGTGGGGGTGGGGGGCTGTGCTCAGCAGATTGCCCTTCGACAGCACAGTGAATGGGGAAAGGAAGGGCACAGAAATGAATGATAGGTCCCTGGATAAAAAGCTTTCACAAAACAGTTCTTACAAAACACAGACTCCCGATGTAAGAAGATATTCAAAATTTAAGAGGACACTCAGAACTAAGAGAACACATTTCACGCATGCTAGAAATAAAATAAAAAAAAAAGACACTAAGTTGAACGGTTTCAGAAGCTGAAATAATTTAGTTTACAGGTATTAACTGATGGGTTTTAGTTTAGTTTAGGTATTTTGTGGGGTTTTTTTTCTTTGTTTTAGTTTTTCAGGACTGGAGATCATACCCAGGCCCTAAGCTGTACTGGTAGTTTGTATATGCTTGGCCTATGGAATGTGTCACTACAAGGAGGTGTGGCCTTGTTAGAATAGGTGTGGCCTTGGAGGAAGTGTGTCACCATGTAGGCAAGCTGTGAGGTCTCCTAGTGCTCGCACTCTACCCAATGTGGATGATAGTCTTCTCCTGGCTGTTTTCGGATCATGATGTAGAACTCAGCTCACCCAGCACCACCATGTCTACCTATATGCTGCCATGATTCCTGCCATGATGATAATGGACCAAACCTCTGAAATTGTAAGCAGCCCCAATTAAGTGTTGTCTTTGATAAGAGTTGCCTTGGTCATGATGTCTCTTCACAGCAATAAAACCCTAAGACACATACTAAACATATGCTATAATACTGTTACATCTCTAGCTGCCAGGTGTTGAAGTTCTGATTGTGTGCAGTGAACGTACCAACTGGATCCGGTGCTGATAGGAAGCTAACAGGAACTATTTGCAATAGGTCAGTTATCATAGATGGATACTCATTTAGTTAATGTACCCTGGCAAATGGGACAGACTTTCCATCCATCTACTGAGATCATGGTTGAAAACATCCATCGAACATGAGAACCTCCAACCACCACATTTTTGTGCTAGAGCACACTGAGATTCCTCAGAAGGGGCAGAGACACCTATCATAGTAAAAAATTATTCTAAACTGATACATTAGCTAGATTTGTTCCTCAAGAAGGAAGCACAATAACTACGTTGTGCCTACAGAGAAAGGTGCTATTTAATGTGTAGTGTTTGGATTCAGCACCTAAGATTAGGGAAAGGCATAGTTTGGGCATCTGGTAGAAGTGGCAGTTAGATGTGACAGAAGCACACACATGTCTAAGTTAGAAGTCACTGATCTGAAAGAAAGGAGGGTGAGAGAGAAGGGGAGAAGATTGGGCAGGAGATGAGGCACATAGGGCACACCCAATGATCTACAGACCTTCTGCCAGGCCCCACCTTTTAAATGCCCACAGCACTTTGCAGTTACTCTGGGAGCCAAGATTTTAATATAAAGGATTCTTCAGAGTACTGAAATCTCACTAAATCCAAACACTTCATGAGGGCGCCCCCATGGAGACAAAGGTTTACTGCTGGCTAAAGTTTCTCCTTACCCTAAAACGTCAAGAGCAGTTTGTGTTGGAAGTTATCCGGTATCTGGATGTAACAAATCAGAGAAAGAAGTGAAGACTCATGCTATTCGCTGGTGGAGTAAGGGGGACTTTGAAAGTGTAAGTACTAGAAGGTTTGATGAATGGAATCAAGCCCAAGCAGAGAAATCAAGCAGATGGATTTATAAATTGGAAAATCAACCTGGAAGGTTAATATGGGTTCCAGAAAGAGAACAGGGGAAAATTAGTGGAAATGTTTTGATTTTGCCTTTTTAATGAGTACAGCTATGAAGGTAGAAATAGGAGAAAGGTTGATTCTGAGAAAGATGGGGGCTGGGGTGGGGGCTGAGTGCTCTTAGACCACTTTGTTCACAGAAGTCACTGCCTCCCCTGCAGTGTAACAGCTTTCAAAGGCACCGAGGCATTTGTGCCATGAGTAAGAAATGGTACTAGGTGGCTGTGGGATTTTAAAATGGGACAGACCTGACTTTGAATTTGACACTATTCACTTACGTGACTTCAGCCGAAGTGCCCAAGTTCTCTGAGTGGGCAAGGAGGCAAAGAGGGGTAGTTTGTCCTGTGGGATTGTGGCCGCCCTCATAGGACTGTCTGAAAATACTGGGTGCTCTGCCTACCGCATGAACGTAAACATGAACATTTATTTTAGAATTTGCGGTGCCAAGAACTAATTGGATTTAAGTAGCATCCATACTTACTGCTGTAATGAAAGGACTCACCCAAAGTGGGCAAACAAAGGAAGATACTGTCTCTGGAATATCTAAAGGCAACAGGAAAATCGACTTGTATAGTCAGCTATGTGTTACCTTCATGTGCCAGCCACTCTAAACACGGTTGGTGGTTAAAATAATATTTCTACCAATAAAGCAAATGTTGACCTAAGTTCTACACAATCATTGCAGTTTTGCTTGGATTGTAATGACTTACATAATGGGTAGTAGATTGAAAATGAAGAGCAAATGCGTAAGGATTGTACACGCGGGAACGATAAGACATGTAAAAGTTGCTTTTATTTCCTTAGATGGAGATATGAGAAGAGAGCCACACCCAAGCTGTGCAAATACATGCCTAGGCTGAGCCCAGAGGTTTAGTCCTCTGTTCTAACTATCCCTAGGGCTAGGCCTGGAAGCTTCTAGCCTCTATACAGTTTAAACTTCCAAGCTGACTGATTCAATCTAGCTTCTAGGCTTCTGACTGAATTGCTCTTTTTGGCCTCAAACTATTTCTGGCAATCAGTTCTAATCATCTGGCTCCTTCTCATTCTCTGGCTTGTTCTGTCTTCATCTGCAGTCCGTCTCTGTAAAGCTGTCTCAGTAAAAAAAACTCAATCTCTGTCTCTCTGTCTCTCTCTCTCTTTCTCTGTCTCTCTCTCTGTATCTCTCTCTGTGTTGCTGCTTCTCTCTCTCTCTCTCTCTCTCTCTCTCTCTCTCTCTCTCTCTCTCTCCCTCTAATCATTAAGTTCTTGTGCTACTCAATTTTTCTACTATGCCCTGTGCATATTATAACACTGTGCCAATTAAAAATTTTAAATTATTAAAACTGTTGAATGTCTATTTCTTTCTTTATTTTTTCCACCACAGTTAACTAATTAATTATATTTTATCATATAATTTCGTAAAAAAAAACTTACATGTTTCAATATCTTCTCTATTTCTGTTGTTCTTTTTGTTTTGTGTTTCTTTGGTTTGGTTTAGTTTTGAGTTTCGGTTTTTCAAGACAGGAATTTTCTGTGTATTCCTCCTGGATCTCCTGGAACTTACTATGTAGGCCAGTCTGGCCTTGAACACAGAGATCTAAAAGGCATGTACCACCACATCCAGCTTACTGTTAATTTAATTTCCTGTGTTTCTATTGCTGCTTTGTGACATTGAAAATTGAACTCAGGGCCTCATGCAGGCCACTGAGCTGCATTCCATTCATAACTAATTTTGCAGACAATTTTATACAGTTAGGTGTTACAAGAAAATTATCTGCTGGAGCTATCAGATATTCCAGATACCTTTCATTAAAATGGTTTTTACAGAGTGTAGGTGTAAATTGGTTTATATTCAGTCACATAATGAGATTTTGGGTTACTTTTGTGTGTATGTGGGGCGGGGGTCATGGTTCTAGGTTCACTGTTTCTGTATTAAAGTACAAACAACTGAAAACAGCTAGTGCAAAACAGATTTTGCTCCAGTTTATACGTTTACAGTCCCTTTAGGATAGGAAATCAAACAGGAATTTGAAGCAGCAACCATAGAGTGATGCTTGCTTGCTTGCTTGCTTGCTCACTTGCTTGCTTGCTTGAGCTCATGCTCATTTGTTTCCTTGTACATCCTGTAACCACCTTCCCAGGGAATCAGACTGCCTACTGTGAACTAGGCCTTCTTACCTCAATCCACATTCCAGACAATCCCCCTTAGGTTTGTCCTTAGGCCGCTCTAGTCTGAATAATCCCTCAATGGAGACTGTCCTTCAGGAGACTCTAGGCTATATTGACAGATACTCTAGTATGCTTCTTGAGGTACAGACGTGGGGGAGGGGGGCAGACTGTACAACTGGAGGCCAGAGGTAGTGGTCAGGTGTCTTCATTGCTTTTCACTAATTTGTTTTTCCAAGACAGGGTGTCTCATTGAATTTAATGCTTGCCGATTGGCTAGACTGGCCAGTGTGCTGTGGCATCCTGTCTCTGCCTCTTGAGCTCTGAAATTACAGGAACACATGACCACATGTGGCTTTGTACATAGGTGCCGGGTATCCAATCTCCGGGCCTCATGCTTGCCAAGAAAACACCGTCGATTGATGTCCCCAGCTCCTTGGGTTGCTTTCTGATGTTAAACTTTTACTCTGTTGTTAATTAATCGAAATCATTAGAAGCCCAGGAATCCTTATTTTTCTAATAGATGTAAATTATTTTTCTAAAGTCGCCTAGGATATCTACATCATTGGACAATGCTCTGCCGTAAATATCTTATGGAACTTACTCCCTTACATTATAGGGCTTGCCTCTCCCACTAGTTCAGAATTTCTCAAGGGCAGAGACCATGTTTTGTTCATCTGTTGATCCACAGAGCTGGCAGGTAATATGACTTCAATAAAGATGTGATGAATTATTGAATGAATGTATGAACACTCAGAACAAGTTCCTAAGTTTTCAAGTTCAGCCTGGTCAAGGCAAGGTGGAAGTGTCACAATGGCTAGCTACTCAGCTCCCTGAAGAAACTGAGATTTCATTGGCCAGAGAAGTAACAGACCTGAAATGCTGAGAAGACTCTTCTAAGGAGACGGCTCTCTTCACAACACAGGAGTAGGTCGACTCCTCGAGAGTGGTTTTTAATTAGCTTGTCGTAAAAGAGTGGGCAGAGGGAAAATGAAAGCAATATGGTAATTTGTGGTGTTCTATATTTTAAAAATCCTTTGAAACTCTAAATGCTAATCCGGAATGACAAGGCTTTCTGGGAATCTGAGAAAATGTCTACTGCAGTTTATCTCAGCTAATATTTACCTAGTGTTCTAATATGATATTTCACAAGGACACAGTTCTTACAGAAAACAGCAGGTGCTCAAGACAAATTTGGTTAGTGCTATGATGCTGTGAGACTTTACGGAAGGGCACAGGTGATTCCCCTAGAAGAATTAACTTAAAATCTATTGAGATATATTGATTTATTTGACAAAGAAACCATGTACAAACAAAAAATATAAAGCGATGTGATAAAGATATGAATAAAATAACCACAGATTATAAATCTTGGCAATCATTAACTATCATGGTTTTGATGGCCATCTACAGCAGTGGCTCTCAACTTTCCTAATGCTGCCACCCTTTATAACAGTTCCTTGTGTTGTGGTGGCACCTCCCCCAACCATAAAACTACTTCATTGCTACCTCATAACTGCAATTTTGTTACTGTTATAAACCATATTACCAATATCTGATATGCAGGACATCTGATGTGCAGCCCCAAAGGGGACATGACTCAGAGCTAGGGGAGGCAGATTCACACATAGGAAATGGATTCAAGACCACGTAGAGGTTGAAAACTGCTGGTCTACAGTCATGATTTTTTTTAAAAAAAAAGATTTATTTTGTGTATATGAGTACATTGCCACTGTCTTCAGACATACCAGAAGAGGGCTTCAGATCCCAGTAGAGATGGTTGTGAGCCACCATGTGGTTGCTGGGAATTGAACTCAGGACCTCTGGAAGAGCAGTCACTGCTCTTAACCGTTGAGCCAACTCTCCAGCCCTATAGTCATGTATTAATTACTAAAATGCTTTCTAAGAAATGGGTGATATTACTGTTATGTGTCATACCATATACACATACCAATTTATCTGGTCTGGTTCAGCTGTATCGTATATAATTTTGGGGAAGCCTATAGCCGCTAGACTACAGAACTGTACTTCTTACATTACTAGAGCGCATGACCTAGTAAATTGTAACTCATGGTAATTTTTTTTTGATTTAAGTATATCTAAACATAGGAAAGTATTAGTTAAAATGCTATGCTATGTGATAGGAAATTTCAGTTTCATCATTATTAACCATGTGGGATCACTGGCGATCTTGACTGCAAACATGTATTAAAATGTAATATATGGGCTGCTTATTAGATGGTTCATCCAAAATATAACCTATTGTTAACAATGTCAGGATATCCCTTTGCAACCCCCTGTTGCCATGTTTCTCATTGTGACCCTTTCTGGACCATCTTCATTATGTATCCATTTAACCAAGGCCTCCCAGGACTTTGTTTTTAGTAAGGCAAGCTTCTGTTGTATGCTCTATTCATTATTTTGAGTACTACCCCTGCACCCATTTTAAAGTATGAAAGTAGGGGCTATAAAATACCGTGTAGAACATGTCACTTTTATAAGAATTTGAGAGTATGGCATGTCTAGATGAGTAGCTACAGATATATTTATATTTAGGCAGTAGAAGTTAACAGCCATTTCTGAATGATAATAAAACTATAGCTAATGGTATTTTGAGATACTTATTAATTTTGCAACGTGTCTAATTATTTCATAGTGAGGGATGTATTTTGTATGTACAGATAATGAAAGATCATTTACATAATCTGCTGTGTTTGTGCCTCACATTTTTCAAGGTCTTAAACACTGGACAAATATTTCAGAGCTATTTTTTTCAAAGTCAGGTTTCCCCTCCAAAGCCATCCATGCTGGATTAATATTAGTATGAGGATCCAGATGGTACCCAAGTGTCAAAATACCAAGCCAGGTCATAAAGCACATAAAACTCTTAGGATTCTGGATTCTGAATCCTATTCAGAGCTAGACTTGGACCAGACACATAGTACTCAGAGCTAGGGAAGGCAGATTCACACATAGGAAATGGATTCGAGACCACATAGAGGAAAGAATTTCTTGCCAGGTCAAGCCTGGAGCACAGTATGCCATTCAAATGACCAGTGATGGCCATTTGAGGTAGCAGGAACAATGTAATCCAAGTTCTGAAACCAATGAGAGAACCGAGTCTATTGTAGGTAAAGATTAAGCTCTGGTTTTGCACCTGTTTACACTGTGATGCTTGAGAAGTGATGTCCAAAGCAAGTGATAAGAGAGGAATAGCATCCTGTGTCATGGGATCACTGGAATTGTTTTGTCATCTAGTTCAATATGTGAGAGTGTGCGTTTTAGACTAGACTGCTACACAACTATATTTGTATGCCATCCAGATATAGACTGTGAATGGATCCATCACAAAGTGCTTTCCAGTGCCTTGAGATTTGCTCTACACTGAAGCTGCATCACAGAACAATTACTAACCTAAAGATGGCTAGTTCTCAAACACGAGTGATTTTGCCCCCTCAGTAGACATTTGGCAATGTTTTTAGATATCTTAGATTTCAGGGCTGGGGAGAGGCTTGGTGCCAATCAGAGGATAGAGTCCAAAGTTGCTACTAAATATCCCACAATACACAGGGTAGCTCCATGCAGTAGGTGTCAGACCTAGAATGTCAACAATGCCACAGTGTTACAGTTGGAGAGCACCCAGAGCCTGTCAACAATGTTGTCATTTCATCAACTGAATGAATAGTGGTGACATGAGAAAAGCATATGGAAGAGACACAGTGATAAATTATTATGGTATATTAAGATTTTTCCTCTATCATATTTTTCTTTTCAACTTCTTTAATTGATGAAACAATATTAATAACAGAAAGAAAACAAACTAAAATAAACTTTGTATTTTTGAGGATATACATAATGTCACTGGTACTCAATCTGAGGGTCATGACCCCCTTGGAGGTCACATATCAGATATCCTGCATACCAGATATTTACATTATGATTTATAACACTGGCAAAATTGAAGTTAGAGCAGCATTGAAATAATTTTATAGTAGGAGGATCGCCACATTACGAGGAGCTGAATTAAGGGGCTATAGCATTAGGAAGATTCAGAAAGGCTGCAATGGTATATTAATGAATTTAGAAGATGTCACCACACTCTTAGAATTGACCTCTGCTTCGTTTGTTTTCTTTTTAAAAATATATATTAGTATAGATGTTTAGATGTTGAAAAAACTAAGATAACATAAATACTAATAAAATTGATCATTAGCCTTTTCTAACATTTAGCAGATATTATTTTTGAAGCATATGGCCTTTTACATGTAATGAAATGCAAAGATGTGTATTCTCTTTAAATTAGTAGTTTATATACTGAACTTTAAATATATGTTCTTCGTCCTTCTTTCTAAATTAAATAATTAGCCAAAAGTAAGATCAAGTAGCTTCAGATAGGCCCTTTAAAATTACTGCTACTTCTTTGTCCCTTTGATACAAGATATGTCTGTCTTAGGAACTCTGTTTGAGTTTCTATTGCTATGAAGAGACACCATGACCATGGCAACTCTTATAATGGAAAATATTTAATTGGTTGTTGGCTTACAGTTTCAGAGGTTTAGTTCCTTATCATCATGGGAGGGAAGATGACAGCAGGCAGGCAGACATGATGGTGGAAAAGGAGCTAAGAGTTCTACACCTTGGTCGTCAGGCAGCAGGAGTCATACTTGTGTATAGAAGACCTCAAAGCCCTCCCCCACAGTGACACACTTGCTCTAGCAAAGCCACACCTACACAACAAGGCCATGCTTCTTTTTTTATTATTTTACTTATTTTGTTTACATTCCATCCCTTGCCCCCATGCTGACTCTCCCTCCCACAGTTCCTCATCCTATTCCCCCTCCCCCTTGCCTCTAAGAGGGTGCTCCCCTCTACAAGGCATCCACCTTCCCTGGAGCCTCAAGTCTTTCTAGACACATCTTCTTCCACTGAGCCAGATCAGGCAGATGTGAACTGGGGGCCAGCGGCCTTGGACCAGCCTGAGTATGCTCCTGGTTGGTGGTCCAGTCTCTGGGAGCTCCCTGGGGTCTGGGTTAGTTGAGTCTGCTGGTCTTATTATGGGGTCGATCTCCTTTTCAGCTTCTTCAATCTTCCCCTTAATTCAACCTTAGTGTCCCTGACTTCAGTCCAATGGCTGGGTGGGTGTAAGTATCTGTATCTGTCTCAGTCAGGTGCTGGTAGGGCCTCACAGAGGACAGCCATGCTAGACTCCCTTCTCTAAGCACATCATAGCATCAGAAATAGTGTCAGGACTTGGTGCTGCTCCCAGGAGATGGATCCCAAGTTGCGCCCATCATTGAACCTCTTTTCCTTCAATCTCTTCTCCATTTTTGTCCCTACAGTCCTTTTAGACAGAAACAATTCTGGGTCAGAAATTTTCAACTTGGGGCCCTGTCTCTTTACTGGAGATGAACTCTTTGAGTTCCCTTTTCCCACTGTTGGTCATTTTGGCTAAGGTCACCCTCATTGAGTCCTGGGAGTCTCTCACATCCTACGTTTCTGGGACTTTCTAGAGGGTCTGCTCACTTCCCACCCTCAGAGGCTGCATATTTCCATTCATTCTCCTGGCCCTTTGGGCTTCTCTTCTGTTCTCCTACATCCCATACCCAATCCTGTTCCCATTTTAGCCTCTGTCTCCCCTTTCCCACAGAGATCCCTCCTCCCTCTGCCTTCCATGATTATTTTGTTCCCCCTTCTAAGTGGAATTAAAGCATCCTTACTTGAGCCTTCTTTATTGTTAAACTTCTTTTGGACCGTGGATTGTATCCTAGGTATTCTGTACTTTGTGGCTAATATCCACTTATTGAATACATACCATGCATGTCATTTTGGGTCTGGGTTACCTCATTCAGGATGATATTTTCTAGTTCTATCCATTTGCATGAGAAATTCATGGTGTCCTCGTTGTTAATAGTGAAATAATATTCCAATGTGTAAATAAACCACGTTTTCTGTATCCATCCTTCTGGTGAGGAACATATGGGTTGTTTCTAGCTTCTGACTATTACCAACAAGGCTGCTGTGAACATAGTGGAGCATGTATCTTTATGCTATGGTGGAGCATCTTTTGGGTGTATACCCTGAATGGTATAGCTGGTCTTCAGGTACACCTATTCCTAGTTTATTGAGGGAGCACTAGATTCATTTCTAGAATGGTTGTACCAATTTGCAATCCCACCAACAGTGGAGGAGTGTTCCTTTTTCTCTACATCCTCGCCAGTATCTGCTGCCACCTGAGTTTTTGATCTTAGCCGTTCTGACTTGTGTGAGGTGGAATCTCAGGGTTGTTTTGATTTGCATTTCCCTGATAACTAAGGATGTTGATTATTTCTTTAAGTGCTTCTTGGCCATTTGAGATTCCTCTGTTGAGAATTCTCTGTTTAGCTCTGTACTGCATTTTAAAATTGGGTTATTTGGCTTTTTTTGTAGGTTAAGTTCTTAAGTTCTTTATATATTTTGGATATTAGCTTTCTATCAGATATAGGGTTAGTAAAGATTATTTTCCCCCAATCTGTAGTTTGCCAATTTATCCTATTGAGAGTGTCCTTTGCCTTAGAGAAGTTTCTCAGTTTCACGAGGTCCCATTTATCAATTATTGATTTTAGAGCCTTAACTGTTGGTGTTCTATTCAGGAAGTTTTTCCCTGTGCCAATGAGTTTGAGGCTTTCCCTCACTTTCTCTTCTATTAGATTCAGTGTCTGGTTTTATGTTGAGGTCCTTGATCCACTTGGACTTGAGCTTTGTGCAATGTGATAAACATGGATCTATTTTTATTCTTCTACATGCTGACCTCCAGTTAGACCAGCACCATTTATTGAAGATGCTTTCTTCTTTCTGCTGTATGTTTTTGGATTCTCTATGAAAGATAAAGTGTTCATAGGTATGTCATTTTATTTCTGGGTCTTTGACTCTGTTCCATTGATCTACTTGCCTGTTTCTGTACCAATACCTTGCAGGTTTTATCATTATTGCTCTACACTATAGTTTGAGGTCAGGGGTGGTAATTCCTCCAGAAGTTCTTTTATTGTTGAGAGTAGTTTTTGCTATCCTGGGTTTTCTGTTATTCCAAGTGAATTTAAGAATTGCTCTTTCTAACTCTATGAAGAATTGAGTTGGAATTTTGATGGGTATTTCATTGAATCTGTAGATTGCTTTCAGCAAGATGGCCATTTTTTTTTCTATATTAATCCTGCCAATCAATGAGCATGGGAGATCTTTCCATGTTCTGAGACGTTCTTTGATTTCTTTCTTCAGAGACTGGAAGTTCTTGTCATACAGATCTTTCACTTGCTTGGTTAGAGTCACACCAAGGTATTTTATATTATTTATGGCTATTGTGAAGGGTGTCATTTCCCTAATTTCTTTCTCAGCCTGTTTATCCTTTGAGTACAGAAAGGCTACTGATTTGTTTGTGTTTATTTTATATCCCAGCCATTTTGCTGACTTTTTTTTCCAGGTTTAGAAGTTCTCTGGTGGAAGTTTTAGGGTCACTCAAGCATACCATCACACCATCTGCAAATAGTGATATTTTGACATCTTCATTTCCAATTTGTATCCCTTTGACCTCCTTTTGTTGTCTGATTGCTCTGGCTAGGACTTAGAGTACTATATTGAATAAGTAGGGTGAGAGTGGGCAGCCTTGTCTAGTCCCCGATTTTAGTGGGATTGCTTCAAGTTTCTCTCCATTTAGTTTGATGTTGGCTGTTGGTTTTCCTATATATTGCTTTATTATGTTTAGGTATGTACCATTAATTTTTGATCTCTCCAGATTTTTAACATGAAGTGGTGTTGTATTTTGGCAAATGCTTTTTTAGCATCTAATGAGATGATCATGTAACTTTTTTGAGTTTGTTTATATAGTGGATTATGTTGATGGATTTTCATCTACATTGAATCATCCCTGCATCCCTGGTATGAAGTCTACTTGATTGTGGTGAATGATGGTTTTGATGTGTTCTTGGATTTGGTTTGCAAGAATTATATTGAGTATGTTTTCATTCATATTCATAAGTGAAATTGGTTTGAAGTTCTCTTTCTTTGTGTGGTTTAGCTATCAGAGTAACTATGGCATCATAGAATGAATTAGGTAGTGTTCCTTCTGTGTCTATTTTGTGGAATAGTTTTAAGAGTACTGGCATTAGCTCTTCTTTGAAGTTCTAGTAGAATTCTGCCGTAATGCCATCTTGCCCTGGGCTTTTTTGGTTGGCAGGTTTTTAATGACTACTTGTATTTCCTTAGGGGTTATGGGACTATTTAGATAATTTAACTGATCTTGATTTAACTTTGGTATGTGATATCTCTCTAGAAAATCATCCATTTCATCTAGATATTCCAGTTATGTTGAATATAGGCTTTTGTAGCAAGACCTGATGTTTTTGTTTTTGTTTTTTTTTTTTCAGTTTTCTCAGTTTCTGTTGTTATGTCTTCCTTTTCATTTCTGATTTTGTTAGTTTGGATCCTGACTCCATGCCCTTTAGTTAGATTGGCCAAGGGTTTATCTATCTTAGTGATTTTGTCAAGGAACTAAATCTTGGTCTTGGTGATTCTTTGTATGATTTTTGTTTGTTTATTTCTTTCAAATTCTTTTGTTTCAGTTCCTAGTTTGGCTATTTCCTGCCTAATCCTCTTTGGTGTGTTTGCTTCTTTCTATTCTAGAGCTTTCAGGTTAAGTTGCTGGTATGGAGTCTCTCCAATTTCTTTATGAAGGCACTCAGTGCTATGGATTTTCCTCTTGTAACACTACTTTCTTTGTGTCCCATAAGTTTGGGTATGCTGTGTCTTCTGTTTTTCTGTTTCTGTTTCGATGACCTGTCCATTGGGAAGAGAGTTGAAGTCTCCCACCATTATTGTGTGAAGTTCAATGTGTGTTTTGAGCTTTAGTAAAGTTTCTTTCACAAGAGTGGGTGCCCTTACATTTGAGGCACAGATTTTCGGAATTGAGACTTTCTCTTGGTGGATTTTTCCTTTGACGGATATGAAGCATCCTTCCTTATTTCCTTTAATAACTTTTGATTGAAAGTCTATTTTATTGGATATTAGAATGGCTACTCCAGCTTGCCTTGGGTAACTATTTGCTTGGGAAAGTTTTTCCCAATCCCTTTACTGAGATAGTATCTGTCTTTGTCAGTGAAACATGTTTCTTGTTGCAGTAAAATGTTGGATTCTGCTTGTTTATCCAGTCTCTGATCCTGTGCCTTTTTATTTGGGAATTGGATACATTAACGTTGAGAGATATTAAAGACTGGTGATTCTTAGTTCCTTTTCTTTTTGTTGTTGGAGGTGGTGTTATGTGTATGTAGTTCTCTCCTTTTGAGTTTGTTGTGAGATATTTAATTTCTTATGTTTTCTTGTGTGTAGTTACCTTCCTTGTATTGGAGTTTTCCTTCCAGTATCCTCTGTAGGGCTGATTAGTAGAAAGATATTGTTCAAATTTGGTTTTGTCATGGAATATCTTGGTTTTTCCATTTATGGCAATTGAGAGTTTTGCTGGGTATAGTAGCTTGGGATTGCATTTGTATTTTGAATACAAATCTGAATGACATCTGTCCAGGATCTTCTACCTTTTAAGTCTCTGTCGAGAAGTCTGGTATAGTCCTTATAGGTCTGCCTTTATATGTTACTTGGTATTTTTCCCTTACAGCTCTTAATATTCTTTCTTCTGTGCATTTAGTGTTTTGATTATTACGTGATGGATCATTTTCTTTTCTAGTTCAATCTATTTGGTGTTCTGTAGGCTTCTTGTACATTTATGGCCTTGACTTTCTTTAGGTTAGGAAAATTTCCCATAATTCTGTTGAAGATGTTTTCTGGCCCTTTGACGTAGGAATCTTTACCCTCTTCTATTCATATTGTCTTAGGTTTTGTTTTTCATTGTGTCCTGAATTTCCTGGATGTTTTGTGTTAGGACATTTTTTATAGTTTATATTTTCTTTGACTCATGTTTCAATATCTTCTATGATATCTTCTATGCCTGAGAGTCTTCTCTCTCTTGTATTCTTTTGGTGATGCTTGCATCTTTAGCTCCTGGTCTCTTTCTTAGCTTGTGTCTAGGCCTCTCCAGGGTTGCCTCCATTTGTGATTTTTTTTTTTATTGTTTCCATTTTTAGGTCTTAGACTGTTCTGTTCAATTCCTTTACCTGCTTAATTGTATTTTCCTGTACTTCTTTAAGGGATTTATTTGTTTCAACTTTAAGGGCTTCTACCTGTTTGCCTGTGTTTTTCTTTAAGGGAGTTATTTATATCCTTCTTAAAGGCCTCTTCGTTAGATGGAATTTCAGGTCAGAATCTTGCTTTCATATGTGTTAGGGTATCCAGGGCTTTCAGTGGTGGGATAGCTGGATTGTGATGGTGCCGAATTGCATTGGCTACTGTCTTTTATGCTGTACTTGCCTCTTGTCATCTGGTTATCTCTGGTGTTAACTGCCCTGGGTGTCTCTGACTGGATCGGGCTTCTTTGAAGGGAGGTAGAACTCTGTGACATGGGTTAGAGCAGGTGTCCTGGGAGGCAGACAGTGCTCTCTGGTTAGGTGAGGTTTCCTGTGACCCTGGTTAGAGCAGGCCTCCTCTGTCCCTGGTTAGAACAATCCCCTAGTGTCCCTAGTTATGGCAGGCCTCCTGCGAGACAGATAGGCTTTGTCCCTAATTACATCAGACCTCTTGGAAGACAGGTAGGTTGTGTGGTGTGGGAGGAACACAGCTGCTAATCTGGCCCAGGTGGAGGAGTTGACCAGAAGTCAAGTGGAGCTTGAGCACCCTGGGTGGTTCCTGCGTCAGCTGGGCTCTATGTATGTCCCAACTGGGGTAGGTATTTGAGTGGGAGTCTCAACGTGTCCCTGGTTGTTGAAGACTTCCTAGGAGACAGGTAGGCTGTAGGGTGTAGGAGGGGAGTAGGCCTGCTGATCTGGCCTGGGTGGAGGAGCAGACAGGAAGCAAGGTCACACCTATTAATAATGCCACACCCTATGGGCCAAGCATTCACACATGAGTCTATGGGGACCATTCCTATTCAAACCAATATAACGTCAATAATAATTAAGATCATGGTAAAATAAAAGACATTGTATTTAATAATTTTTTCCCAATAGCTATTTAATGACCTTTATTTTATACATAGAAACAGTATACATAGAGAGATGATAAATGGATGAAATAAGTTTTTTTAAAGTAATTTACATATGGTAACAATTTAATAGTAAAAAGCATTTAGAATAAAATGTAATATACCTCTGCCTTATTGTTCTTAATGTTCCTTTCACTTTTGGAGGTAGTTATAACTTATATTTTTAATTTTAGCAGTTGATTTTATAAGTAAAAGCTGTAGGCGCATACACTTCTTGAATCTTTAATATCAAATGGGATATATATTATCTCTTTAAAAGGAAAGTGTGAATTTTAGATAACTTGAATTCTCTCCTTAGTTCTAGGAGTTGATAAAATTTGTTGTTTTGTTAGTTACAATTTTTATGGTACTTATATGACTTTGATCCAATTCCATTGTCTTGAATCAGTATGTCTTGACCTCTTTTCTTAAAAGATAAAAAAAAACTGGTTATCTTTATTCTTTTCCTCTCTCTCCTCCAACTTCCCACCCTTTGCAGCTATCTTGCCACGTTTCATGTTTGTTAATAGCATCTTCCGCCTTGAATTAGAGCCCGAACTTTCCTCCATTATCTTTAGGATAATCCCGAGAGGCTAAACAGTAAGTAGCATCAACATGATTCTAAGCACATATACGTTTCTTAACACTTAGTCAAAGAACCTTTCCTTTTCTAGGGGTCCAGTGTTGTAACTATAGGAAAAGTTAAAGAACCTTTTCATTCACCAAGTACCCCATATCCTGTCATTTTCTTCTTTGTTAAATATCTGAAGCATTAACCATTGTCCTTTTCACTCCTGTTTTTGTAGTTGGTCTTTTCTTCCACTCAGTTAGTATTTGCCCTATACTTATGCATCCACTCTATCAACTTCCTTATTTCTCTCATTTCCACAACTCTTTTTTTTTTTTTTTTTTTTTTTTTGGAGCTGAGGCCTTGCGCTTGCTAGGGAAGTGCTCTACTACTGAGCTAAATCCCCAACCCCTCCATAACTCTTTTTTTTTCCTTTTTTTTTTTAATTAACTTGAGTATTTCTTATATACATTTCGAGTGTTATTCCCTTTCCCGGTTTCCGGGCAAAAATCCCCCTCCCCCCTCCCCTTCCTTATGGGTATTCCCCTCCCAACCCTCCCCCCATTGCCGCCCTCCCCCCAACAGTCTAGTTCACTGCCTCCATAACTCTTTTATGTCTTTGTATCCAATAAGCACAGCTATCATCCTGTAACATCGTTTTATTCACACCGGCATCGTCTACATGACTACTTCTAAATTTTAGATTCACAGCTTTTTTTTAGTGCTAAATTAATCTAGACTTACTAGAGCTGTCTTTATTTTCATCAATTTCTTAGAATACTCTTTTTGTACAAAATCATGCCATTTGTGAACAAGGTAATGTCACGGGATAAATTATGTCTCTGTAACATACATATGGTTAAATCCTAAACACCAGCACCATTGAACTTGATGGCCTCTGGAGACAGGCTATTATACAGTGATGACAGAGTTAACATGGAGTCTTTAGTGTGGGGCCCAATCCCATATGATGGATGTCTGTAAGGATAAGGAAAAAGGAAAGACAGAGAAAACTGATGTGGATACACAGGAAGAAGTCTTTAGAAGAAACCAACCCTGTCATACACCTAACTCAGACTTCTAACTTCTAAAAGTGTTAGAAAATAGATTTCTGTTTGATGAACCACCCAGCCTACAATGCATTGTTATGGAAGATGTAGCAAACTTACATTTCCCTTCTCTATTTTTTGCCCCATTATACTGGGCAGAGTTTCTCAACTAGAATTATAGGTAAAGAAAAAGGCTTCTCCTTTATTTCCAAGACTGTGGTGGCGGGGTTCAATAGTTCATTATTAAGTGCAGTCTAAGTTGGAGGTTAGATGCTCTAAAAATATCACTTATCTAGCTGAGAAATTTTCTTTCTATTTCTAGTTTGTTGGAAGTTTTTTTCAAATAATAGATTCATGCCAGACTTCTAAATGCTTTGTCTAAAATTATGGATCATGATTTTATTTTGATTAGGGATGAATTTCATTTTGCTTTGACTGTTGACTTAATTTTTTGGTGAGAAAACCGGATTCTTGCTTCTGGGATAAACTTTGCATCGTTACATTATAGTAATAATTGGCACAGAATAATAAATTTTATTAGTCTATCTTCTGAGAAATATTTGTTTATGTTCACGGTGAGATTTTGGTAACAGGATTTTGCTTTCCTCAGTGTGGAGGCCATGTGGAATTCAAGTTTGGATGCTGGCTTTCTACACTAGGCTAAAGTTGAACAAAATTAAAATAGAGAATGCCTCTAAATTACTTGCTCAGTGCATTTCAAAGGCTTTGCATAAATATAACAAAGAAATATTTTTAATTCACCTCTATCTGAAAATTGTCAGTTAAATCCTGTAAGTAGTACGGTTGAAGCACCTTTTCTATGTCTCTTGGGCAAGTACAACTCCAGTGGTTGGTTTGTTCCATTTTATTTTCTCTAGAAAGAGAAGAATGAAACTAGGAGCTCTCAGGTGAATCAGAAGACCTACCAAGTCCTAAACACTTCTGATCACCCACTGGCATAAAAACTACTCCTCTGTGCATGTTAAATAAGGTTATTGCCACTTGTCTGTAAGCCCTTCAGTGAAGTTGCCTGGGACACTTACATTCCTACTGAGGACAGCTTGTTTACATTTCACTAGCATCTGCTCTGATTTCCTCCAAATCTAAGCAAGAGTTACATTCCAACTTGACCCAAGGAAAGACAAATACAAAATGTAACCCTAGAAGAGAAGTTGTATCCATATTTCCAATGTTTTGCTACTTTATATCAGCAATAATGGGTACAAAGAAATTGGTAATAAAGTGGGATTATTAATGCTTCAGAAGGGAGAGACAGATAGAGGGAGAGAGAGAGGGACAGAGAGGGAGGAAGGGGGAGGGAGGAGGGGGAGGAGGGGGAGGAGGAGGAGGAAGAGGAGGAGGAGGAGGAGGAGGAGGAGGAGGAGGAGGAGGAGGAGGAGAAGTAACAATGGGTAGGTCTGAACTGATGAGTGAAGGGTCATATACCAGAGCCTTTATGTAGACTCTCAAGCAATGAGAGTTGTGCTTGACTCTAAAAAAGTACTGAGCAAAACCCTGCATTTAATGAACCGGGATAATAAGAATAACTTGATGAAAACTATCTGAGTCCTCAGAAGATAGCATGGCTGACATTGGTGGGTAGCTTTCCTTTTCTTCCTAATCTTGTTTGTTGAATGAGTCAGAAGATTTTTCCTTTGATCCAGCTAGAGACATGATTTGAGAAGAGCCTCAGTAATATACAAAATACTCTTGGGGGATGCTCTCTGCCAAATGAACACGCGGACACTAATTGCTACGGTCTACATCAACTTCTAGATAGTGAGGATGCTAGCAATATAGCATGAGCCAAGCAGCCATGGCCAGAAAGCCATTTAACTGCAAGTAACAGAATAAACGTGGCCTTCTGCTTCATCACAAAGGACTGTGCGGGACTCTGAATGAGCTGACTTAGCACATTGTTTACGGATACATTAGATATTTACTGGTTTCTTCTAAGTTAATAGATGAATAACATGTTAACACTGAGGTCTCATTTATTCTCTATAATCAAAAGCCTGAGGTTTTATTGGGGGTTGTCCTGATGCTGTTTGTATTCTGATGTTAATTCTGTTTCCTCAAGAGGAAGAGGATGAGAAGGGAAGGAGAGAGGACTAAAGGAGAGGAGGAAGTCATGATGGACCTGAGCCACATGGCCAGGAGAAACTACAAGTAAGGGGTCTCATAGTTGGGAAATAAGTTAGTATAGTGCTAGATCTGCATATGCCCAGTCTAGGCATGTAGTGTATAAATAGAATAACTGGGCTGTTTTTATATGGGCTTATTGAAGTTGGAAATTCCAGCAATGGGTTTAGCAAAGAGAATTTTGATTTGAACCATGCTAGCTAGATTCCAAAACTTGGGTAAGTTTCCATGTCTAGCTCCCCCTGGTGATGGGAGATTTGTACATTTGAGAAAGGAAAAGGGACTTGAAATGCATTATAAGCCATTCCACCAATTTTCTTTTTGTCCTCACCCAGAGACAATTGTCATTGAAGTGAACTATCTATTCCTTTGCTGAGACTACTAGACCTCTGTTAATTGTTGGTCTCTAGGTGTTGAGATTGCATGACCAATAATCAAAGAAGGTAATTAAGGAAGTTCTTATCTGATTCTGCCACACAATATACCAGTCCTCCACTCAACTTGGTTCATAATAATGTGTCCGTTTTTTTTAATATAATAGTAAAATGGATATACTGAAAACAACTCAGAGAATCACCACTTTGAAAGCATCATAGGAAAGGTGTAAATGACTTATTCTCTTCCACCAAAACTATCCACTTCTCAAACTGATAGTAGATTTCAGGAATACTAGAGGAATTAATGCTATCATTAAAAATTCAAAGATTTATACCTGGCCTTTGCTAGAAAAAATTACCGCCATCTTTCTCAGTTAGTTCTGCAAAGTAATAAGTGGTCTGTCCTTTCTCCCCGCCCTTTCTCTTTCCCTTTGCTCCACACAAATGGCAGAGTTGTCCTTTTAAACAGTAAGTTACAAAAAAGCCAAAAACTATACAATGTCTCAGAAGGTTCCAAATGCCCCATCCTTCTGTCACTTTTTTTTTGACTTGTTTCTGCTTTACCATACAAAAATATAGTGAAGTTAGGAGAGCCTACTACTGCTCCTTCAACACTCCAGTTGAGCTCTCATATGAGCATGATTTCTATTGACTGGCTCCCCATGTAATGGCTGCATGATCTGCTTTGACACCAAGATCACAGGATAACAGTTGGTACATCCTTCTCAGTGAGCGTTCTGTGGCTACCTCATTTAATATGACAAGTCCTCCTCATTCTCATCACCAACAAGGGCCTCTTCCTCTCCTCTCCACCTCCTTCTGGCTCCTGTTCCCCTTCTCCCTTCCCTTCTGCTGCTTCTCCTTTTTCTTTATCTGGACCTCCCTCTTGATCACCAGAGTGGAAACTCTATGTAGACAGGAAATTCGTCTAGGTTAACTGTTGCATATTAGAAAAATATCGGCCATACTACATTCTACAATTATTACGAGAAAACCAAGAGGCTTCATTGCGATGACTCTTGTTGCCTTGTTACTCACTCAAACCCACATTTGTCATATTTTCAGATTGACATATGGTGCTTCTTGGTTCAGAAGACTTCTGTGTATCGCATCTGAGTAGATGGGAGCTCAGCAACTGCTAGGCAATTACTCATCTGTGACCGGTGGGGTCTTCTCTATCCCAATAAGCAAGAACATCCATTACAGGAAGCTGAATTTCTCTTAGCAAAGACAGCAGGACACATCTTGGGCTCCATGATACGATCTGTTGGGGCACGGTCACCTCCACATCTTGTGGGGCACCATGCTGACTCTGTATAGTGAAACAATGTAACTAGGACTGAATGTTAATGAGTCAGAGGTACTTCTGAGATTTCATGCTTTAGACTTTTTTGAAACTGAAATCCATCAGTCTTGAGCATCATCCAGTTTTTCTGATGTCCCTGATTGACCTGACTTGGCTACAACCAAATGAGTGTCTTTTATCTTTGTTACACATGTGCTTCTTCCCTCCACTTCTTACTCTATCCTCTACACATTCTCCATGTCCCCTCTTCTGCTCTATGGTTACACCTCTGCATCCACATTCTGGAATCACCAAGAAGTCAAGTCAATCCTTCCTCCCATTTTTTTCACAAGAGTCTCCAAGATCCATCCACTGTTTGGCTGTGGGTCTCTGTCTCTGTCTGAGTTGGCTGCTGGGCAGAGCCTCTCAGAGGGCAACATGCTCCTGTGTGCAAGCATAAGAGAGTATCATTAATAGTGCCAGGGATTGGTACTTGCCCATAGGACGGCAGACCTTCTTTACTTGTGATGAGTAAGATAAGTGAAGCAGAATAGGATACGACTGTGGAGATAATAAAATGCTAATTGTGGCTCATGATAAAAAGTGAGGATTTAGTTGGCTTTCTAGATATGGTTAGTGATCTGACCAAATGATCTAATGCTTGGGAAAAGAAACATTGGGAAACTGATGGGTTCTGAGGGCAGATGAAATGTAATAGACGCCATTTGTGGGAATATTTGCATTTTTGAATGTTCGCATAAAGCCTTCTCCAACTCAGGTGTCAGCGACTTCTTTTTCCTCTTCAACCCTGGAGTTTCATCAGTAGCATGTGATAAGAGCAGAGATGCTTCTTCATATCAACAAGGTGGGCTTTTCCTCATCTAGACAGACATGACTGTATCATGCCTTTGCGCCAAAGTATTTGACAGAAGCAGCCAGCTCATTCTCCAAGGCTTCGTTACTTGTGAATACATTTGACAATGATACTTTCCCTTGTGGAATAAAGACAGATTTTATTGATTTTTTCCCCTACTACTATGCACTGCCAGCATTATTATCTACAAACTGACTATTTATAGACACTGGACCAGTAATTCATTTCTTAATGGAAAAATTAAGTAATAATAGTCAAAGAATTAAAAGTATTAGTGTCTAATACTCCCACCCTCAGAGAATTTGTACTATAAACTGGTAGAATGGTTAAACACCTAATTCATTAGACATTCAATATACATGATTAATGATACACAAGAGACTATATATTCTAAGGTAGGGGACAATGCATAGTATACTATGTATTAAGCACTCAGAATGCTTAAGTCAGGTCAAGTAAGGAGTCAGGGAGGAGTGGTCCATTTCTCAATTATTTGAACTCCAACCACACAACTGTACTGGTTTAAAAGCAATGATAACTATGATTTTGACCTGTCTCCCTTTTAGGTAGAGGGTGAATCTGCTTTTATTGTTTGAGGAATACTGAACTTAAGTAATTTTAGATGACACTCAGGATTGGGAAATATGAAAAATTCAATTAAAGATTGAATAGATATTCAGTATTTACTAATACTATTCAATAGTGGGATATGCTAGATATGTAAGATATTGGTCGTGTTTTTGACTTGCCATTAAATATACTCTTAAAGACACTTCATTTTGGAAGTGTAGGAAACAGGGTTTCACATAGCCCAAGTTTTCCTTGAACTGGTTATGTAGCCTAGAGTAGGTTTAAAATTCTGATTATCCTGCTTCCGGTATGTTGATTTCAGGTGTATTTTAGTTACTTTTCTATTGCTGTGGAAAAGCACACTGACATTCTTTCGCTCCAAACTTCTTCATAGAATTCTGGATTTCTAGGAGCTTGTGTGGTTTCTTTTTACTTTTCTTGACTTCTAATATTTCTCCCCTGAAATTGGAAACTAGAGTCCATATTTTTCCTGTATCTGTTGAATATATGCAACCATGGTAAACTTTAGAAAATACTTAGAGTAATGTCAAAGGATGTTTGAATAAAGTACCCAGCTAGAAGTCGCACTGTATTGTTCCTGGTGCTGATAGCCTTGTTTATTTCTCTACCTCTATTACGTCACTTTTATGGGACTCTATTTTCTCAGCAGCCTTTTGAATTTAGAAGCTGGTGTTTTATTTTGGGAGTTCTCTGGGAGATATTTGTTATAGATACAACCCACATTATGGGTAAATAGCCAGTCTTTTTCCTTAGTGCCATTTGTATTCATCCCCCCTTTCAAAATTGCCTGGTAGAATTTACAAACAGTATCACAAACCCTGCCTCCCCATCTGATTAGCATCTCTTTGCCCTTTTGCTTCCAGCCTTTCCTGAGTCATTCTATTTAAATTGTCTGCTCTATCTGTTTGAGCGTTCTTTACTGCCAATCTAATAGAATAATATATTCCATTTCCCCTGGGATATGACAGCTGTACTGAGATATAGTTATTATTTCATATCGCTCTCTTCTCGGTAGTGTCATTGTTTCCTATGCTTTATCAGGAAAAAAAATACTGAGGGCACAAGCTAAGACAGCATAAAATCTTCGAAAAATTCCTTTTTCTCCAAGAGCAATGGTTTTGACAACCAGTTTTTAACCTATCTTTGGTTTTCTCATCTGAATTAAGGAGAAGCTTCCCCAAGACTTATCTCTCATGCCGATTGCTCAGCCACAAATCCCGCTACATTCCCAGCTCCAGATTTTTGGTGTCGGGATTTGGATAATTCCCTATCAAGCATCACATGTAAACTAATTCCTTCCCTTGGGAGGCCTCCTCGCAAATTTGTGTGTGTGGGAAAAGCTGCGTTGTTCCTCTCACCCATTTGCCGTGATTTAACGACGCTCGGTACCATCTAGGAAGTAGAGAGTTCAGGCACCGAGTGTTCACGGTGCAGGGGTTTATCTCATTCTAGATTTTTAAAAGAAAAATTCCTTATTTAAGTGGACCCTCCCTCTCATTCCTTTGAATTTCAGACCTGTAAAGACAAGGGCCAATGAATTAGTTGGTAAAAATCTTTCCAATCTTCTTGTAAATGTACCATTTTTTTTCTAAACGCCATTAGCAGGTACTGTGCTTCTGGGCTCTGCCGTTTCCTTCACAGGCAGCGTTGTAAACACAGCCATACATAACTCAGCATTTAAGACTGGGCCATCACACATTCCTTTCCCCAAATTAAGCATCTGTGCTGTCTGTCTTCATGTAAATGCTCATGGATAGCTATGTCCATAAATGAAATGTGACGATATTAAATACCAAATAAATAATGCTTTATCGTAAAAGTGTCATTCTCATGGAATGCTTAACTTTAACTTGTGTAGTTTCAACTAAAGAAATAAATTACAGATTGTAACAAGTATTTCAAGATTGTGATTTTTACTTGATTCGGCAACAGGAAAATGGAATTTCCGTGTATCTTCAAACTTGACTTTTAGCCCAGATTTAGACAAAAACACGGCATCTTTTTTGGTTAATTTCATTTGCAGCCGAATTAGTCATAATTTCCTTTTTGGTCCCACTTAGTCTGCAGACACATCATCAGCAATTAACTGTTTACTTTCCACTTGTTGAAACTCTGACCTAAGTTCTACTCCTATTGTTAACGCTCCTATTGTTAACACTGAGATCTGTAAAAATGTGACTAAATCTTGAACAAGCGCCCATACAATATGTTTTAATTTAATATTGGGTTAGTGTATACATGGCAAAGTGCAGCAACCTGTCTTTGCAATTGTCATAACATGAATTTAAATATCATGTAGTTTTTTCAAGCAGCTTTTCAGTTATGAAAACAGTAAAAAGTCCCTGAAGACTGACTCCCATGCAAAATGTTTAGTGATTCTAATTTGTGCTTTCTAGCACAGCCTAGGAGATACATTTTGCTTTATCCCTAAAATGTTCATATTGTTACAAAGTTACTGTGCATTTTCTATCATTGTTACTACTGCTTCTTTGAGATTTTGTTGGCACCGTGGTTAGTAATAGTACCACCTTGATTACATGGAGTCTGACCCTGTCTTAGTTTGCTTTGTATTGCAGTGACAAAACCATAACCAAAAGCAAACTTCGTGAGTGTGGGGTTTATTTAGCTCATGTGTTACCATCATAGTCAATCAATCATGCACGAAATCAGGGCAGGAACTCAAGGCAGGATCGTGCAGGCAGGAACTGAACACAGGCATGGATGGTGACTGCTCACAGGCTTCTTTACCATGGCTTGCTCAATGATAAATTTTTTTAATGTAAATTTTGTCATAATATGATATAATATAATATATAATCCAATTACATAGAATTATATCACCTTCACCCTTCCACTTCTCCCTCCAGCCCCTTTCTGTAACCTTTCCTCAACTCTCCCCATGAGGGGATGAACCCACTCTCAAGCCGGTGAGCCTGCTTTTCTTTAATTATTATCATTACACACACAATACACATGTGTATACATGCATATGCATAAATATTTGTAAATACTGTCTGTTGAGTCCATTTTTATTGGTAATACATACATGATTTCAAGGCTGACGACCGTGTAGTTGACAACCAGTAAGGAAACTCATCCCAGGGATAGAGTAATTCTCCAACCAGCATTCACAGGGTGCCTATGGTTCTTTGTCTAGGAGCGGGACACCATGAACTTTTCCCCTTTCCGTATTACATGTGCATTGCTATTGTGTCTGGCCAGGCTTTTCCCAGCAGTCTTCTTGGTATCATGGCTCATAAAAGTCTTCTCTTCCCCGACCATAGATGGAGAAACGTGATGCAGGTGCCTGGTCTGGAGTTAAGCTCCCTCACAATCCACTGTTTTATGTATTGTGTCCAAATACAGTTTTCAGTGATGGACTCCATGTGCTTTAAAGAAAGGTCTGGTACCGAAAACCTAGTCAACTTCCTGAGGCAAATGAGTCCGTGGACCACAGGAAAGAATCTACTGGGCTGGAGAGATGGCTCAGCGGTTAAGAGCACTGACTGCTCATCCAGAGGTCCTGAGTTTAAATCCCAGCAACCACATGGTGGCTCACAACCATCAGTAATGAGATCTGGTGCCCTCTTCTGGTGTGTCTTACATATAATAAATAAATAAATTTAAAAAAAATCTACTAAACCCACTTCGCTAGACCAGCATAATTCCTTACTACATTCTAAATCTTATACTCACAGATAAGGGTAGCCACTATCCCCCAGCAAAGAAGCCTTTCTTCAGCTTGCAGTCTCATACATACAATCTAGGACCAGCTTGTTCATGGGTGATACTGCCTTCAGTAGTCTAGACTCATCCGCATAAGTCATTAATCAACAGAATGTTCTTCAGGACAATGCTGAAAGAGGTGTTTTCTCAGTTGAGATTGCTTTTCCCAGATGACCCTAGCTTGTTGACAAGCAAACAAGGAAACAAACAGAGCTAGGATAGACATCTTCTCCATAACTCACTACTAGAGTTAATCGTTCTTTTTCCTTTGCTTCTTAATTTGTAATCGAAGACAGTCATAGTTCCTATTTCCTGTGCTGCTGTAACGATTAACAGAGCAGATACAGAGCAGAGTTCTAGTAAATTCTTAGACGACAGCCTGACTTTCAGAAGCATTACAACAATATGAGTGGTAAAATTAAAGACACCAGAGCTGATCAGACCTGGGTATCAAGCTGAGTTCTTTGTACTGTTGGTTTGAAGCTGGCGAGTAATTGCTTCGTTGTGCTCTCTCAGCACCTAGCTAGCTTTCCCATGTGGTAAACAGGGGTCATAATACTTGACGGATCCTTTGTGTATGGCAGAGCACATAAGATGAAAGGCTCAGTTCAATGTCGCCATGTGGTAGGAACACAATTGGTACCCAACATTCCACATAGTCTTCAGAAAAATCTTTTCAATATTTCTGACAGGAACAAAAATGGATGCATTAATACTAAGGCGTAAAGAATAAAGAGCTAACAGAAACCCTAGAGTCCTTTGGTCAGTAGTCCTTAAATATGTTATAAAGGAACGATACACCGCATCTGTAAGGGACAAGAATAAAGTTCGTTTTAATTTGATTTCATGCAATTCTGGACAGAGTCCGTTTATCCTAAAGTCCCTTCAATTCCAAACATCTTCACTTGCTGATATAGCAATGTCACTCTGATCCTTTTAGTTGAGCTGGGTTCTTGCAGGACTGGGGCAAGTTTCAGATTGGGAAAGCCCTCCTTCTGAAGGCAGTATTAGCAATTCTGAGTTCTGGGTGGCTGTCAGCCATTATTGTGCTTTGTGCACCGGTTCATGCTAAACCTCGCCAGAGTTAGTGAGTACAGGTCTGCAGAGTAGGGCTTTGGTGTGCAGAATAAAGGGTATTTTTAAAAATTCACCTGATTTTCTGGAGACTGGGAAGATCCAAAAAATTACGTTCTGTGGAGGGTGTTTAACACTTAAATTTTGTTTTTTTGAAGCAAGCTGGAGGTGTGACTTACATCGAGGTTTGTACTATGCTCCCACTAGGAACAGGTCGGGCTCCTCCCCCTCCTCCCTATCTCATTCCCTCTCCCTCTCCCCTCTCCCTCCCCACCTAAGTGGTACTTCTTCGCTTCTAGTCCACTTTTATCCCACAGTCTGTCCTGTGGGCTGTGGTTAAGGTTTTCTCCTCAAAGTCTCACTGCTAAGTTGATTCGGACCCTGTACCGCAGATCTGAGTCACGATTCTCAGAAGAGTCGTGCTCTGCACAGCCAGCAAATGCTTCCGATTTACCGTTACTGTCTGTCTGCCTCTTTACTGCCTCCATAACAACTGCAGTGCAGGTTATCTATTGTCCGAGGCTAAATTAGAACCTAATAATCAATTTCAAGCTTAACAGCATTACATTGGTCAGGGTCATCGTTTTCACGCTTGGTGTTTTCTACAATTTCCTGTTTTTGAATAAGATGTGCATGGAGACAGCAGGAAGAGTGAACTTCACCGAACTTTATGTTGTCTGGTTATCCATATCGATGGGACTTTTCTCCTAAGCTACGCTTCTGCATTATTTTGTTTGTTTGGCTTATTTTTTCCTTTCGTAATTACTTACTGGCATACAGATTGTGGCTCTCTTCTCTAGGGCCAGACCAGGAAGCAAGACTTACATGGAAATTATTGTTTCTTTTCTATTAGAGTGGGGTTTTGGTTCTCTCACTGATCCAAGGATGAGTTTTCAGCCTGTCTTAACAGTGGAACAATTGGCGACGTATTGCTCTAGAAACCAGGGTAGTTACGTGAGAGTGTGGTCAAATGACCCTGCCGCAGCCGACTTCATCACAGGGTGTCATGACAAATGATACGATTCCCTAAGCAGAGGTATTTAATTACATAAAGAAGGTAGTCATACTATCCTCACAACAGAAACATCACTTCCCCTTAACTTTGTTTAAATAAAAATGAAAGGCAGATTATATAAGTGAACTGTGTTGGGTTTTGATTGTATACTCAAGGAGAAACTAAGTTTTGAATTATTGTAATTTCATAACAGTAATGACCTAAAGTTGTTCTATATTATATTTTAGAATAAAGGTATAATAGCTAGCATAAATTGATTCTTGTAGCTAAGCTTATTTGCTATAATTTGATTAAAACCTCTGAATGCAGTGTAGCAAAAATAATCTTTTCAAAAATAGTTTTTTGAAACACATACATACATACATACATACATACATACATACATGCATACGTTAGAATCATTAGGAGCTGTTATTGAAGCATACATCAGTGGCTCATGGAAATTCACAGAAGAGAATGTATCACACTACAAACATTTTAAACACCTCATTGGGCGGTCTCTACAAGTTTATTTCTGGCAATTTCTGGGACAGGACCCTGAATTTCAAGGAATTACAACTTAGAAATGTAGGGCAAAAGAAATGGAGGCATTTTTCATTTTTCTTCTGCTAGTAAACTCTTCAATCCAGCCCCTTCTAGTCTTCATCCTGTTCCTCACAGAGATAAGAAAGGTGAAGTAAGGAAGGGCCGTATAGAAAGATAGAAGATAAGGAATTCCAGAAACTAACAGCTCATCGGCAGCTCTTAGGAGCTGCTTGGTAGTTGGAACATAAACTCCATGTTCAAGATCCTCCTCAAAGTTTAAACTTCTGTCTCCAAATTAAGCATGGCATAGGGTAGGTTAATTTTTTAAATTTTTAAAAATTTTTATTATTATTTTATATGTATGCTTGTTTTGTCTGTCTGGATGTCTGGGCTCCAGATGCATGCAGTGTCCCTGGAGGCCAGAAGTGGGTGTCAGAACCCCTCGGACTGGAGTTGTAAGCCTCTGTGGGAGCTGCGGATTGACCTCAGATCCTCTGTAAGAGCAACCAGTGTTCTTACCCATGAGCCACTGCTCTAGCCCTGGGTTAATCTTTTAACCCAGGATAAAAGTTCATTGACAGCATGTGTGAGAAAACACAGAGACGCATAAAGCTTCATCCGTAAGAGATGCTGTGTCCCATGAAAAAATTTAAAACGACCCTTCCATGTTCATGGATTTGAAGAAGTGATAGTGTGAAAATGGCCATCCTACTAAAAGCAATCTACAGATTTAATTGCCATAAAAATACCAGGTCCTTTATTCACAAACATAGAAAAAAATTCAAACCTTTATGTGGAGGCAAAAAAGACCATGGATAGCTAAAAAAAACCAAAACAAACAAACAAAAAAAACCAAAACAAACAACCTGACCTAAAAGAATACTTTGAGAGGTCCTGATTTCACACAGCCCTACAGAGCTATCGTAATAAAAAAACACCAAGAAGCATTGACACAAACATAAGCCCATAGCTTGATAGGGTAGAATAGAGAATCCAGATACACATCCATGTTACTCGTGCTATACTCTGGATGTCCATCAAGTCGTGAGTCGATAATGAAAATGTGACACGTATACACAGTAGATTAATACTCCTCTGCAAATAGAAATGAAGTAATAAAATTTACAACTAAATGGGTGGAACCAGAAAAGAGCCATACTTAGTGAGATCTAGGCCCCAAAGGCAAATGTTACATTTTCTTTCTCATATGTGGGTGCTAATTTCAAATCTCATATTTTATGTGTTTAGCATAGAGTACATGTGGAAATTAGTAAAGCAGTCACAGTTCAATGGAAAGGGGAATATATATATATGTATATATATATTCGATTAGATTATAGATGATAAAAGTAGAATTTGGGAATTCTAAGAGCAGAAAGCTTCACATAGATAATAGACTGGGGGAGATGGGAAATGGCCTTCATGCCATGGTCAGTTTGCCTTATGACTTAACACACCTAAAGAAATATCACTGGCTCTATCGAGAATGCAGATCCTATCCTATCTAACTAAGGAACTATGGGGTGATCAAGTATCACACTAAGTTCTTCTTGCTCTGTGTCTCCCTCCTTGTAGTTGACAACACGCAAATGGACCGTTTGAACCCGTCATTCATTTTCCACTCTAACTTCTGAAGAACTGGAAGGACCGTCAGACCCCAAGAGCAGTAAGGAGGACACTGAGCTGGGGAAGGGCCTGACAAATGCCTCTGTGTCCTCCATGTGCTCTCCTCTTCACTTCCTCCTCTTACATTTCCTGGACGGTGCAGGGCCTCTGAAGCTTTTTAGACTTTAGATCTGCTCACTGTTCAGAGGATTTGTCAGTTTAGGGAAACATGCAAGTGGATTCTGAGGGTCTAACTCCTGGCACCTGAAACTCTCTGTGGCCTTATATGAGGCGTTCTGAGTCATCTCTATCACACTAACTACTGAAAGGTAGTGTTTAGGGTTTTTTTGTTTGTTTGTTTGTTTGGTTTGGTTTTTGTTTTCATTTCAAGGGCTCTACCCTCATATAGAATGCTAGCTGCAACTGCCAAGACCCTGGGCACTTCTGTCTAACTTGGTAATAAATGCTCCTCTCCAAGTCCTAATTTACCAGAACCCAGGAAAAGATTCCTACTTGCCGGATTAAAAGCAGCCTGGTAGATGGGATCCACAGAATAAAGCAAGCACACTGAAGGCTTCCATGACCTGTCTGGTGCTCCCAACACACCGATATGCTTAACGGCCTAGAAGGTTTTCAAAATCCGCCTTATACTAAACTATGATTTGATTTTTTTAAATTGAAGTTTCAGCCTAGCAAAGGTGGCTCCGAGGGAAAGGGCAGTCACCAGCAAGCCTGACAACCTGGAGTTGTTCTTGGAACCCAATTTGTGGATGAAGATTGACATAGCCAAGTTGAGGTACTTTCTGTATGGTCACATGTATGTACTCACACATGAAATAATTAGATGTACACATTTATATTATAAATTTGGGTTCATTGAGTAGACTTGATAGATTAAAGATCAATCACCAATTGTTGAAAGCAGTTCCAGCCCTATCTCTTTTTTACCAGGAGCTTGAGCTCAGGGAATAGGAGTGCTGAAAGCCTTAACTATTACCAGCCAATCAAGGATATGCCATAAACTCAGGTGTGGCTGAGGACATCATCATGTAATAACACATTTCTATCAGTCAGGAAATTCTAAGGGTTTTAGAAGCTTTGTGCCACCAAAAGGGACAAATTATATATATATATATATATATGGAATTCTTATGTATTCATATATATATATGAAAGAATTCTTATATATATATATATATATATATATATTTGTACCATATCTACCTATCTTGGTTCTTTTTTATTAGACAGCATAAGAGCTCATGATGCACTTAGGAACTATGTTTCAGGAGCTAGCACATGCTAAATCGGGGACCAGATATATGACAAGAGAGAGACACTCCTTTTTAATTGAAGATATTTTTTCCTTATAATGCATTATGATAGCAGTTTCCTCTTCTTCATCTCTTCTCAGATCTTCTCCAATTTCCCTTCTGTTCAACTCCATGCCTTCTTTTCACTCTATTTAGAAAACAAACAGGAAAATATAAAATCAAACAAACCAGAATAAAACCCACCAAAGAAACAAAAGATTCTTGAAACACACACACACACACACACACACACACACACACACACACACACACACACACTTTCTCATGCTTGCACGGTATTAATGAGGATTTTATTTCTGTGAAGAGACACTGTAACCTAGGCAACTCTTCAATTGTGTGGCTGAAATTGTGAAGCTTGGCTGCTTGTAGGGCTGGAACATGGCTCCCTTGTTCAATGACATCTACACCAACTTTTGGTATTCACTGCGTAAGCTTGGCTAATGTGGAACTTGCTCTGTAGACCAGGCTGGCCTTGAACTCAGAGATCTGCAGTCTTTGTCTCCTGAGTACCAGAATTAAAGACATATATTACCATGCTTTGACCTAAGCATTTCTTTAATTCCCTTTCACAAGATGGACGCTTATCTCCCTTGGACCTCGCCTCAAGGTCACCACTCTTAATTCCATTTAACATCTTTAATCTCTTTGTCTCACTGAATGCAGGATTCAGCTCCATTCCACTTTCTAGTGCTCCTTTAATCTTTCAACCATGTAGTTTGCATTTTTCCTTTCTCAGCTTGCTACGTTTGATCAAACCTTCACTGACTGGACCACCTACGTTGGCCTCCTAAAGTGGACACAACAAACTATTAAAAAAGTGATAATTTAAAACAACAGGATTCCTTTCTTCTCGACTCTAGACCATAGAATTTTAAAGTCATGGACTCTCAGGGTTCTAGTCACAGTGGAGGCTCCGGGAGAGCAGCCTTCCATTTCTAGTTCCTGATGGTGGCAGGCATACCTTTTGACTCCCTCCCTCCCTCACGTCTGAACTTGGTTTTCTCTGCTATCATCAATGTGCACCTCCCCGCCCCTTTTCCCCTCTTTTCTTCCTCTTTCTCCCATCTCTCTTTTTTCCCTTTTGCTTAAGTGTTTATATCATTTATATTCAGAATTCTCTTCTATAATCTAAGATGGTTTCATCCCAAGTTTCTTTATGGGGGTTGGGCAAAATTTCTCCCACCACGTGTGGTCATTTAAAAAAAAAATTTCCGGGGTTGGGGATTTAGCTCAGTGGTAGAGCACTTGCCTAGGAAGCGCAAGGCCCTGGGTTCGGTCCTCAGCTCCGAAAAAAAGAACAACAACAAAAAAAAAATTTTCCAAAAGAAAGGTATTTTAAATGAGCTTGGTTAAGACCTAAGCTCTTCACATTTCATTTTTTCTCCCCTCATATGTTTTTTTACATTGGATGGCTTTGAAGTTTGTGTGTGTGGACCTAAAGGGAAGTTGAATTAGACATATCTTTAGTGTACAAGGTGTTTAGGTAGTTTCTGTTTTGTTTTTGTTTCGTAAGTACAGTGAAGCAATTTAGTGGAGGGATGGCTTCCAGGAATACTTGTGTGCAAATTATACTGACTTTCCCAGAAAAGTGCAAAGCCATAGGCATATTATCCATATACATCCTATATAGGACACATATGATGTTCTTTAGCAGAGGCACTGCAAGTGCATGGGTCAGACAAAGGGATGGGTTTAAATGCATTGAACAAGAAGTGTGTAGAAATGTCTTCCTATTAACTTGTAAAGAAGTCATGAGCAAAGAGATGGAATCTTGTCGATGTCAATGTTGCCCAAGTCTCTCACGTCAGTAATACACATGTTAATGCAACATGCAGATTCATAAATTCACAATGTTTACATGTAATCAATGTAGGAGTTCATTAAAACCGTACTTCTCAGAATTGTTATGTTTCAATGCATCACATTTTAATGGTACTCAAAGCAATTAGCATAATTGCATCTCAAGTCATACATTCATGCATTGAAAGATGTTAGTGTATACATTGATATAGCTGCTGTATCATGAACTAGAGAAGTCTGTCTGTTACAAATTAAATATGCACATTACCACTGATGCAGCAACATGACCTAAAGAAATACCAGTTCTAGTGATATAACCACACCGCTGCGAGTCGCTCATCCATTTGTCAATCAATCTCAAGGACTTTTATAACTTTAACAGTAAAGAGTTGTGTACCTTCAATATGCTCGTGTATACTATTGCATCAACATTGAAACTTAGTCAATGATTTGAATGAAGAGTAAATTATATTTTATCCTCTCTATAGAAGAAGATATTACAAAATAATTATTACCTGAAAAATCGAAAACATTCACAGTCTAAGACAGCAAAAATAGTAATTCAGAGATGACTTGAGCAGTAAAATGTTTGCCCAGAAGCATGGCTTTCACAGTATATGTAGGACTTCTCCCTCTAGGGGATTTGAACTCTCATTTGTCCTATCCTAATGTTCCTTCTATGTGTTTACATGTAGAAAAAGCTGGAATTATGTTGCATGAGATTTGCACACACATATACAAAATTTAGCTTGTCACTGGTTTCTTTTTCATTAAGCATATGTATTGATTTTCTATTTATATGGTCATATTACTTTTTCTTTTTTCTTTTTTTGAATTTCTCCATTTTATTTTTATTTTTTTTAAATTTATGTAATACTTAATAATAATTCTTTGGTTTCCGGGCAAACATCCCCCTCCCCGCTCCCCTTCCTTATGGGTGTTCCCCTCCCAACCATCCCCCCATTGCCGCCCTCCCCCCAACAGTCTAGTTCACTGGGGGTTCAGTCTTAGCAGGACCCAGGGCTTCCCCTTCCACTGGTGCTCTTACTAGGATATTCACTGCTACCTATGAGGTCAGAGTCCAGGGTCAGTCCATGTATAGTCTTTAGGTAGTGGCTTAGTCCCTGGAAGCTCTGGTTGCTTGGCATTGTTGTACTTTTGGGGTCTCGAGCCCCTTCAAGCTCTTCCAGTTCTTTCTCTGATTCCTTCAACGGGGGTTCTATTCTCAGTTCAGTGGTTTGCTGCTGGCATTCGCCTCTGTATTTGCTGTATTCTGGCTGTGTCTCTCAGGAGCGATCTACATCCGGCTCCTGTCGGTCTGCACTTCTTTGCTTCATCCATCTTGTCTAATTGGGTAGCTGTATATGTATGGGCCACATGTGGGGCAGGCTCTGAATGGGTGTTCCTTCAGTCTCTGTTTTAATCTTTGCCTTTCTCTTCCCTGCCAAGGGTATTCTTGTTCCCCTTTTAGAGAAGGAGTGAAGTATTCCCATTTTGATCATCTGTCTTGAGTTTTATTTGTTCTAGGGATCTAGGGTAATTCAAGCATTTGGGCTAATAGCCACTTATCAGTGAGTGCATACCATGTATGTCTTTCTGTGATTGGGTTAGCTCACTCAGGATGATATTTTCCAGTTCCAACCATTTGCCTACGAATTTCATAAACTCGTTGTTTTTGATAGCTGAGTAATATTCCATTGTGTAGATGTACCACATTTTCTGTATCCATTCCTCTGTTGAAGGGCATCTGGGTTCTTTCCAGCTTCTGGCTATTATAAATAAGGCTGTGATGAACATAGTGGAGCACGTGGCTTTTTTATATGTTGGGGCATCTTTTGGGTATATGCCCAAGAGAGGTATAGCTGGATCCTCAGGCAGTTCAATGTCCAATTTTCTGAGGATCCTCCAGACTGATTTCCAGAATGGTTGTACCAGTCTGCAATCCCACCAACAATGGAGGAGTGTTCCTCTTTCTCCGCATCCTCGCCAGCATCTGCTGTCACCTGAGTTTTTGATCTTAGCCATTCTCACTGGTGTGAGGTGAAATCACAGGGTTGTTTTGATTTGCATTTCCCTTATGACTAAAGATGTTGAACATTTCTTTAGGTGTTTCTCAGCCATTTGGCATTCCTCAGCTGTGAATTCTTTGTTAAGCTCTGAACCCCATTTTTTAATAGGGTTATTTGTCTCCCTGTGGTCTAACTTCTTGAGTTCTTTGTATATTTTGGATATAAGGCCTCTATCTGTTGTAGGATTGGTAAAGATCTTTTCCCAATCTGTTGGTTGCCGATTTGTCCTAACCACAGTGTCCTTTGCCTTACAGAAGCTTTGCAGTTTTATGAGATCCCATTTGTCGATTCTTGATCTTAGAGCATAAGCCATTGGTGTTTTGTTCAGGAAATTTTTTCCAGTGCCCATGTGTTCCAGATGCTTCCCTAGTTTTTCTTCTATTAGTTTGAGTGTATCAGGTTTGATGTGGAGGTCCTTGATCCACTTGGACTTAAGCTTTGTACAGGGTGATAAGCATGGATCAATCTGCATTCTTCTACATGTTGACCTCCAGTTGAACCAGCACCATTTGCTGAAAATGCTATCTTTTTTCCATTGGATGGTTTTGGCTCTTTTGTCAAAAATCCAGTGACCATGGGTATATGGGTTCATTTCTGGGTCTTCAATTCTATTCCATTGGTCTATCTGTCTGTCTCTGTACCAATACCATGCAGTTTTTATCACTATTGCTCTGTAATACTGCTTGAGTTCAGGGATAGTGATTCCCCCTGAAGTCCTTTTATTGTTGAGGATAGTTTTAGCTATCCTGGGTTTTTTGTTATTCCAGATGAATTTGCAAATTGTTCTGCTAACTCTTTGAAGAATTGGATTGGTATTTTGATGGGGATTGCATTGAATCTGTAGATCGCTTTTGGTAAAATGGCCATTTTTACTATATTAATCCTGCCAATCCATGAGCATGGGAGATCTTTCCATCTTCTGAGGTCTTCTTCAATTTCTTTCTTCAGTGTCTTGAAGTTCTTATTGTACAGATCTTTTACTTGCTTGGTTCAAGTCACACCGAGGTACTTTATATTACTTGGGTCTATTATGAAGGGTGTCGTTTCCCTAATTTCTTTCTCAGCTTGTTTCTCTTTTGTATAGAGGAAAGCTACTGATTTATTTGAGTTAATTTTATACCCAGTCACTTTGCTGAAGTTGTTTATCAGCTTTAGTAGTTCTCTGGTGGAACTTTTGGGATCACTTAAATAAACTATCATATCATCTGCAAATAGTGATATTTTGACTTCTTCTTCTCCGATCTATATCCCCTTGACCTCCTTTTGTTGTCTGATTGCTCTGGCTAGAACTTCAAGAACTATATTGAATAAGTAGGGAGAGAGTGGGCAGCCTTGTCTAGTCCCTGATTTTAGTGGGATTGCTTCAAGTTTCTCTCCATTTAGTTTAATGTTAAAACTGGTTTGCTGTACATGGCTTTTACTATGTTTAGATATGGGCCTTGAATTCCTATTCTTTCCAGGACTTTTATCATGAAGGGGTGTTGGATTTTGTCAAATGCTTTCTCAGCATCTAATGAAATGATCATGTGGTTTGTTCTTTCAGTTTGTTTATATAATGGATCACGTTGATGGTTTTCCGTATATTAAACCATCCCTGCATGCCTGGGATGAAGCCTACTTGGTCATGGTGGATGATTGTTTTGATGTGCTCTTGGATTTGTTTTGCCAGAATTTTATTGAGTATTTTTGCGTCGATATTCATAAGGGAAATTGGTCTGAAGTTCTCTTTCTTTGTTGTGTCTTTGTGTGGTTTAGGTGTAAGAGTAATTGTGGCTTCGTAGAAGGTATTCAGTAGTGATCCATCTGTTTCAATTTTGTGGAATAGTTTGGGTAATATTGGTATGATGTCTTCTATGAAGGTTTGATAGAATTCTGCACTAAACCCGTCTGGACCTGGGCTCTTTTTGGTTGGGAGACCTTTAATGACTGCTTCTATTTCCTTAGGAGTTATGGGGTTGTTTAACTGGTTTATCTGTTCCTGATTTAACTTCGGTACCTGGTATCTGTCTAGGAAATTGTCCATTTCCTGAAGATTTTCAAGTTTTGTTGAATATAGGTTTTTATAGTAAGATCTGATGATTTTTTGAATTTCCTCTGAATCTGTTGTTATGTCTCCCTTTTCATTTCTGATTTTGTTAATTTGGACACACTCTCTGGGTCCTCTCGTTAGTCTGGCTAAGGGTTTATCTATCTTGGTGATTTTCTCAAAGAACCAACTTTCGGTTCTGTTGATTCTTTCTATGGTCCTTTTTGTTTCTACTTGGTTGATTTCAGCTCTGAGTTTGATTATTTCCTGCCTTCTACTCCTCCTGGGTGTATTTGCTTCTTTTTGCTCTAGAGCTTTTAGGTGTGCTGTCAAGCTGCTGACATATGCTCTTTCCTGTTTCTTTCTGCAGGCACACAGCGCTATGAGTTTTCCTCTTAGCACAGCTTTCATTGTGTCCCATAAGTTTGGGTATGTTGTACCTTCCTTTTCATTAAATTCTAAAAAGTTTTTAATTTCTTTCTTTATTTCTTCCTTGACCAGGTTATCATTGAGTAGAGCATTGTTCAATTTCCACGTATATGTGGGCATTCTTCCCTTATTGTTATTGAAGACCAGTTTTAGGCCGTGGTGGTCTGATAGCACGCATGGGATTATTTCTATCTTTCTGTACCTGTTGAGGCCCGTTTTTTGGCCAATTATATGGTCAATTTTGGAGAAAGTACCATGAGGAGCTGAGAAGAAGGTATATCCTTTTGCTTTAGGATAGAATGTTCTATAAATATCTGTTAAGTCCATTTGGCTCATGACTTCTCTTAGTCTGTCTACGTCTCTGTTTAATTTCTGTTTCCATGATCTGTCCATTGATGAGAGTGGGGTGTTGAAATCTCCCACTATTATTGTGTGAGGTGCAATGTGTGTTTTGAGCTTTAGTAAGGTTTCTTTTACGTATGTAGGTGCCCTTGTATTTGGGGCATAGATATTTAGGATTGAGAGTTCATCTTGGTGGATTTTTCCTTTGATGAATATGAAGTGTCCTTCCTTATCTTTTTTGATGACTTTTAATTGAAAATTGATTTTATTTGATATTAGAATGGCTACTCCAGCTTGCTTCTTCTGACCATTTGCTTGGAAAGTTGTTTTCCAGCCTTTCACTCGGAGGTAGTGTCTGTCTTTGTCTCTGAGGTGTGTTTCCTGTAGGCAGCAGAATGCAGGGTCCTCGTTGCGTATCCAGTTTGTTAATCTATGTCTTTTTATTGGGGAGTTGAGGCCATTGATGTTGAGAGATATTAAGGAATAGTGATTATTGCTTCCCGTTATATTCATATTTGGATGTGAGGTTATGTTTGTATGCTTTTCTTCTCTTTGTTTTGTTGCCAAGACGAGTAGTTTCTTGCTTCTTCTAGGGTATAGCTTGCCTCCTTATGTTGGGCTTTACCCTTTATTATCCTTTGTAGTGCTGGATTGGTAGAAAGATATTGTGCAAGTTTGGTTTTGTCATGGAATATCTTGGTTTCTCCATCTATGTTAATTGAGAGTTTTGCAGGATACAGTAACCTGGGCTGGCATTTGTGTTCTCTTAGGGTCTGTATGACATCAGTCCAGGATCTTCTGGCCTTCATAGTTTCTGGCGAAAAGTCTGGTGTGATTCTGATAGGTCTGCCTTTATATGTTACTTGACCTTTTTCCCTTACTGCTTTTAATATTCTTTCTTTATTTTGTGCGTTTGGTGTTTTGACTATTATGTGACGGGAGGTGTTTCTTTTCTGGTCCAATCTATTTGGAGTTCTGTAGGCTTCTTGTATGCCTATGGGTATCTCTTTTTTTAGGTTAGGGAAGTTTTCTTCTATGATTTTGTTGAAGATATTTACTGGTCCTTTGAGCTGGGAGTCTTCACTCTCTTCTATACCTATTATCCTTAGGTTTGATCTTCTCATTGAGTCCTGGATTTCCTGTATGTTTTGGACCAGTAGCTTTTTCTGCTTTACATTATCTTTGACAGTTGAGTCAATGATTTCTATGGAATCTTCTGCTCCTGAGATTCTCTCTTCCATCTCTTGTATTCTTTTGGTGAAGCTTGTATCTACAGCTCCTTGTCTCTTCTTTTGATTTTCTATATCCAGGGTTGTTTCCATGTGTTCTTTCCTGATTGCTTCTATTTCCATTTTTAATTCCTTCAACTGTTTGATTGTGTTTTCCTGGAATTCTTTCAGGGATTTTTGTGTCTCCTCTCTATGGGTTTCTACTTTTTTATTTATGTTTTCCTGGAATTCTTTCAGGCCTTTTTGCGATTCCTCTCTGTAGGCTTCTACTTGTTCTCTAAGGGAGTTCTTCACGTCTTTCTTGAAGTCCTCCAGCGTCATGATCAAATATGATTTTGAAACTAGATCTTGCTTTTCTGGTGTGTTTGGATATTCCTTGTTTATTTTGGTGGGAGAATTGGGCTCCGATGATGCCATGTAGTCTTGGTTCTGTTGCTTGGGTTCCTGGGCTTGCCTCTCGCCATCAGATTCTCTCTAGTGTTACTTTGTTCTGCTATTTCTGACAGTGGCTAGACTGTCCTATAAGCCTGTGTGTCAGAAGTGCTGTAGACCTGTTTTCCTGTTTTCTTTCAGCCAGTTATTGGGACAGAGTGTTCTGCTTTCGGGCATGTAGTTTTCCCTCTCTACAGGTCTTCAGCTGTTCCTGTGGGCCTGTGTCTGGAGTTCACCAGGCAGGTCTCTTGCAGGGGAAAAGTTGGTCCTACCTGTGGTTCCAAGGCTCAAGTTTGCTCGTGGGGTACTGCCTAAGTCCTCTCCGCAGCGGCAGCAACCAGGAAGATCTGCGCCGCTCTTTCCGGGAGCCTCCGTGCACCAGGGTTCCAGATGGCGTTTGGTGTTTTCCTCTGGCGTCTGGATGTGCGCAGAGTGCAGTCTCTTCTGGTTTCCCAGGCGTGTCTGCCTCTCTGAAGGTTTAGCTCTCCCTCCCATGGGATTTGGGTGCAGAGAACTGTTTATCCGGTCTGTTTCCTTCAGGTTCCGGCGGTGTTCAGGCGCAGGGGTCCCGCTGCTCCTGGGCCCTCCCCTACGGGAACCCAGAGGCCTTATACAGTTGCCTCTTGGGCCAGGGATGTGGGCAGGGGTGGGCAGTGTTGGTGGTCTCCTCCGCTCTGCAGCCTCAGGAGTGCCCACCTGACCAGGCGTTGAGGTCTTTCTCCCACGGGGTTTGGGAACAGAGAGCTGCTGCTGGCCGGGATCCGCGGGTCCATATTACTTTTTCTTAGATTGCATTTCTGATCCACACATATTTCAGGGTCTCCCTTTACCTGGTCTAGGAGTTTTGAGTAGATGTCAAAGTCTTGACAAGGGTGGACATTAGTGGCTCTGTTTCAGCACAAGAGGTCATCTTTATGGTTGTGGTTTGAATGAGCAACATCCTCAGTGGCATCACATACTTCAACAGTTTTCAGACAACAGCTCTGCTTGGAAAGGCTAAGGGACTTTTAGGATGTGGATCCTCGCTGTGTTACATTATAGCAGCAGAAGAGGAACTAATTCATGCAGAGACGCAAGACTTATCCTCTTGAAAGAGTCTCCAGCACTGTGTTCCATGTAAAACAGAATTTACAAGAGTAAAACTCCAGTTAGACAGCTCACATATCTTAATTGTGGTTTATTTTTGGAAAGGTACCCCACAAACAACTTTTGATTTAAGAAACAAAAACATATGTTGGCAAAAAGCTTGAGTTTAAATATATATATATATATATATATATATATATATATATATATATATATTCACAGCTAGAAAAAGAGAACAAGTATATTAGGTACTTTCTGTTGTTGTGATGAAATGTCGTGACCAAATTGGACTCATGAAAGAAAGCATTTATTTTTTATTATAATTCTAGAGGGAGAGCCCATAATGATTAGAGAGACACGGCAGCAGCAGGGCTTAGGCCCCGAGTATGGAGAAAATAGAAATGGGGAGAGGCTATACACTTTTACAGCCCATGCCCAGTGATAGATTCCTTCAGTAAAGCTCTGCTTCCTAAAGGTTCCAAAGCCTCCCCACCAGTTGGGGACCAAGGTTCAACTACCTGAATCTACAAGGACGTTTCTCATTCGAACCACCACCAGGACTATGTGTATACATTTTTGTCTATTTAAAACATATACGTTAGGACTAGGAAGGTAGCATTCTTGGTGCTTGCACTTCAAGCATTAGAACCTGAGCTGGATCCCCAGCAACCAGGGAGACAGCCAGGCAGCAGCACAGACCTTGTAATCCCATCACTAGGGAGACAGAGGCAAGAGGATTCCAAGGACTCACTGGACAGCTAGGATAGCAGAATTGGTGAGATCCAGTAAGAGAACTCGTCACAAAAAATAAGGAGGAAGATGATGAAGGTACCTGATATCAACCTCTGACCTCTACATATATACATGCACCCCTGAACATGTCTGTACAAACCCAGCCCTATACCATTGAATGGCATATTTATGACTGTTTTGAAAGTGGACTATTATGTTTTCTACTTTATTCTTAGCCTCACAAGAAAAAAAAGACCTAATTTTTGTTGCGATAATAGTATGCTAATAGGAAAGTGACTTAATGATTCCAATTACTTTTTTTTTTAAATGATGGCCGTTTTAAATCTTTCTTAATAGCCCAAGCTGTGGTTGATAAATGAAACCAAAAATATATAGGAAAAAGGATTTTCAAATCAACCTTGCTCCTACCCTGCTGCTACTCGTCTTCAGTATGAATTATGCAGTAAATATACTCAGTGGTAATGAACTGGATGCTTGAAACACTAGATCATTAACAAGCTAAACCTAGGTTATATATATTTAGTACACAAGTTTTATCAATAACACATTAATATTTCATTTTTTTTTTAGTTTACCAGGGGATTTCCAGTTAATTACTTTCAGTGAAGAGATTTTTCATATGCCAGTGGCACAAATGTTTCATGATGGATGTGCTTTGGGACATAAAATCCATCATTTTTTTTGGCTAAACTCTAATCCCTCAAGAGGTCAGCCCCATAGTGGATTTGTGGCAGCCTCCTTCATCTCTGCTCACAGCCAAGTCTTTATCTGAACTCTGACTCCCTGTCCTTTTGTCGCTGTTGGGTCTTCAGGGTCTGTTTCTATTGTTTTGTTTATTTTTGTTTCAGTAATTTTAGCCCAATTCTTGTGTCCACAGTCTGAAAAAGAGTCATGTAATCCCAAGGACCATGGAGTCCCTAATCAGCAGAGTTCTTAGCAATTGCCAAGTCAGGTCTTTGGGGATCAGACACTGGTCTTGGCATGACCCAATACGTTCTGGCCAGATTTCCAGGGGCACGTGACACAAAACATGGCTCCGGGTATTTTTATTTAGTATTGAACAACTGCTTGGAGGGCTGGAGAGATAGCTGAGTCAGCAAAGTGCTTGCTTCCTACACATGAGTTCTAAACCCAGTCCACACGTGGGAAGGCAGGTGTCCTTGTGTATGTTTGTAATCCCAGCACAGGGAGGTGGGGATAGAGCGATCCCTAAGGCTCTCTGGGTGGCCAATCTGGACCAATTAGCAAGCTCCAGGCCAAATAGAGACCCTGTCTCAAAACAAACAACAACAACAACAAAAATGGATGGCATCTATGGATCAATACTTAAGGTGATCTGCCCTCCTCATACACGTTGGCATACATACAGACACAAACATAAGCGTTAACATGCACATGCGCATGCGCACCCCCTCCACACTTAAAAGGCACCTGCAAGGCATAATTTTAGAAAATTATGCTACAGCATGCTATATGCACTGAACATTTATTTCAGCCAAACTAAGAGTAAAACTATCACTACATTAAAAACACAAGCAGGCACAAAGTGAAAGGAAACATTAATATACTAAATAAGGCCCAGATTGACATGGCTGGAAGACTAATTGTCCTCAGGTTCCCAGCCAAAGTAAAGGGTAGAACAGTGGCAGATTCCATATGCTTGAGGCATATTTCTGAGATCCCATCTGTCATAATTACAGTATGTAATTCAGAATATATTTCATCACCATCAAGTGGAGCCATGCTTTATCTAAAATGACCAGATAATATCGCCACCACCAAGATCCTGGATCCCAGCCAGTTCTCTGGCATTTCAGCCATCCCCAGTGTAACCGGACACCACTGTGAACAGGATGTGGAAGCAGCTGTTGTTGCAGGCGGCAGGGCGGGGGTAGCGTTTATACCCAGTGGGCAGAGGACCGGATCACAATTGAACAGAGACGCCGAGGCACTGTAATCACGCCTCCAGCAAAACAATCTTCCTGAAAGTGCGCCGGTACAAGCTGAGGCTAACGTGCAAATTTAGTAGCTATTTCTCGATAAACATTTCTGTTTGGATGGAATGAAATTTTCTCATTTATTTGTGTGTGCACTGTGTCGCTTGTCGGGTTTTGAACACACCTTAACGTGGGATGTGATTTTCAAGTTGTCTTGTAGCTCATTGAAGATAAAGAGCTACTCAGACTGGGAACAGAAACAGTAAGGAAAACAAGTAGGGGAAAGTGGGGTGGTCAGAGTGTATGTTATATGAAAAACATCTATTTCCAATAAGAGAAAGAGAAAAGTATTGAAAAGAAAACAGTCTCAAAAACAGGCATACGCCAGTTGAGTCATGAGTAAAAACATCAAAGGAAGTGGACTGGAAATACGTGGCCGTGGCCCGAGTCAGAGGGGAATGGGCTGGCGTCTGGCATTGGCACCTCTAGGTCCTTAAATCAGAAGGTCTTTTCCGGGTGTAATTTATTAAGCAACAATAAAACATGCTTTTCTTCTCCCCATTGGCTATTGAAATGGTTTCTCTCTTCTCAAATTAATTTTCTTCCTTTTAAGTGAACTCCAAAAAGCTCCTGACTTATTTGACAGTTTTCCTGATACAGTATAAGTAGGAAGGATGGGACAGGATGTGAACAATCTGAGGACCGGAGAGAGGTTTATGAACTAAAACTTGCCTAGAAGCTTTTTATCAGGACGTTTGGTGAGGGACAAAGACGTGATCTTGTAACAGGAGCTGATGAGAGAGGGAAGGGATTTTAGATATGATAATAGACTGTAGGACTTCATTCCAGATTTTAAGTAAAACACATGAAGAACTTAAATGACTTAAAATTATTGCTTAGATTTCTGTGTTCTGGCTGCCTTGTTGATCCCACCCGGGACCCCAGGGACTCTGGCTCTATAAAAATTATGTTAACTTGTGCCTAATCCTTAACTTGATCCAACAGCTGGGCATGCTTCTTGTTGAGACTACAATGAAGAAAGAGAGCCCAAATAGTGACTTCGATGATAAATAGAGAATAATCGCACAAAAGAAGCTGTGACTTGCTTCATTAATCATCATTGACCTTGTCCTTGGTGATAATGGCTTCTTTCCTGCTTTGTACTGTGAATTAAATAGTATAAAAAAGCCTTCATTGGTTAATTTCTAATTTCAGTTACCTCCCTTTATTATTCTCAACCATAAATTTTCTAAGGAATTTTCAGACAGGACCTCTGCTGCAGGCAGAGAAGTACTCTTGTAGTTTAAATTTGTCATAATTTCTCCTTCTTGTCTCGAGCATACAACTTCCTCTCTCCTCCCACATACGTCTGAGACGCACAGATACAAAGATACAAAAAGTCAGATCACACACACACACACACACACACACACACACACACACACACACACACAATCCTCTCCCATCCTAACTCTTCTACCCTGCCCCTCACACACACTTTATTAACACAGCTTTTGAAAAGTCACAATTTAAAAAAAGAGAGATAAAATACATATCCTTTGGCATAAGGCCAAGTCGATGATTGGCTCTCACTAAATGTCACAGTTTTAGCCACTGTGAGGAGAATCCTATAGCTTAGCATATAGTTAATGGGTCGTAGGGTTAAAGTGCTTGCTGCACAGTCACGAGGACCTGGGTTTGAATCCTCGACTCCCGTATAATTAAGTAGACTTAGTTGTGTGTGTATCTATGAACCCCAGGCCTATGAGACGCAGGAAAAGGAGGGTGAGTGGGGCTTGATGAACACCAGCCTCTAGCTTTAGGTTGAATGAGAGATCCCATTTGGAAGGAAATTAGGTATCGTGATAGACGAGGACATCTGAAGCACACATCCTCATCCGCATGTGCATGCCACACACATACAACAGCATATACTCTAACACACATACACATACAGAAGTGAAATGAAATTAAATATTGGTGGTCTAGGTTTCTGGAAAAACGCGAATTCAATTTTGCTACACACACTACCTTTCAAGTGACAAGCTACAGGTAAGCAGCCTGATATAGGACTGAAATATATACAGACTGGCCGCGCCATAAAATTTGACAAGAAACCATAGTTTCCCATCATGGCAAACTAAAATTCCATTTAAAGCCCTGGACAACAAGAAGCCTTTTGTCCTCTACTTCTGCTAGGTAGTTTGTCACAGCAAGAGAAAAGCGACACGTGTTAGCCGGAGTGTCTGCTTTTTCCCGAATGAGTACCACTTGACCAAGATGAGATCTTTCTTCTCAGCCAAGAGACTCTCTCTCCACTGTCAGGATAAGGAGTGGGTGGATGAAGAAAGGCAGTTGTAGATAATGGGGGAGTCAAGGCAGGAGGAACATTGGTTAGGAACTCCCTGGCAACACCTTGTGCAATATCGTCTTGAGCACCTTAACCCTGCATAGAAGGAGAAGTATTAGAAACAATGAGAATATGTGTTGCGGAGAGCTCTTGCTGCAGTTTCAAGGATACTGGTAATAATATTAACTTTAGGCCAGGATGAGGTAGCAGTTTCCAGCAAGAATTTGACATTGGGCTAGGACAAGGAAGTAGGCTCAAGATGAATACAGCTAAGGAACGTGTTCTTTGTATCTTGATCATCTTTGTAAGTCCCTGAATACAGTAATCATGGGACCTTTGTTTGTGCTTTGTTCCTTAACTACTCTGTTTATGCCTTGTTTGTTCCTTGACTACTTTGTCCTAGACCTAGAACTGACCGTATTCTTTGCCTGTACCTAGAATGGTGTAAAAGCAGACTGGAAAAAAGTTAAACCGGCTTCATCATTTGCTGGAGTCATGCTCTAGTGTTGCCTAATTATCTCTCTCTTTTTTTAATCCTTGTTTCTTACCTTGAGACCTGGTTTACAGAGCTGGCTTGACCAATGTGTCATTGATATAGACCTTTCCTAGCAGGTGCCACAAAGGCCTAGGTTCTGTTTCCAGTACTGCAAATAAACGAGAGAGAGGAAGGGAGGGAAGGAGAGAAGGAAAGGAAAAAAGAAGAAAAAGGATGGGTGGCTAGTATCCTGGCTCTGTTTTTTGTTCTAGGACAGAGGGAGAACTGGCCCCCGTGTTTTGCTTAAAGGACAACCCAGAACGATTGGGCTGTAACTTTGGAGTCTTTGATGAGGACACCTGAGTATCTGTTTCATTGTTGAAGCCTCAAATTCCCAGTGTCATTTGCTTGAAATACCCCTGTGTGGGAAAAATAAAATGCAGCTAGAACATTTAATGACCGCATCTCTCCTTCTACTTAACTAGGAGCCACACCACCCAGAGCCCATCATGTTTCGCTTTGACACTTCTCTGTCAATTTTTCACCACTCGTAGGGCCATGCCATTCTATTTAAGATGAGTGAGAGAGTTGAGTCTGTACAACAACGACGACGTAATGTTTAATGAGAAATGTCCATCACAATCTTCGGCATTCTATCCCTAGGTCCCAAGTTGGTGGCAATGTTTGGGGAGGTGAAGGGGGTATGGCCTTGCTGAAGGAAGTGTGTCACTGGGGAGTAGGAAGCCTCACCAGTTCATTCTCTATACTCTGCATTGACTGTTAAGGATGTGAGCTCTCAGCTTCCTTCTTCTGTCACCATGCCAGCCCCCCTGTGGCTATGCCTCCTCATGAAGATGGACTCCTACTCTTTTTGGAAGCACAAGCCCAAACTTTCTTATATAAGCTGTTGTAGCCATAACGTTTTATCCCAGCAACAGAAAATAATTAATGCGGATAGTATTCTTACTATGGAGTCATTTTGCTTCTGGTGTTGAAGAGACCTTCAGACTGTCATTTTTGTATTAGCGATTTCAAAGGGTTTGAGGATTGAGGCATTCCATATTCTCCACTTATTTAAGTGATACATGAACTACTCAGGTCTAATTAACCACTAGTGCTGAGTAAGAAGAAACCCCTGTAGTTAATATGGTATTGGTAATTTGCTTATGTGTTTGCTTACATGTATGCTGTTTCGACTACTTAAATAAACTTGAACAGTTGCAGTGTAGAACAGATAACACGCATAGCTGCCTCCTCATGTTTTTTATTAACATTTTATAGATATGTTTTAGTTCCTCAATTAAAATATTGCTCCTAAACAAAGTTATTGATATAGGCTTTAAAGACATAACAAAAAGCAGTTTTGTAATCAATTTATTTTTAGGGAAATTTAAAATCTCACAAACTCGTTTAATTAACACAACACTGATTACCACCCTATATATTTGTATAATTCTTTGGAAACAACTCATCAATGGACAAATAGACTCCCAAGGTAACTACTTCTGTGTTAATTTGAAGTAAGTTATGAAAAATTTAACATCACAGCCAGAAATAAATAATACATCTTTGTGATGTGAATAATTTATTTTACCATGTTATTGCCCTAAAGAACATGTTCAGAAAAGAATGAAAACTCATTCTTTTCACAGTGCATCGATGTGTATTATTTTTAATAAAACATCTTCGGGATGCTATTAAAGAATCTCAAAGAGTGATTTGGTAGAAAAATACACTACGTATGGTAGAACTTGGAAATATCTGGTATTTGCTTTCACGGATTGAGAACCTGGCTAGCCATGGGTCACATAGGAAATTTAGGAAAGACAGTTAGAGGTAAAAGTTCCATAATCTAAATTCAGGTACTGTCTCTTCTCGATGGCATAATTTCTCTCTCTCTCTCTCTCTCTCTCTCTCTCTCTCTCTCTCTCTTTCTCTCTCTCTCTCTCTCTGTGTCTTTCTCTTTCTCCTGTTTTTCCTAATAAAGTGATGCTTTTATCTTCCAGATTTGAAAGGAGTGAATTTATTATATTTATCGTATCCTCTAGTAGTTATTTATATTTCATTAGTTTCTCCTAAAACTTAATTGGTCGATGAAATCATTGTGGAAACAGTTTTAACAAATATCCAAGTTAGTTTCTACTTAAAAACATGCCATAACTTTGGTTTCTGTTTGTAGTTTGATAAGCATTCTTTAAAGTAACCATTAAATGCAATTAGAGCCTCTTCCCTACTTCTGGCAAAAGGAAGGCTTGATTCTCCATGTGCGTTGAGTAACGACCACAGCAAAAGACAGCAGCTGTCAGGCAGCCAAAGCACTTCCTGTTCGGGCCACACGAAGCACACATTTTTGAGAGGCAGATTATGGCCTTATATCACATTTATTTGGCATCTGTAAAGTAAGTGCCCAAAATGTCTACCCCAAACAAGAGGAGTATTTTGTATCTTACAGAATTCCTCCAAAAGGAATATATCACATTTGGATGGAGTTAATATATTTCATTTAGTAGCTATGTTTCACAGTAGCTAGAAAACATTCTTGATTTGTTATCTCTCCCATCTATTTTGACCGAGATGTCAGTCACATTAAATGAAAGGACAGTTGAGCCTTGTATAATGTCTGCTTAGGTGTACTGACTCTGTGTACCATCAAAAACAGAGCAAATCATGATTCCTCAAAAATATAACCAACAGTTGCCTTTGACTGGCCAGAACAGTCAACTAACATACTTTATGCCATTTATAAATGGTATAATGAAAATATAAGGGAGTTGCCATAAATTATTCCTTGTTGCCATCTGAAATTTACCAGAGAGAAACAAACTGTTCACATGTAGGTGGTTATTGTCACATGCATCATACACACACACACACACACACACACACACACACACACTCACACACACACACATATATGTATATATAAATTTAAAAATATTTACATTCATACAGAAGGTATGGAAGTATTGTAGCAGTCCAATATTACTGCATACAATTATACATAGTTTTAAATTAGTATTGTACCTTTATGTTTATTGCCATTTCTCTTGACCAAAAATAGAACTATGTGTGGTCTGAAAGCCTTTGTGCAGGCAAAGCTGGGTAGGTTCTAATAAAAACTAGATATGCCTATATTTGATGATACTAAATGGTAGACTACTATCAGGATAGTTTTTATGTTTCCATTTTTACATTTTCATACATTTTTCTTAATTTTTTCTTTGTTCTCCAGGCTTTGCACTTCAAGATTTTTTCCAAGTTATCACACATCAGGAAAATTTCTCATGCAGATTGACCCCTGTAAAGTGTGTGTAGTCCAAGAGTCTATTATTTTTTTTTCTGAGTTTTGAAAAGCATTCCACTGTTCAGAAACAGAACATTTCCCCCAGATCCACTGATACCCTGTGTTATCTGCTGTTCCCACACATAGCCTGTGAGTGACTGCTTTCTTCCCCTGTTGGGTTACAGAACGAGCCCAATTCTTTAGTATTTCTTTAAATAACCAGGAAACACTTGACCAACATATATGGAAGGTTTATTAATCCAGTTTTCATTGACAGTCATATAGATTGTCTCCCATTTTAACAATTACTTATAGTTTCTATAAATATTCCTACCTTTTTGCATAAAGTTTTCATTTCGAAATACTATTCGTAGGAATGGAATTGTTAGCGTATATGTTAAACGTATATTTGACTTCATACAAATTTGCCCATGTGTTTTCCAAGTTGATGTCAGTCTTTACAATTCCACTTGGTGACATTTACTGCCAACGCTTGCTGCTGTTGTTTTAATCCATTTCAACCTTTTAAGGGAGAGACTCATCTATTTCTTGTGGATTTCATTGACACTTCCCTCATAGCTATCGGTGTATTACATGATTTCAACCTTGCGTGATAGCACATCTTCTCTGCTGTCGTTTGGAGATACAGTCTCATTCTGTAGCCCCATGTCTCCCAGGCTGGCTTCAAACTCCCAGCAAGTCTCCTGCCTCAGCCTTTCAGTGCTAGTGATCAGCCATGGTATGTCTAGCTTATATAATCCCATATCAACTTTGGTGAAATCTTTGTCCTTGAAAATAATGTTTACTGTGCCTTATAAATCCTTAGTATATTCCTGATAGAAGTTCTTTCTCATATGTGTTTTTATAAATATTTTCTCACACATCTTGGCTTTTCTTTTCAATCCCAAGTGTCTTCTATGAAACAGATTTTATAAACTTCATATTTGTCTTCTCACTGCAGTGATTTGATATCAGTTGATGAATCCTTCACTCTGTCCAAGGTCACGGAAGTTTCATGTTTTCTTCTCGATTTGCTTGGTTGCCTTGTTTCTTTTAATATTAACTTTTCCCTAAGATATGAGGTCTGAGCGTAGGCTCGATTTCATGTTGATGTCAAGTTGTTCTAGTGTTAGTGGTTGAAAGATTATCTGCTCTCCACTCAGTTTCCTCCTCACTTTTTTTTGAGTACACATTGAAAATGTTACGTGTGCAACGTTTTCCTGATTCTCAATTCCATTTCATTAACCTGAAAGTCTTTTCAGGAACAATATCATTGTATTGCTTTAGAGAACTTAGAATCAGGCAATGTGTGGTGTCCAACTCTTTCCCTAAAGCTTTGTTTAAAGTTATTTTGCTTTCATATGTAAATTGTAGATGTTGCTTATCAATTTCTACAGAAAGGAATCTGTTGGGAGTTTGATGGGATTGTGCTGTCTCTGGCTATAAAATTAGCATCTCACACAGTGGGTATATACGGACATTGTATGTCTTTAAGTTTTTTAATGCCTCTGTGTATATTACATATGAATACTGCATGTCTCTATGTTCTTCAATGCCTGGTTTCTCCTGATCATTTTTGTAGGATTTTTTTTTTTTGGCAAACAAATTCTTTGCACATTTTTTTTGTATTGCTATTGCAAAGGATACTTTAAAAAATGATTTCTAATCATTAGATACTTATGTATACAAATTCTGTGTACTGACTTTGTGTCCTTCAATCCCAATAAAATTGTACATTAATTTGAGAATTGTTTTATGGCAAATATTATAGAATTTTCTATATTGATAGTTGTTCAGGTAAGGAACCCAAAGGTGGCAGTTTTACTTTTTCCTTTCCACTCTAACTTGAATTCTTTTGTAATATACAGATCTTCATTTCTTCAACACAATTGAGATCACCATTGTATTACTTCAATAGAAAGCTGCAATCAAACCTTTGCGACTTAATGTTGTAGTAGTCACAAACATTGCGTGCAATACCCAACTAAACAATATCATGGATATATATATATATATATATATATATATATATACATATATATATATATATATATATATATATGTCATTGTCTTCAGACACCCCAGAAGAGGGCATCAGATCCCATTACAGATGGTCATGAGCCACTGTGTGGTTGCTAGGATTTGAACTCAGGACCTTTGGAAGAGCAGTCAGTGCTCTTAACCACTGAGCCATCTCTCTAGCCCCAATACCATGGTTTTTATTTTTAAACTTTTTGCCTATTATAGAGAATTTAAGTGATAGTACCTGTGTTTTTCACATCTATTCATTTCTTTAAAACATATCTCATTCTTCTTTTTTGATCAGATTTTTCTACAGCAATTGTCCTTCAGATATAATAACTTCATTTAGTATTCTCTTACAGAAATTTTCCTGGGGTTCATTATGCCTTTTTTCTTATAAAAATTCTATATTTTCTTCCTGAAATATGCTTTCCCTAAAGTAATAATTGGTGGAGGTGCTGCATGCCTTTAATCTGAGCACACAAGAAGCATAGACAGGAGTTTACGATCATCATGTTCTAGAGAGTTATGGGCAGTCCATTGCTACATAGTGAGATCCAGAAGAAGAGGAACGCAGAAGAAGAGAAAGAGGAGAAGAATGAGGAGGAAGAGGAGGAGGTGGAGGAGGAGGAGGAGGGGAGGAGGAGGAGGAGGAGAGGAGGAGGAGGAGGAGGAGAGGAGGAGGAGGACGAGGTGGAGGAGAGGAAGAGGTGGAGGAGGGGAGGAGGAGGAGGAGGAGAGGAGGAGGAGGACGAGGTGGAGGAGAGGAAGAGGTGGAGGAGGAGGGGAGGAGGAGGAGGACGAGGTGGAGGAGAGGAAGAGGTGGAGGAGGAGGGGAGGAGGAGGAGGACGAGGAGGAGGGGAGGAGGAGGAGGGGGAGGAGGAGGGGAGGAGGAGGAGGGGAGGAGGAGGGGAGGAGAGAACAAAAAAAAAGAAAAGGAAGAAGATGATAATTTGGGGCTGGAAATTCTTCTCTTCCAGGATATTAAAGATTTTTCAACCATTGTTATATGACTTCCATGGATCCTCCTAAGAAAATAATCATTTTTCCTTTGCATCATGAGGAAGGAAATGAAAGTGAGGGACTCAGCACAGCCAGCCCTGCTGCATCAGCACGGCTGGCCCCTCCTCACAGCCTGCCCGCTCTGATTCACTGTTCAATCCACGGTAGAATCCAGTCCAGACTTTTCATCTGTTATCAGGATGGTTGGTCTACTGGGTCACAAGGCAATAATAGCGGAGAAATTGTATATAAAGTTCTTATGAAACCATTTGCTTTATCCCAAACCTGTTCTTAAACTTTCACTCACAGCGAGGATGAGCTCATAGAAATAGGACCAATTCAGTACAATCAAAATATCACAGCACCATCTTTTTTTTTCTTGGAGATATTTTCATTACAAAGCAGTGTATGATCAGGGCATAAGCAGGTTTTCCTGTCTGATGTCCTTATCATCTAGGAATTCTTTACCACAATGCCTTAGACTCAGAGCAGACAGACACCGGAGCATCAGGTTTTCTATTTTCATAACTTACTGTGAGGGTATAAACCACTAAAATAAGTCCATTCTTGCCTTCATAAGAAATCAGACCACGATCAGAATCAGATCTTACCCAGGGGGAAAATAAATTCCAGTAGCAAAGGAATCAATGAGACACGAGGTAAGGTGGAACAGTGTGTTCTTTTTCAAGAGTAGCTGGCCAACACCATAGACAATGCCATGTAAGGCAATGGGAAGGAAGTTTTCTTGTGAGTTTGTGACATAGGTAAGGGATTGGAAAGAGGACCAATGGTGAGTGAGCACCCATGGTCCACCTGTATGTCTTGATCTGATTTGGTCAAGACAAATTGGTCATCGAGCAAATGTTCACGAGGGAATGTCGCTGTGAGTGAAGGGATTTAAAGCCATGGCTTCCACTGAACAAGGTCCATATTGGGAGTAATCATGTAAGATAACTCATGGGCTGAACACAAGAAATATACTGCATAGACACAAGTGAACATGAAAATAAATCAATTTGTAAATAATCTGCACATAAAACCTTTTTGAAGAGCACAACCTATAAAAAACTTAAATGATGTTAATAGAAAAAGTATTGAGTGAATGTCAAGACATCCATACAAAGCACATATTCATAAGCATGTTTTAACTATTACTGTCAGTTGAAAGGAATGCAAATGAAGTGTTATTAAAGGAAAACTTGTACATAATATTGCCATACTTCTGTAAAACCGTAAACAAATGAAAGCTGTGTGTGAGAAAGAGAAAAAGAGGAGAGAGAGTGAGAGACAGAGACAGAGAGACAGAATGTGCTCATGAACTAGTTTATGTGGGAACCCACATGGGAATATAGGTTGTCTCTGTTGAGCGAGGGAAGGAGCATTTAAACCACGAGTTATGAATCTGTGTTTGCCTTTTGTACACTTTGCATGTTACAACTAGCATCTGATATTGACAGGAATTCAACAAAATTTAAAAATCTAAATCTCTTTCTGAGAAAATGTGAGCTGGTTTATCATTTCATCACTGGCTCCCTGCAACCAATTCATGGTTCATCAGGCAAAGCTTCTTGGGTAACTATCTTCCTTTGATAACTTCAGAACCCCGTATCCAGAGCCATAACATGAACTAGATTCTCTCTCAAGTACTCTTTGCCTCAGCATGTGTCTTTATATTTATAAGGTTATGTATTAAAGAGCATTTTTAAGACATTGTAGCCTTGAAAATTTCTATGAATGTAGGCATACACAGATTGTGGACATTAGCATGTTCCAACTGAACTCATGATAGATGGGGATGCATTGCCACTTTAAGGCAGTATCGTTTGCTGATCTAGGCACCATTTGCTTGCTTTGCTCTTCTGTTTGTGTTCTCTCCTTTCAACCCCAAGACCTCAACATCCTTCATGTATAACAGCCAGGTTGAGAAACTTAATAGGTAAAATGATGGATGTCTTCTTTTTCTTTTGCAGAAAGGAGTACGATCAGAATGCATAGAAGATACTTTTTGGTAGTGGTTTTAACTAACTTTAGCATGGATCGAAGCTGGAATACTCTAAACAAGATGCATAACACATTAGTCACTTCCCTGTAACATCAAATGACAGAGTTGTGTGGTAACAACAGAAATCTAATGTGGATTTCAACTATTTATTCTTCCGAAGCTTTGTTTTGGAAGGCAACGGATTATATATTTAGGCTTCATAACCATTCCTTGCATAAAATCTTCTATTTTGTTCTGATTCAGTTTGGCATTTGCTTTTGGTAGTAGGGATAGATCCCAGAGCTTTGTGTCTTCCAGACAGCAAACTTTCTACCACTAAGCTGTATCCCTAGCCCCTCTGGGGTCTTATACAATAGTCTATATTCAACAATTCAGCTAAATGTTTCAAAACAAGCCATTGTTAAGTGTTTCCTGTAGGTAACCAGAAAATAAGAAATAATTGTTACTTGAAATCCCAAATGACAAGGAGACAGTGATAAAAGAAATCTTCCTCTTACTCTGTGAACTTCAGGAAATCCTTCCGAGCTGCTTTACTGTTTATAGGTTATAGGCATTCTACTTATCATGAAGGAAAAGGCTGTGTAGTTGCTTTGGCCAGTAGTGATTGAGTAGTACAGTATTTTTTTCTTAAATCATGAATTAATGTAGAGCAGTCTGCTACATATCTTATATACTTACACAGCACTCAATAACAATAGGATGGCTTTATGACCATCTGATTGTATGACAGTACTGAGAATTGGTTAACCCTATGGTCTTTGCGGTCAAACTCATCTCTACTCCTTTACTACTTGCCCAGGATGCTGACCAGTTAGCTTCTCTAAAAGTCATCTTCCACAAATGTGGCTATAGTGCATAGGGTTATGAAGAGGACTCCGGAGGGGGTGTTTTGTAAAGTCCCTAGCACAATGCTTGGCACATGGCCAGTAGACTATATCTCCCGGTCATTAACTATTTGAGGCATGTTCAAGGCCACTGCTTATATTCACTGGGCTAACAAAAAATTGCTCTTTGGGTTTTCAAGCTTCCCTTTACTAGATCTCATAAGTAAGTTTAAGAAAACTTACGTGAGACCAAGTCAGCTTAATCCTCACAAGAACCAGATCAAAGAAAGTTGTGGATTCTAAACAATAGAGCATCCTACTTGGGAATGCTGTGGTTTTCAGGAAGTTGCCTGCAGTCTTAATGTCAAAGGAAATGGTCCAGAGGAAACAGTCTCTGCAGCTTTTGAAAACAACAGTATCAACTACAGATTATTTCAACTCATCTTTAAATGCTGGAGATGCTCACTCCGAGGAATGGAAAGAAGTTGAGTTCTTTCTTTTATTTCCTTTTCGATATTCTTTTCTTCTTGGTGTCTGGCCAGTGTCACAACTGGAAATGGTTCCAGGAAGAAGGCAGGAAAGACACAGTGGTAATAGGAAAATATGGAGATGTGGAAGGGCTGGCATCATTAACTATATATAATTGTAACTTTATTAATTGTATATCATTGTAAACTTAAAATAGCAGATTCACTTTTTTTTTAATGTACATATTCGATGAGAGGGGAAAGAAGAGCAAAGACCCAGCACTGATTCAGTAAGTGCTGTATATTTCCACAGTCTCCTGCCATCTTTGCATTGATTGCACACAGTGCTCAGTTGGGTCGGATAGGTCATCCTCTGGTAACAAAGATCAGTGGCTGCCAGAGCAGGCAATTCTCAGAGGCCCTGTTTGTCCATAGCACTATATCTTTAAACTTTTTCTTTTTCTTTTTTTTTTATTATTATTAACTTGAGTATTTCGAGTGTTATTCCCTTTCCCGGTATCCAGGCAAACATCCCCCTCCCCCCTCCCCTTCCTTATGGGTGTTCCCCTCCCAACCCTCCCCCCATTGCCGCCCTCCCCCCAAAAGTCTAGTTCACTGGGGGTTCAGTCTTAGCAGGACCCAGGGCTTCCCCTTCCACTGGTGCTCTTACTAGGATATTCATTGCTACCTATGAGGTCAGAGTCCAGGGTCAGTCCATGTATAGTCTTTAGGTAGTGGCTTAGTCCCTGGAAGCTCTGGTTGCTTGGCATTGTTGTACATATGGGGTCTCGAGCCCCTTCAAGCTCTTCCAGTTCTTTCTCTGATTCCTTCAACGGGGGTCCTATTCTCAGTTCAGTGGTTTGCTGCTGGCATTGCCTCTGTATTTGCTGTATTCTGGCTGTGTCTCTCAGGAGCGATCTACATCCGGCTCCTGTCGGTCTGCACTTCTTTGCTTCATCCATCTTGTCTAATTGGGTGGCTGTATATGTATGGGCCACATGTGGGGCAGGCTCTGAATGGGTGTTCCTTCAGTCTCTGTTTTAATCTTTGCCTCTCTCTTCCCTGCCAAGGGTATTCTTGTTCCCCTTTTAAAGAAGGAGTGAAGCATTCACATTTTGATCATCTGTCTTGAGTTTCATTTGTTCTAGGCATCTAGGGTAATTCAAGCATTTGGGCTAATAGCCACTTATCAATGAGTGCATACCATGTATGTCTTTCTGTGATTGGGTTAGCTCACTCAGGATGATATTTTCCAGTTCCAACCATTTGCCTAAGAATTTCATAAAGTCGTTGTTTTTGATAGCTGAGTAATATTCCATTGTGTAGATGTACCACATTTTCTGTATCCATTCCTCTGTTGAAGGGCATCTGAGTTCTTTCCAGCTTCTGGCTATTATAAATAAGGCTGCGATGAACATAGTGGAGCACGTGTCTTTTTTATATGTTGGGGCATCTTTTGGGTATATGCTCAAGAGAGGTATAGCTGAATCCTCAGGCAGTTCAATGTCCAATTTTCTGAGGATCCTCCAGACTGATTTCCAGAATGGTTGTACCAGTTTGCAATCCCACCAACAATGGAGGAGTGTTCCTCTTTCTCCACATCCTCGCCAGCATCTGTTGTCCCCTGAGTTTTTGATCTTAGCCATTCTCACTGGTGTGAGGTGAAATCTCAGGGTTGTTTTGATTTGCATTTCCCTTATGACTAAAGATGTTGAACATTTCTTTAGGTGTTTCTCAGCCATTCGGCATTCCTCAGCTGTGAATTCTTTGTTAAGCTCTGAACCCCATTTTTTAATAGGGTTATTTGTTTCCCTGCGGTCTAACTTCTTGAGTTCTTTGTATATTTTGGATATAAGGCCTCTATCTGTTGTAGGATTGGTAAAGATCTTTTCCCAATCTGTTGGTTGCCGTTTTGTCCTAACCACAGTGTCCTTTGCCTTACAGAAGCTTTGCAGTTTTATGAGATCCCATTTGTCGATTCTTGATCTTAGAGCATAAGCCATTGGTGTTTTGTTCAGGAAATTTTTTCCAGTGCCCATGTGTTCCAGATGCTTCCCTAGTTTTTCTTCTATTAGTTTGAGTGTGTCTGGTTTGATGTGAAGGTCCTTGATCCACTTGGACTTAAGCTTTGTACAGGGTGATAAGCATGGATCGATCTGCATTCTTCTACATGTTGACCTCCAGTTGAACCAGCACCATTTGCTGAAAATGCTATCTTTTTTCCATTTGATGGTTTTGGCTCCTTTGTCAAAAATCAAGTGACCATAGGTGTGTGGGTTCATTTCTGGGTCTTCAATTCTATTCCATTGGTCTATCTGTCTGTCTCTGTACCAATACCATGCAGTTTTTATCACTATTGCTCTGTAATACTGCTTGAGTTCAGGGATAGTGATTCCCCCTGAAGTCCTTTTATTGTTGAGGATAGCTTTAGTTATCCTGGGTTTTTTGTTATTCCAGATGAATTTGATAATTGTTCTGTCTAACTCTTTGAAGAATTGGATTGGTATTTTGATGGGGATTGCATTGAATCTGTAGATTGCTTTTGGTAAAATGGCCATTTTTACTATATTAATCCTGCCAATCCATGAGCATGGGAGATCTTTCCATCTTCTGAGGTCTTCTTCAATTTCCTTCTCCAGTGTCTTGAAGTTCTTATTGTACAGATCTTTTACTTGCTTTGTTAAAGTCACACCGAGGTACTTTATATTATTTGGGTCTATTATGAAGGGTGTCGTTTCCCTAATTTCTTTCTCCGCTTGTTTCTCTTTTGTATAGAGGAAGGCAACTGATTTATTTGAGTTAATTTTATACCCAGCCACTTTGCTGAAGTTGTTTATCAGCTTTAGTAGTTCTCTGGTGGAACTTTTGGGATCACTTAAATATACTATCATATCATCTGCAAATAGTAATATTTTGACTTCTTCTTTTCCAATCTGTATCCCCTTGACCTCCTTTTGTTGTCTGATTGCTCTGGCGAGAACTTCAAGAACTATATTGAATAAGTAGGGAGAGAGTGGGCAGCCTTGTCTAGTCCCTGACTTTAGTGGGATTGCTTCAAGTTTCTCTCCATTTAGTTTAATGTTAGCAACTGGTTTGCTGTATGTGGCTTTTACTATGTTCAGGTATGGGCCTTGAATTCCTATTCTTTCCAGGACTTTTATCATGAAGGGGTGTTGAATTTTGTCAAATGCTTTCTCAGCGTCTAATGAAATGATCATGTGGTTTTGTTCTTTCAGTTTGTTTATATAATGGATCACGTTGATGGTTTTCTGTATATTAAACCATCCCTGCATGCCTGGGATGTAGCCTACTTGGTCATGGTGGATGATTGTTTTGATGTGCTTTTGGATTCGTTTTGCCAGAATTTTGTTGAGTATTTTTGCGTCGATATTCATAAGGGAAATTGGTCTGAAGTTCTCTTTCTTTGTTGTGTCTTTGTGTGGTTTAGGTATAAGAGTAATTGTGGCTTCGTAGAAGGTATTCGGTAGTGATCCATCTGTTTCAATTTTGTGGAATAGTTTGGATAATATTGGTATGAGGTCTTCTATGAAGGTTTGATAGAATTCTGCACTAAACCCGTCTGGACCTAGGCTCTTTTTGGTTGAGAGACCTTTAATGACTGCTTCTATTTCCTTAGGAGTTATGAGGTTGTTTAACTGGTTTATCTGTTCCTGATTTAACTTCGGTACCTGGTATCTGTCTAGGAAATTGTCCATTTCCTGAAGATTTTCAAGTTTTGTTGAATATAGGTTTTTATAGTAAGATCTGATGATTTTTTGAATTTCCTCTGAATCTGTTGTTATGTCTCCCTTTTCATTTCTGATTTTGTTAATTTGGACACACTCTCTGGGTCCTCTCGTTAGTCTGGCTAAGGGTTTATCTATCTTGGTGATTTTCTCAAAGAACCAACTTTCGGTTCTGTTGATTCTTTCTATGGTCCTTTTTGTTTCTACTTGGTTGATTTCAGCTCTGAGTTTGATTATTTCCTGCCTTCTACTCCTCCTGGGTGTATTTGCTTCTTTTTGCTCTAGAGCTTTTAGGTGTGCTGTCAAGCTGCTGACATATGCTCTTTCCTGTTTCTTTCTGCAGGCACACAGCGCTATGAGTTTTCCTCTTAGCACAGCTTTCATTGTGTCCCATAAGTTTGGGTATGTTGTACCTTCCTTTTCATTAAATTCTAAAAAGTTTTTAATTTCTTTCTTTATTTCTTCCTTGACCAGGCTATCATTGAGTAGAGCATTGTTCAATTTCCACGTATATGTGGGCATTCTTCCCTTATTGTTATTGAAGACCAGTTTTAGGCCGTGGTGGTCTGATAGCACGCATGGGATTATTTCTATCTTTCTGTACCTGTTGAGGCCCGTTTTTTGGCCAATTATATGGTCAATTTTGGAGAAAGTACCATGAGGAGCTGAGAAGAAGGTATATCCTTTTGCTTTAGGATAGAATGTTCTATAAATATCTGTTAAGTCCATTTGGCTCATGACTTCTCTTAGTCTGTCTACGTCTCTGTTTAATTTCTGTTTCCATGATCTGTCCATTGATGAGAGTGGGGTGTTGAAATCTCCCACTATTATTGTGTGAGGTGCAATGTGTGTTTTGAGCTTTAGTAAGGTTTCTTTTACGTATGTAGGTGCCCTTGTATTTGGGGCATAGATATTTAGGATTGAGAGTTCATCTTGGTGGATTTTTCCTTTGATGAATATGAAGTGTCCTTCCTTATCTTTTTTGATGACTTTTAATTGAAAATTGATTTTATTTGATATTAGAATGGCTACTCCAGCTTGCTTCTTCTGACCATTTGCTTGGAAAGTTGTTTTCCAGCCTTTCACTCGGAGGTAGTGTCTGTCTTTGTCTCTGAGGTGTGTTTCCTGTAGGCAGCAGAATGCAGGGTCCTCGTTGCATATCCAGTTTGTTAATCTATGTCTTTTTATTGGGGAGTTGAGGCCATTGATGTTGAGAGGTATTAAGGAATAGCGATTATTGCTTCCCGTTATATTCATATTTGGATGTGAGGTTATGTTTGTGTGCTTTCATTCTCTTTGTTTTGTTGCCAAGACGATTAGTTTCTTGCTTCTTCTAGGGTATAGCTTGCCTCCTTTTGTTGGGCTTTACCATTTATTATCCTTTGTAGTGCTGGATTTGTAGAAAGATATTGTGTAAATTTGGTTTTGTCATGGAATATCTTGGTTTCTCCATCTATGTTAATTGAGAGTTTTGCAGGATACAGTAACCTGGGCTGGCATTTGTGTTCTCTTAGGGTTTGTATGACATCAGTCCAGGATCTTCTGGCCTTCATAGTTTCTGGCGAGAAGTCTGGTGTGATTCTGATAGGTCTGCCTTTATATGTTACTTGACCTTTTTCCCTTACTGCTTTTAATATTCTTTCTTTATTTTGTGCGTTTGGTATTTTGACTATTATGTGACGGGAGGTGTTTCTTTTCTGGTCCAATCTATTTGGAGTTCTGTAGGCTTCTTGTATGCCTATGGGTATCTCTTTTTTTAGGTTAGGGAAGTTTTCTTCTATGATTTTGTTGAAGATATTTACTGGTCCTTTGAGCTGGGAGTCTTCACTCTCTTCTATACCTATTATCCTTAGGTTTGATCTTCTCATTGAGTCCTGGATTTCCTGTATGTTTTGGACCAGTAGCTTTTTCTGCTTTACATTATCTTTGACAGTTGAGTCAATGATTTCTATGGAATCTTCTGCTCCTGAGATTCTCTCTTCCATCTCTTGTATTCTGTTGGTGATGCTTGTATCTACAGCTCCTTGTCTCTTCTTTTGGTTTTCTATATCCAGGGTTGTTTCCATGTGTTCTTTCTTGATTGCTTCTATTTCCATTTTTAATTCCTTCAACTGTTTGATTGTGTTTTCCTGGAATTCTTTCAGGGATTTTTGCGATTCTTTCAGGGATTTTTGCGATTCCTCTCTGTAGGCTTCTACTTGTTTATTAATGTTTTCCTGTGTTTCCCTTTGGGAGTTCTTCATGTCTTTCTTGAAGTCCTCCAGGTCATGATCAAATATGATTTTTAAACTAGATCTTGCTTTTCTGGTGTGTTTGGATATTCCATGTTTATTTTGGTGGGAGAATTGGGTTCTGATGATGCCATGTAGTCTTGGTTTCTGTTACTTGGGTTCCTGTGCTTGCCTCTCGCCATCAGATTATCTCTAGTGTTTCTTTGTTCTGCTATTTCTGACAGTGGCTAGACTGTCCTATAAGCCTGTGTGTCAGGAGTGCTGTAGACCTGTTTTCCTCTCTTTCAGTTAGTTATGGGGACAGAGTGTTCTGCTTTCGGGCGTGTAGTTTTTCCTCTCTACAGGTCTTCAGCTGTTCCTGTGGGCCTGTGTCTTGAGTTCACCAGGCAGGTCACTTGCAGCAGAAAAGTTGGTCTTACCTGTGGTCCCGAGGCTCAAGTTTGCTCGCGGGGTGCTGCCCAGGAGAGCTGGCAGCAACCAGGAAGATATGCGCCGCCCTTTCCGGGAGCTTCCGTGCACTAGGGTTCCAGATGGCATTTGGTGTTTTCCTCTGGCGTCTGAGATGTGTGTGCAGAGTGCAGTCTTTTCTGGTTTCCCAGGCGTGTCTGCCTCTCTGAAAGTTTAGGTCTCCCTCCCACGGGATTTGGGTGCAGAGAACTGTTTATCCGGTCTGTTTCCTTCAGGTTCCGGCGGTGTCTCAGGCGCAGGGGTCCTGCCGCTCCTGGGCCCTCCCCTGTGGTTCCGAGGCTCAAGTTTGCTCGTGGGGTACTGCCTAAGTCCTCTCTGCGGCGACAGCAACCGGGAAGATCTGCGCCGCTCTTTCCGGGAGCCTCCGTGCACCAGGGTTCCAGATGGCGTTTGGTGTTTTCCTCTGGCGTCTGGATGTGTGCAGAGTGCAGTCTATTCTGGTTTCCCAGGTGTGTCTGCCTCTCAGAAGGTTTAGCTCTCCCTCCCACGGGATTTGGGTGCAGAGAACTGTTTATCCGGTCTGTTTCCTTCAGGTTCCAGAGGTGTCTCAGGCAGGGGTCCTGCCGCTCCTGGGCCCTCCCCCACGGGAGCCCAGAGGCCTTATACAGTTTCCTCTTGGGCCAGGGATGTGGGAAGGGGTAGGCAGTGTTGGTGGTCTCCTCCTCTCTGCAGCCTCAGGAGTGCCCACCTGACCAGGCGGTGAGGTCTCTTTCCCACGGGGTCTGGGCAGCTTTAAACTTTTTCACGTTGTGCATACTTCCCAGACTGCTCCAGAAAGGAAAAGAATATCGGTAAACTTTCCCAAGTTGATAAATGTGTCTTCCAGAACTGATGTGTTGGTTCTATTCATTCCTCGTTGACCCAAACAAACACATAAACTCAAGAAGGAAGGGAAGGCACAACTCAGGGGGTGGAGGGGTATGGATACTTGACAAGCAGTCTTGTACATCCCAAAAGGCAATTTTTTCCCTTCTTTTCCCCTCCTCTCCCTCCCCCTTCCTTTCCCCTCCCCTTCCTTCCCCTTCCTTTCCCCTCCCCTTCTTCCTTTCCCCTCCCCTCCTCCCCTCCTCTCCCCTCCCCCTTCCTTCCCTTCCTCTCCCCTCCCCTTCCCCCTCCCCGCCTCTCTTTCTCATTGTTTAAAGATGAGACTGTGAGATTCTGGGAGATGAGGACATCAGAGACAACTTCTTGTTGGTAGTTTATGAACTATTGTGATACACTTCCCTCCAGTTCTTCTTTCTTTGGTATATTGTTGCTTCACATTGACACTAGTTCAACACACAAAACAACTATGCTATCCTGCTGGTTTCAACTCACAGCATGGTTGGGTCAGTGTCCCAGTTCTAAATTGAGCCACTGATACTGCATCGTGCACTTCCCTTATTAATACCATGATAAACGTCTTCAATTTCCGAGTCCTGTTTTGTTTTGTTTGCCTTGCTATTCCAAAGTTCTTCAGCACTCATGACGCCTGAGGAACCCTGTGCACTTCCAGTCCAGCAAAACCATGGCATGGAGTTCAAAGAGAGGCACCAATTAAGCTAAGGACATTTTTCAGATTCAAGGGAGCCTCTGCATTTAGAGCATGGTCTATGGATCAGCGGAGATAGTAGTTCAAAGGGACTAGCCAGTTTAGTAAAGCACCTTGGTTACCCATTAAATTTGCCTTTGTAAATAAAGTGCAGCCTGCTTCCCTTTGATCTTCGGAAGACAGTTCAGCATGCTATACATAGCAGAAAGATGAAAGGAGATGGGGCTGCCTAGAATGAAATACACTGCCCTGCTGAGTGATCTACAGCCCTGAAACTCCTGGGAGAAGCGCAAGTAATTTGTAAGTAATGTCCTTGTTCTGTAGTATTTTCATAGGGCGGTTGACATTCATTTCAGGGGTTTTAAAATGCATAAAAGCAAACAATGGGCATGGCAGAAGAAGTTATAAAACACGGGGCAGTGAATATGATTGATGGGTCATAATTGCCTGAGCGTAACTATTTCCTTTTTTTAAAATTACACCTAACTTTCATACTGTTTCAGCAAGTGTCCGCTGTCAATCTCTTTGCTGGGCAGGGCACTAATTTTTTTTTAATTTAATAAAAATGCCTTGATAATGTACATTTGAGATTTTTACTCCCTTGCTGGGTTGTGTTTCTGTTGGTAGGGGATGGTGCACTTGAATTAGAAAATAAAACAGTTATTGTATTTTCTGTCTCACTGATCAAATACTTGCTCCCGGTAACTTAGGCACATCTCCCCTCTAAATGCCAAGTTCTATCTCACTTTTTAATAACTGCAAGGAGAGATGCCTGCTCATAACTAGCTTTTATTCTGTTTTGCCATCTAAAGACACAATAGAAGTCTAAGGGGATAAATTCCTATTGGGTTGAATTTTAATACAAATTAGAGATGTGGTAGAGAAATAGGGGTGGGCAGGACATAGTCACTTGCTTCTAGAAAACTTTCTTTTGAACACATAGACATGATATAGAAAAAGATCAACATTTTATGTTAATATTTTCTAATGTTTGTTAGAAATTTCCTTTCAAAAAAATTAAGTTATCTCCAACGTCTAGAATTTTAATATTTATCAGAGCGCATTTTCTTTAATACATGTTTTAAAGTACCTACTTTCAACTGCTTTTTATTATTATACACAATATCTTTTTCACTTTACTTCGAACTTAATTTAAATAATGTTTATATCTGACAGGATGTCTCTATGTGCTTAAAACATATTTTCGTATTTTTAAAAGTTATAAGAAAGTTGCAAATAGACAGGTACATAGTTATGTAAAGATATTTAAGATCTGTATGTGACAGAAAATGTGGTGACCACACAGACCTGCTCTGTTTGAGTCTGGGAAAATTCCATGCATGTGGTAGTTTGTTATAGCAATAAACTTTGCACCAGGAATGCATTTGTTCCTGTCCTTTACATATCAGCCGTGTGTGTGTGTGTGTGTGTGTGTGTGTGTGTGTGTGTCTGAGGACTGAACCTAGATCTCACATATACTGGATTCAGTGCTCTTTCCCCAAGCTACAGCCTCAGCGGCATCAGCCCCTTTCATATACTAGAGACAAAATACGTGAAAGAATCCAGTTTAATAAGAAGAAATCTGAAAAAGTTACATACACAATTTAGTTCAACAACCTTTCATATGTAGAATTTATATCTCATTTTTTAGTGAAAATAGCTTTATTGATTTTTCTCATTATACTGATAATAGAAGAACATTAACGCAGCAAAAGATACATAGGCACAATCCAGCCCAAATTAACTTTAACCATCGTAATCTCATCGTCTTGAAACATCTGCAGTTCACATTTTGATGGTTTTATGTAAATTGGAAATATATTGTATTCTTATGCTAACTCATTATTTCAAGATAATACCAGACCTGTAATGACTTTTCAGGAAGATTATAATGCTTCTGACCTGTATTTAATGTTGCCAGAAACAAATCCTGGATGACCAATTAAACTTGAATTTTGAATAAGCATTGAATACTTTACTATCAGTCAGTTCCCCCTAGGACGCACTAAAAAAAATATAAATAAATCATGGTTTACCCACAATTCAAATGTAAGTGGGTATGCAGTATTTTTATTTTTTATGTATAGCATGCCTTATGCTTCTAATATGATTCGGTTACCCTAAGTAAGAATGGAAGAGTGAACACAGAGTTGGAAGCTCATATAGGCTTGACAATGATGGGCAATGCTTTTGAAAAGCAAAAGCCGACTCGTTGTCATATTTTATCAATTCCAAAACACAGCTTTCATATTCAACATGATTAAATTATAAGCAGCGTCATTTTCTAATGCTGTCTGGACAGGAGAACAGATTCATCCTTTACTACGTACAGAACCTTGTTTCTACTGTATTAGGGGCAGCGCCCAGTCATCATGTTTTAGTAAACGCATCATTCAAGGAGCATTTGGAGGAAGACTGTGACTTGTGTCTGTTGGACAAAGCCATGCTTTTGTCATATGTTGATAGGTGCTTGGATATGCAATCAACTTAGGGGGAGAAAAGATGTCTGGTTAGGAGGAAAACCTTGCATCTTGCAGCATAGTGGAAATGCTGCAACCTCAATGGCGTTGGTGGTACAGAGACTGGACGCGTCGTGCAGCAACGATGTCAATGATGTCTGATAGTAAAGAGTGACTCAGTGACTCTGGATGAGAAATACTTCCAGGAATATCTTAAGTGCTTTATTTTCAATTTCCTGTAGATAGTAGAGAGACAATGTAGAATCTGTCCAAATGAATCCGGGAGGCACGTTAGCAAGCATAGGATAATAAGACTTAGCCCCCGTCTTAAGATTGTCATCCCAGGAGTCAGACCGTTGGTTCAGTGCTTGAGAGCATTTGCTTCTCTTGCAGAGGACCTAGGTTTGGTTCCCAGCACCCAGAGGGTAGCTCATAACCGTCCATAATCTTCAGTTCAGGGATCTGACACCTCCTGAACTTCGTAGACACCAGGCATGTGATATACATGCACGTAGCCAGAATACCCATACACACAATGAATGAATGAATGAATGAATGAATGAATCTAAACAAATTACCTGGGCACATAGGTTTATGGTTGAGCAGTAGCCTAGTATTTACCTGTCCCTAGGTTTGTTCTCCAGAACCTCAAAAGTAAGCAAGCAGGGACACAAACCAACAAATCATCACATACGATTTGTCACATTTTTTGTTGACAAAGTTTTATGTTCATTTACAGAACACAAACTAAAGTTCTGTGCAAGGCTTACCAGGAGACTTTGCTTGGCTGGTAAAATTCTTGGCTTGTCTGAAGGAAGCTCTGGGTTGGATCCCTGCACTGCATAATCCAGATGTGGTAGGCTATACAAGTAACTTCAGCAATTGGAAGGGGACAGAATGGAAGCCAGAGGACCAGACAGTCAAGGCCATTTTCAGTTACATAGCAAGTTCAAGGCCAGATTCAAGTACATTAAACCCTTTCTCAAAATAAACAAACAAAAATCAAAGAGTCGAACAAAGAGTCAGCAGATCCATAGGAAGTTGGAGTAGATGAAATGTAGTTTGTTAGTGATTTATTTAAAGTGATATTAAGTTTTGAAAAATGTGTCAATCTCCCTTGTTAGAGCTTTCCTAAATCTATTCAATGGTAAAACTCTGTGTTATGTAACCTATTTTAATCTTTAGAAGTATTATTCAGTCGGACTTCAGTTTGGAATGTCATACACGCCCATCTATGTCATTGTGATGCTGGGATCTCATAACAGGGTCAACATCAAGAAGAAACTGGTGCTGAATGGAAATTAAAAAAAGTGATTCATCTTCTCTTCATTGTCCATTAATCTATCTAGTCTGCTTGTTTCCTTTTTGAGATTATATTTTAATTATATTTCTCCCTTCCCTTTCTTTTTCTTCCAACTCTCCTGTCTACCTTTCTCTAATCTCCTTTCAGTCCACGGCCTTTTTATTCACTAATTGTGGTTATATGCATGTATGTATATACACATATATTCCTAAATATAACCAGCTCACTGCATATAACGTTATTTGTATGTATGTTTTCAGGGCTGACTATTAGGCACTAAAGACACACTAATCGGTGTGCTTTCCCTGGGGATGACCAGCTCTCCCACTTCCAGATTCCCTCAGTTCTCTCTAACTGTTTGTCTTTATCCAAGAATTGCTGGCTCTACAGTGAATTGATTAAGGAAACCCATAGATGATATTAGAATAGATGTTTCAAAAACAGTCCAATCACATAACATCTGCAATTGCTGCTGACAAGTAATGAAATAAAATGAAGAGAGTACACAAAAGTCCAATTCTCAATGAAATAATCTTAGCAAGAAATATGTAATTGCATGTTTTGTGCAGTATCCCATCACGATAGGTATATGGTCTGGCAATAATGTTTCTAAGGACTCAGAAGGAGGTAGGACAGAGGTATGGTAAACAGAGGTAATTGTTAGAGAGTTTAGATAATGAAGTCCTAGCTAATCATCAGTAGACCTTTTCTTCCCTCTCCTTTGATTATTCTCCACAGTAAGCCTCTTAGTGCTTCTATTGTGAGTTTGCAGGGACACTAGAAGGGAATCCCCATTCCTGAACTTGGAAATGAGGGACAGACAATGGATCAGAGAAGAGACAAGAAAAACCAGGTAGCTTCTAGTTTCATTAAACCTAATGTTAGTCTGAAATAATGTATTAATAGAACTTGAAAACCGTACAAACGAGAAAATGGATGCACTCCCTGTAGAAAGATGGGAAACTGAGAAGCAGAGGGGCATGTCAATCAAGCAGCATCCATCCCGACTCCTTATTGCAGAAGTAGTACTCAGCTCCCCCCTGGTCCCTGAGCAGACCCCACGCCCTTTGCTTCTCCTTTCTGCTTCCCTCCTCCTTTCTACTTCCTTTCCTCTTCTCCTTCTCTCCTTCCTTTCTTCCTTCTTTTGTCCCTTATCTCCTCCCCCCTAAATTTTAAGTCAATCTTCCACATGAGATACACGTTTTGATCTTTTCTACTGCTTTGTGTTTAGGGGCCTAGCTCTGGAGGTGGTAACTGAGATTGAACGATTGTACTAGTAACCGATGAGATGGTTTAATGCGTTGGGAAAGTATTATCACGTTCACCCTGTCCCATAGCCAAAGCTCTGCTTTTTATCTATTCTTCATCAACAATAAAGCTGGCATTGTGAGTTTGTTCGGTTTTAGTCCATATTTGCTTTTTACTGTATACGGAACTTGCTAGAAAAGGAAATGGTTTGACCTATTTTCTTATCTCAGATCTTTCCCATTACTTATCCAAGTATAACTTCCTCTACCTTCTCTTCTTCTGATCCCGTGAATGGCATCATTGAATGGTAACTGGAGTCTTCACAAGGCTTGTTTCTAAGAAAAAAATTGTGCACCCGATTTTAAGTGCCTAGTCTCCTGGGCACTTGTATTCCTCATTCTGTAAATGGGCATTTGATTTGATACTTCATTTTTAGGAGCCAGGTTAATATGTTGGCCACAAGAGAAATGTCAATCCACAGATGACCTTGAGATTTTTAAGCCAAATAGGCAAAGTTGCAAGAGATTTCAGAACTCAATCTGATATGCTTTTAATATCAAGGAGTATATGATTTGATTAGTATGAGAAAGTGCATGATTTCTTTACATTCAAATATATTCACTCTGAGATGTAAATTATATTTACTTACCTCAAGAACCAGGAGAAATCAAATCAAAATCAGAATATGGTTAGCTGATTGAAAGCTAATAGACTTTAAACTGACTTGAAATTAGATAATGATATGACTCACTTCTAATGTGTATGAGATACATGAGTTCTCCCCCTTTCTACTTCTGAAGTTCTTATTATAGTGTAAGCTAATCAATCTATGGGCTCACGATGATTTCATATCATAGACAAGATATAGTCTTGTCCCACGCACGTCTAACCTCCTATTATTGAGAAGCTCTAGAAATGGTGGTAGTCAGGGGGTGATGCCTCAGTGGGTAAAGAGCTAGTCTTGAGTCTGGATCTCTGGCAGCCCTGTCAAAGCTGGTACCATCTGTAAACCTGGTCATGAAGGACTGAGGAGAGGGGGCCTCTTGGAGTCTACTGGCCAGCCGGCCTAGTCAGTCAATCAGCAACAGGTGCAATGAGGGAAACTGTCTACAAAACTAAGCAGAGTGAGACAAAGGAATCCACCCAACATTTCCCTCTCGCCTCTACACACGTGTACCTGCATATACTTGTGCACGCTCATGCAGTCAATGCAGACACATAAAAATGTATTGAAAAATTCATAAAACATTGTCAGAGTTTCTTCATGGATAAGGTTATTGCTGGTAGTGGGCTCTTATAACAGTGCTTGCTCTTCAGTCTAGACCAATGGTTCTTCTCAACCTGTGGACCATGACCCCTTTGGGGACCACCTGTCAGAGACCCTGTATATCAGATACTTATCTTACAGTTCATAATAATATCAAAATTACAGTTATAAAGTAGTAACAAAAATGATTTTATCGTTGGGTGGTGGTCACCACAACATGAGGAACTGAATTAAAGGGTTGTAGCATCAGAAAGGTTGGGAATCGCTAGAAGACTGTTCTTACATTCCTGATCTGTCTGTACTATCCTCCCTAGTGTTAGGTATTACAGTGATCTTGAGAATGCGGTTTTTTTTTCATATCTAGGAAGATCTAGATTTAATTCTAGGAATGTTCAAGGGAATCAAAACAAAATATAAAATTTACCTAATGTGTACATGACTACTCTAAGAAATGTTTGGTTTGCATAAAATATTTTAATCTACTGGAGTGGTGAACTTATATTACTATTTGAAAATTTCTAATTGAGAATCAATTTTGAATTGTGTTACTGGATTGAATATAATTAAGGGTACTTATGGAATCTGACTGAACATTTGAAAACACTTAAAACCAGACTAAAGGTTTTCTTCATACATATTGCTCAGTATTTAAGAAAGTTTATTAGATAATTTATGTATATAGAGAAAAATTGGGTATATAAAATATATAAAATATATTAATGCAGTTTAAAATGTAAAAAAGAATTTAATTAACGGGGTTTATAACTGGTTCCTGGTAATAATTAAAGGCCTTTTAAAAGTGACTAAATTTTCCATTTTTACGAATGGAACTATTATGAATATAAAATGAATTTATATTGTAAGGAACTAATGCTTTTATTTATATCTTTAACAAACCGAATATCTTAAAAGCTAGTTTAATCTACTAATAACTTTTCCTACAGAGTCACGTTGAGAAGACCAAACTCTCATATAAGTGTCCATTTTAGCATTCAAACAAATCAAGTATCGACAGCAAGAATAAATGAGGCTCCTGTGTAGATGAGGTCATGGGAAGTCAGTGAAGTGTTGTCATCTCAGGATGGATCCTGGGAAACAGACAGCTGACCCCTCAGACACTACAACCTCACCTCATAGTAATACCAGCATTATCCCTTTCCCCTCTGGAATTCCTACAACTGTCTTGGTGCATTTCTTTGAGAACTGAGTATTTTAAAACACAGCATATTATTGAGATTAAACAAATATTTTGGGGGCTGGAGAGATGGCTTGTGGGTGAAGAGCGCTTAAGAAGACTCGTGTTCAGTTTCCAGCATTCACAGGTGGCTTACAAAGGTCTGTAACAACAGTCCCCGGGGATCCAGTGCTGCCTTCTGGTCTCCACAGTCACCCAGATGGAGGCTTACTTTTTTGTGTGTTACTTTACTGGGCTCTGTTATCTACCATCCTTCCAACCCTCATTCTATCCTAATCCCTTCCAAACACCCAACACTAGGGAGGAGAGAAACAGGTTAGAGGGAAAGGGGTCCTAGACCTCCTTAGACTACTTCCTGCTGATCAGGGGCCTTGAGTTCCTTGGGGGCAAGTCCAACCTCCACAGTCAGGATATCTCCAACCAGCAATCCAGCGAAACAGCAAACTAGCAATCCAGGAGAAGCAAACACAGCTGTAGGAACCACCACCAGCAGCAGCAGCAGCAGCAGCAGCAGCAGCAGCAGCAGCAGCAGCAGCAGCAGCAGCAGCAGCAGCAGCGACCAGTAACAGTGGAGGCAGCAGGAGAGGCAGCAGCCTCCACAGGTTCTCTCCTGGCTTTTACATTTATACCCTCTCAAGAGTCTCCAAGATTCAAAACGTAAATTGTCTGTGACTGACAAAAAAATCATGTCCCTTCTAGGGTGAGAAACAAAGTTAGTGGCTTTGGATGATTTGAAACAGCCCGTTATCCCACATATGGTATTAAAAGAAAAACACATTCACGTAGCACAATTGTTATTACAGAAACCCCAAATTCTTACTACACCCGAATCTTCATGTGGTGCACATTAGCTGATATAGGCACACACACACACACACACACACACACACACACACACACACACACACACACACACACACACAAGTAAATAGAATTTTAAAGCCCACATAGCCTTTGAGTGACAATTACTGCTTCCAAAAGTTCCCAAAAAGTCAGCTTTGGTAATAATAAAGACAAACTTGTACCTTTAATAATATAATTGACCCAATCTCCTAATGACTTTGCAGACATTTTACCTCAAACAAGCTTTTGCCAGCTCTCTGGGTCCCAACATGATGGATAGACAGATGACAAGCAGATCTTGTGAATTTCAGGTGAACCTTGTGTTCATTTTTCAGAACTCGAACAAGATAAAGATCTTTAAACTCCCACCTTTCTCATTGGGTGATAACATATTATAGGGGGTGTTATAAAGTTTTAAAGTATTACGTGAAAAATCTCGTTTCATTGGTGGCTTAATGTATAACAGACAGAATTTTGGTTTTGTGTTTGTTTTTAGTGTTTCCAGAGCATTTCACCTACTAGAAAGGTGTGCTGCCCCTAAACCATATTCCTGGTTCAAGTGTGATTCTGATAGGTACATGTGAATTGAGGTTAATTTATTACAGAGTTCCTTCTCCCTCCCTTCCTCTGTCTCTGTCTGTCTTTGTCTGTCTCTGTCTCTGTCTCTCTCTGTTTCTCTGTCTCTGTCTCTGTCTTCTCTGTCTCTCTGTCTCTGTCTTTCTGTCTCTGTCTCTCTGTCTCTGTCTCCCTGTCTCTGTCTCTCTCTCTGTGTGTGTGTGTGTGTGTGTGTGTGTGTGTGTGTGTGTACAGAACCAGCTACCGTGACAGTATTCTGCTGCTGTGAATTGTGGCTCGCTGCCAAACAGAGGCCCCAAGGACTTTTTTGTACAAAGATAGGTGATGATCTGCGTAGTGTAAATGATAACCCTGCCAGGGCTCTGACTTCAGACTTCATGGGGTGGAAGCCCTACATGAACCTCCAGAGATCCCACACTTACTACAACGAGGGAAGTCTGTAAGCCCAGTAATGAGGGAAGTCTGTAAGCCCAACAATTATCCACACAGACTTTTGGAGATGTTTACTTAATTCTTTAGGATCTCTTCCCTTCATCAATGCTATTCCCAGGTATTTTGGCCACAGGACCATTGAATGCTTGCCTACATCTCTTCTTGCCTCATAATCATTTGAACTGAAAGGTCAGAATTCTAATTGTTTATGGAACAAGAAAGAAGGCTTACCTTTCACCTACTGTTGTGATTGGTTCGATTCCAGATGTGGCATTTTGTGTCAAGGCATGCCTCTAGACTACATTCACATAACTAACAGGATTGTCTAGATTTGAAAAGGTGTGGGTATCAAAGACATTGACAAGATGACTCTGGGATATAAAAGGGAAATAAATACCTCCTGCACTGGCAGGCCATGGAAGTTCACTAGTTTTGTCTGAATTGTTTGTGTATATAAAGACACCTTTTATAGAAAATAATTGAGATGGGATCTAAAGAATACCAGAAGAAAACTGATACCAACTCCATCAGGTAAAGAGAGCTGAAATAACATCCTTAGCCATCAGGCCACATCTACTTCTCTGATGCCTTCAGAGGAGGTGCCAAAGGCAGATTCCCTCTTGATAAACTGCTTCATGGAGTTTTTCCCAAACTCGCTCGAATGAAACTAAAGTTTTTAGTTACAAAACATACGCTAATTGAACTACATTTTTTTCAAGCATTAATTATTTATTTTATGATGATATCAGTTTGGGTTGGGTAAAACTTTTTTATTATTATTTTAGAGAAGATAATTGTTTTAGTTTAAAAAATATGTTTTGAGAATGCTTCTGGGATAATGCTAATCTATTGAGAAAATGAGCAATGAAGATTATGTAACTGTCTAATGAGGAATATGGATGAAAAATCATTATAAATTGTGATTTACCTGCCAAAGCAATTGGTGTAATGTGTTATGGGAGCATTGTTGAAGGACATTTCACTCTCCTGGGGCTATGAAAAATTCTGTTTTCAGTATACGATGTTGAAAATGCCAGTGAGTTAACAACAGAAAGCTGGATTCACTTGTGGCAATTTCAAGTAAAAGTTATGCATAGAGCTAGGGAATACTCACATTTATGGAAAAAATCAAATGCTTCTGAGAACTTTGCTATAGGAAGTCTGCTATCCTATATGATTAAGTTGAAGAATATATGAAAATGCAAGTTAGCTATAACTATGATTATGGGGGGCTATGGGTCTAAGAGGTAAAGATTCAGTCATTTTTCTTGGGGAAGATACAAGAGGAAGTAAACTCTTGTGTTTAACTTATTATTTATTATTGTTTTATTTATTTAAGTTTATTGTCCTGGTCAAGATGCAGAGAACCATTTGCTAGTTTCTATGACATAGTTTATGAAATTAATAAAAATACATTAATAAAATTTGAAGTCAAGATTAGCTATATAAAAGAACAAATGTTTCAATTTAGCATATTTTCTTTACAACTTTCGGATACACTTTGACTTTTTAAATTTTATTGTGGTTTTCTCATGAGGACAAATCTATGTCCTTAGCAGGGGGACGTGAAGATCAGAAATTGTATTAACTATGGTGACACACGCACACACACGCACACACAGACACACACACACACCTTGTATGTGAATGGGAGCACCTACATACACAGATATTAATACTATTTTGAAAGCTTAAGTAATCACCATGAAGAGGTTGCATTTCACTGTAACTACAGGAGAAATATTTCTCAGTGTTTAGGTGTGTGAGTCACCTATTTCAGTTTATAGACATCCATCTACATTTTAGAGAGAGTGGATTAAATGCAGGCGTGACATAGGCTGTGGGGCGGCACTGAAGGTACTTTCAGCTGATGGCAGTAGGCAGAGAATGGGTAACCACTAGACACCTTTTCTGTGGTAAAATTGATAGAACTTTCCATTTGAGTGACCACACCCAGGGATAAGAGGAACTGAGAGGTTGAAACTAAATTTCCAGCTGGGAAACAATATTTTGAACAGACGGCCATGCTATTCACTACTGACTGAACAGCGGTGTGGTATTCTACCCATGAAAAATTTATTGTGCGCGCTGAGTTTAAGATGTGCTGCAAACATTTGGATACAAGCATTTAAGAGTTCTAGGCTGGGCCATGCCTGTTGTTTAAAGCTGAAGTAGGAATTAAGACCGTACGATGGGGTGTGGTGACTGTGGACCCGAAGAAAAACAACTGGAAGAGCTGAAAACCCTCAGCCATGCAGCTGTTCACCACTCTCAGAGCCCTGCAGGGCGAACGAGCTCTTGAAATTAATCCTGGGTTAATTTCGTGGAGTAGGACAGGAACAGTAGAGACATATATGGAATCCCTAAACAGAGCAGCTGCTTACTCTTCTGCACGGTAATCTGATGACTATTCACTCAGCTTCAGTGGGGTATTTGGTTATATGAAATATTCTTATGCCGTGTGATTCTTACTAATGCTCTTTGACTGTACGGAGAGATTCACAGGAAGGTTTTTTGTTTGTTTGTTTGTTTGTTTGAAGTAGAATTACAGTGTTTATACTGTATAGAAAGTTTGGAAACGTCATGAGTTGTTCTAATGAGCAGAAGTTGCTGTTAAACTTGGAGTGCTCTACGGATCATGAACCACAAAGGCTCCTCTACCTGTGCTTTTGCAGTTATCAAAGAAAGCAAGGTCACATTGGAAATTTGCCTGCCCCCAGCTCTGTAGTGTTTAGTAACTGATTGCTTTTTCAGTTGGCATTTACTGGAAAGCAATAATTTAATAAGCTCATGATAGCCTTTAAATAATTATCTGACAGACTAAGAGGCTTTTCTTCCTTTTTACTTGGCTCCGATGCCTAGGGACTATTGTTTGGTTCTGTTTTCTTTCTTTCCTTTTTGTAAGGCATGAAAGAGTTGAAACTCTAAAGCAACCCTCTTTTGGTGTGTACTGGGGTTACTTAGTTAAAAAACGAGTTCAGCGAGTTTTAAAGAAAAGGCCCGTTGGTTAAGTAGAAGACAAATATTTTCTTTAGTGTTGAGCGGGAAAGGCAAGTCTCAGGTGACACCTCACTGTTCCATCACCTCTCGCCAGAGCCCTTTTACTGCAGAGAACAGGGAATCAACAGGTAATGCATTTAAAATAAGGAGAATTTACATCAGAAAAGAAACCTGTCTCCTCCTATAATTCAGAAAGAGGCAATGATGTGGTTTCACCCAGCACCTCTGGTTTTGGTTTGGTATGTAAAAAACGACAGCAAACAAACAAGAACAGCAACAAAAAACAAAACAAAACAAATTTATACAATTATTTGGATATGTTTTTTGACAAGATTGGACTAATTCAAGAGGGTGAAATGGAGACACTAAATATAGAAAAGATGGAGAAAAGTAATGACTGTCCCTCTGTGAGCATGTATGTGGTAGAGCCAGCACATTCCCTCACCCCCGATGCCTCTGAAAGCTTTACTGATCCCTTGGAAGGACGCTATATCTGTGCACAGTGTACATGAACTGACACTTCCTCTAGAGAGAAGGATTTCTCTTAACAGGGATCCAGGGAAGTCAGTTTGAAAAAGTGAGATCCCAAAGTGTTCCATTTTCGAGCTGTGGAAGTTGAATATTACTGAGAATGACTGAAGCCTGCTACTTCTGGTACCTTCGAAGTTTAAAGGAAAGTTTAAAGTTGTCTCAAGGCACTTAATAAGGTATTCACGGTTTCTGCGGTTATGTAGGAATATCCTTGCAGGAGAAGCCCCATGTCGGCTCCACAAATAGATATTCTTTTACGGAGGTACCAGAGTAAGAAAAAAGGCAAAACGTCATGGCATCCCTGGAGTAGGGAACGTAAGTTCAGTCTCATGTCTAAGTCTGCTTTAAGGATGCCTGTAGCACCCTGAGGTGAGGTAGCCTTGGTGAAGGACAGAAGGATATACAAAACTGTGCAGTCTAAAAGAGAAAACCCTATGGTTATAATATCATTGTTCCACCTCTGTGGTTTCTGAAATTTGCAATATGTGTTTCATTAAGGGACAGTACTAAAAATATTTCATTTATGGTCCGGACTCAAATGAATGAGGACGGGTGTCCGAAAGCCTTGCAGAATGATTGGGTAGTGGAGGTGCTCAGAGCAGGAACTGTGTTCAGAATACAATTATCTTTCACAGTAATTTTGGCCATATCAAGGCTGGCTAGAAGAATATGGTCTCTGGAAAAATTAGACAGCAATTCTCAAATGTTTGTTCTTTCTGGAAAGCTCCAATAAACGACATGTAGCAAATATTTTTCTTATAGAAGTAGCACTCTGCATTTATCCTCATTACTATTTCACTAGCATCCATTCTGAGAGCAGAACGTATTTTAGAAGTTCTTACTTTGAAACTCTCTTTATACCTCGAATATATAATCAAAACTAAATGATTATGAAGTGACTTTTATAAGAACAAGTGTTCCATTTATGTATTGAGACAGAATTTTAAATATGAGTGTGTGTGTGTGTGTGTGTGTGTGTGTGTGTGTGTGTGTGTGTGTGTGTGAAGTATGTATTTGAAATGTCTAAGGGCCATGAAGATTTGGGAGAAACTCATTTGGCACTGCTTTTCCATGTGTGCTTTTTTAGGGGAACATAATCTTTTCTAACCGTCAATTATAGAGGAAACTGCATTTTGCATCGATATAAGCAAGTTGAGAGGATTCAAGACCTCCACATTGGCTCTTGAATTAATTGGTCTCAATTGTAGTTCTGGTATGCAAGCCCAAAGCACATGCCCCGACCAGGCAAAACAGGGCACATACATTAAACCGCTTTTCCGTGTTAAAGTTAACTTTTCTTCTGTCTCCTCCAGACCACAGTGATCAAATGCCACATTTTCAGGAGGCAGTAAGGAATGTGGTCCTGGCAAACGAAATAGTTCGAGGAGCAGCTTAGAGCTCCCATAGTTACAGAGGAAGGAAAATAAACGACTAGGTAACTGGAGAACTTTATCTCTTAAAAAATAATAGGTCAAATTCAGTCCTGTCTACACTTTGCTCCAGAGACAGAGGGATACACAAAATGGGGCTGGAGACATGGTTCAGCAGTTAAGAGCCGAGCCCTGACTGCTCTCACAGAGGACCTGGGTTTGATTGTCAGTATCGTCATGGAGATTACAACCATTTTAGCACCAGTTTCAGAGGACTTGATGCCTTCTTCTGGCTTACAAGACAAGCAGGTACAACAGTCGTGTGTGTGTGTGTGTGTGTGTGTGTGTGTGTGTGTGTGTGTGTGTGTGTGTGTGTACAAAGAACAACCAACCTCCAAGGAAGAAAGTAAATGAACTGGCTTAGATCAGCTGCTGAGCACCATGAACATTACGTGGTCTCCGTGTCCCCGTTTCCATGTCTTGCTACCATGCCATCCCAGTTTTCTTTCCCTTTCTTTATTCCAGTGCCCTTGGCCCTCCATTTCTCTTCCTATCTGTGGCTTTTTTTCTACCCCTTTCTGTCATCTTTCTTCCTTCTCTGTCTCATACATCTGTTTTTTTTCTACCACCACACATCTGGTGCTCCCCAAGTCCTTTCTTTCCCTTTCTACAGTGCCTACTTCAGTGCCTACACCTTGCATCCAGGATGCAAATTTGGACAGGTTTCTGAGGTGAGGAGATCAGGGTGCCTGGTAAAGGCTTTGAGGTACAGGGATTATAAAATATTTAATACGTGAATGTATTGAGGTTTTGTAAGATTAAGGTTCCTAGAAGAACACATAAAGGGTAAAGACTCAACTGAATGTGCCTCTGTGCTGCTCATGAATTAAACTAAGTGAATGCTCGTGATTTGTTTTTATCATTTTTACATTAAGAAAATTCCTCAGATAGAGGATAATTGCAGTAGAAGCCTAATTACATGCTCACAGACCACAGTCTTTCTGTTCCAATGCATTAATGACTTCTTTTGTGTTGTAATTATTACATTCATCAGGGCATGGTAAGCGTTGCCTTTGCAATAATCATGTGGGGAACCCGGGATGCCAAGTGGGGGATATGACACCGAAGAGCGAGCCAGAGATTTGAAATGGGTTCATTCTACCGAACTGAAAACCACAGCAGAACTTTGACCAAGTTACTGCAAGTCGCTGACTCACTGATTATTTTGTGATAATTTTCAAAATTAAAAAAAATCCAATAATAGTGTCATCTGGCACTGTAAACAAGTGAAGATAAGTTCAAGGCATCATGATTTATAGGTTTGACTCTGGGTTAGAAGAATAAATGAGTAGCTATTGGTTGACACAGATTCATAAAGCGAAATTGAACTCCTGATGAATTCTTGAAGTTTCAAATTGTAGGAGTAAGTATGGATGTGGGTACCTTGTACAACTCAGTATATATTTTAAAACTTGAAAAGACCATGAAGAATAGAAAGAAAGGTGAACTTAACAGTTAAAATTCTTCAATGCACCCCAAAAAACCACGAGTATTGGACCCATATAATAAATGGGTCATTTCTGAAGTTCTCTTAAGCAGGGAATTCTTGCTGTTTTTATTCTGAAATGACAAAAGCATACAAACTAATCTTGTATCTTCAAAATCCTCCAAAAAAGTGGGAGGAATCAGAACATCAAGCCTTTATTATTTATAGAATTAAAGGACATCCCACAATCATACTAACGGTGTTTAGATCTTTAAGAATAGATGGCAGAATCTTGAATACGTCTCCTCTAGGACACAGAAGAGTCTGGAAAGACCCAGAAGCGAAAAAAGTTCTTCTGTTCTACCTTGTGCAATGTGAGGGCCATGGTAGGACCAGAATTTCAGAGGCAAGAACCAGGAAGCATCCGCTGAGGAGGAGAGAGAGGGCTGGCTTTCACAGCTCTGTGGCAACAGTCGTGGCAAGTCCTCTCCCTTCTTTTCCTTCCTCCATCTCCTTCTTTCCTTCTCCCTCTCTCATTTCCCCTCGTTGCTCCCCTCTTTTCCTTCCTCCATCTCCTTCTTTCCTTCTCCCTCTCTCATTTCCTCTCGTTGCTCCCCTCTGCTCTTCGTTGCTTTACTTTATCTCTAGCTGTCGCCTGTTCCTTGTCTCCCTCATCTTCCTTCTCCCTCCCTCTCTCACAATTTCCATCTATTTCTACTCTATGTCTGCGTTTTTGTGCTTCCCATCTTTTTTTTCTGCCAAGTCCTTTATAAGGACTGGGAATTTGTAGACATTAGTGTTCATTAAAGCATCTCCAATGGAGTATTAAGCTTATTTGGCATAAATCAGAACCTCATCTATAGGAATCGAAGGGTTTGCCAATGGCTGGGAAGCAAATGCAATGGAGAGTGTTTCCTATGTCCTTAGACTTCTTAAAAGATTAGTGTTTCTGCCTATTTGTTAAATACGCCAACAGAGACCATATCATGTCCCCAGGTCTTGCCTTCAGCAACCCTACCTATTGATATCAAAATAATCTTCCAAACTACCAGTCAGCCATTTATTTCTAGGTATTTTGCTGGATTATTAGGTCTCAGAGGACTTTAAGGCCAGAAAAACCTATGATTGCATTAAAGGCTCTGTTCTTTAGTTAACAGGACCTGCCTTGATTTCATTATAACTGGGATGGGAAACGTTATCACTCTATGCATGATGCTTAAAATATTTTCTAGCATATAGTATGTATTGTGCAAAAATGCTTGTTTATTTTTGTTTTGGAGCACCAATATTTCTCTTAAGGAAAGGATTATGTGAAGGGTACAAGGGAGGGAACTTGTAGGATAGAGGCAGCCAACAAGACAGTAGAGGTAACTGCTATGCCCTCTGCCTGAGAAGTTACCTGGAATTTGGAATAGGAGTGCAGTCAGTGGGAGTGACCAGCCAGAGGGCCAGCCAACACCAGGGCTCCAGGGAGGGGCTGCAGGGAAGACAGGAACCGTGGCAAGTTAGTCTAGCTAAAGCTTGTTCTGAGTAGTTGTGTACTTTACAGAAGCCTTTCCTCATTCCTTGAGATTTTAGTCAAAAACACCTGTGAGCATAGTCTATACCAGCGGACATAGTCTATACTGGTGAGCATAGACTGTACCGGAGAGCACTGTCTGTGCTGGCCGGCGAGCAGTCTGTACCTGCCGCACTTTAGAAACAGGCTTTAGGAAAGGCTGTTTTCTTCTGAAAGAACGCTGGCCTGCACAAGTCAGGAAGATGATCTGTAAACTGCATCAGCACTCTGCAAGTATTTCCTCCTCTTTGCCCCATTCTAGATTCCCCAGAGGGAGTACAAGACGAAAACATTTTTACCCACTGCTTGCAGGAAAGTGGCTTAGCCTATTCTATTTAAACCTCAAAGGACAGTGTGACCCCAGCTAAATTTAGGCCAATCATATATTACACAACCTTCGGGAGGCATGTGTACAGATAAAGAAACTGAGGCTTCTGGAAGTCTCTGTCACGGCTGGCACTGAAAAGCAGGTGCCCTTCTAACTTCTGCTGCGGTTGCTGCTGTCCAGGCTCATAGGATCAGCATGTTCAGGAGGGGCTGCCTCTTGCTTTAAACTACTGACAAGGTGCTCAGCCCAGAATTCAAATCTTCAATCCAGAGACTGTGCTAACTTTCCCAATTGGAATATTGGATTCTTCAAATTAGGCTGGAGAAAATGTCCCCTGGAACATTTATTTCCTCATTTTGTATGGACTAGACTTCGGGTCTCAGGATCCGTCCTTGAGCTTGACTTGGTGAAGAGTGTTTAAATCAGTTGACATGAAAGGGAGTCTTGCTTCAGGGTAACATTGTACATTCTCTCTCTCTGTCTCTCTGTCTCTCTCTCTCTCTCTCTGTCTCTCTCTGTCTGTCTCTCTGTCTGTCTCTCTCCCTCCCTCTGTCCCTCCCTCTGTCCCTGCCTCCCTCCCTCTCTTCTCTTTTCTCTCTGCCCAACTCCCTTCCCTCTGAGCTCTGTCTATCTGCCAGGGCACCTGCCTTGCACCATTTGCTGTGCCTCTTTGACACTGCCATCTGCCTTCCTGCCAAGATTTCCACGTTGGACTTGCCAGCGAATTCCCCTCATACCCCGTTCCGCTTGACCGCCTGAATTTACACTGCCTTTTGATGAGTCTTTGCTGGAGTTCCAGTCACACTCTAATTGATTGGTCTAGATGTTAGGTTCTGGCCATCCTCATCTGCTCCCATAACTGAGTGAAATGGGGCTGTCTGCTTGCAACAGCTCGACGTGCCACAGATTGGGTAAGTTTGTCTGGGAGACTTGGAGGCTAATTGAGGGCTGGCAGTGGAGCAGAAGGAAAAGGGGAACTGACTTATGTCATTTATCTGTAGGTAAGTTGATCACAGCAAGGGGAAGAAAAAAATGGGGAGAGAATCAATTTAGGTAGCACACATTTCCTGTTGGATTCTTAGTTTTCATGTCTGATCTCAGGAATGGCCACTGGGACTTTGAAGTGACTCTATGGTCAATTCTCCATCCCAGGCTGACTGCTACTTATTCTTAAGCTTTCTTCCTGGTAATGAGAACTACTTCATCTCTTCAGGACAGACTTGAAAAGATGTGTGTGTGTGTGTGTGTGTGTGTGTGTGTGTGTGTGTGTGTGTGTGAGAGAGAGAGAGAGAGAGAGAGAGAGAGAGAGAGAAACAGGGACTTAATAAAACATTAGCAGAAAACCTCTCTCTCTGTCTCTCTCTGTCTCTGTCTCTCTCTCTTTCACACACACACACACACACACACACACACACACACACACACAACTAAAACCCATACATAATTTAATTTTTACCAGCTATTTTGGGAAGTATGTAAACGTTTTCTAAAGTCTTTGCTACAGCTACTTACAGTGACTTTGAGGATAAAGTTAAATGATGTCAAGGGACAGAAGGGTCCATACTTCATTAAATGTGATTGTGGGAGTTCCCAAGGGGAGTCATATGTTCCCAAAAGGTTTTCAGCCCTATCCTGCAGAAATTAGTGGGCAACTTATATTTCTTTCTAAGAAAGAATACCAAAGGACGTTGGCGTAGAGGACATTGGCTACCATGAGCTCCGGTGCATTGTTGCCGAAACCACAGATGTATGGTATGGTTTTCTGGCCAAGTGTCTGCAGGTTCAGATTGTCGGCGCATTTGTTGTGGCTCTAGGAGTTGCTGCTGCCTATAAGTTTGGTGTGGCTGAACCAAGAAAGAAGGCTTATGCAGATTTCTACAGGAATCATGATTCCATGAAAGATTTTGAAGAGACGGGGAAGGCTGGTGTCTTTCAGCGTGCGAAGAATTCTCTGGATTGTGCTCCATAGAAGTTTATTGCTGACCTGTGTTCCTGAACTAAGAAACATGAATATGTGGGCTAAGGAGTAGTTTCTCTCAATAAACAATAATTATATGGACAAAAGAAAAGAAAGAACATCAGTCATAGAAAGATAAAACCTCATGGTCATCATCCATGCCATTTAAGTAAATGTGGCGTCACCAACCACTAAAGGACAATAAAGACATTAGTTCTTTCTCATTTATCAATCAGTCATATGTGCATCCGTAATATGAAATATGAAATAGAAATTTACTTCAGGTCCAGATCATAAAATATGGTTTTGGCTAGCAACCACACTTATGCACACACCTTTATGCACATGTCTACACACACACACATAGCTGCACATCTACACACAGACATAGATACACATACAGCAAGAGAAAGTTTAAATTCCAATGATACTATTTTTGTACAAACTAAATTCTCACCAATCAGCTGAATTTACATACAGTACTTTCATAGGTGGTAGGATGAGCATATTTATCTTTAGGGAAGGTAAATGGAAGTCATTTTAACCCAGGGACTAAACCACCAACCAAAGAGTACACATGGAGGGACCCATGGCTCCAGGCACATATGTAGCAGAGGATGGCATTGTCTGGCATCAATAGGTGAAGCCCTGGTGCTGTGAAGGCTCCATGCCCCAGTGTAGGGGAGTGCCAGGACAGCGAGGTGGAAGTGGGTGGGTGGGAGGGGAGCATCCTCATAGAAAGAGGAGGAAGGGGATGGGGGAACTGGGAAAGGGGATAACATTTGAAATGTAAATACATAAAATATCCAATAAAAAAAGATCAAACATTTTACTACTATAATTGAATAAACATTCAATGAAGTGTCTAGTTGGAGCAGGAACTGAAGGAATAGAACGAAAGGGTGTGTCACAGTTTGCTTAACCTTTCTCTAATTGTACCCTGAACATGACAAAACTGATATCCTGATACAGTGGAGTGATTTGTAAGGACTCGATTAGAGAACGTGGGCTAGTTAAATAGACCTGCATTCTTTCCTTTCCTTTACATGTTTATTTTCAAATAGCTGAATTTAGATTTTTCATAACGGAAAGGCAGTTTTAGACTTTCTACGTTGTGTTGTTTTGCTTTCTGAAGAGAAAGTGTAAGTTGTAAATTGAGAGCTGGAATTTCTCAAGAGCTTTGATTCTCTTAGGTCTGAATTCCTAGTAATGATTCAGTGGCTATCCACTGAGTGCAACTGGGCTGTTGGTTCCAATGCCTGCTGACATCAGGTACAGGCATACTTATTGCTAGCAACTAATTCATCCTTGTGTATGTAACAGGGTCATAGGAAATAACGCAAGTGTGACAACTTCCCATAGTATCGAAGGGTGTGTGTGTGTGGGGGGGGGGTGAACGGGTGGGGGAGGGAGATCCACAGGGAGGAAGCAATTTCTTTTCCTTCCAGAAATAGTGCTGACTGAATGTGAAGTCTGGATTCACATACTGGCTTTGTGACTGTGAGAGGGGATGAGGAAGCTGAAGACAGAGAGGTGATACAGGTATGTGGGGAGAGGCAAGGGAGACGAGATCTGACTCCCTTGACTGTTACGAAGTAAAAAGCTGTGTTTGTCAATTCTCTGTCAAGTAAAATGCTCTGCTTGCCTAGTGGACTGGCTTTTTTTTTTTAATTAACTTGAACATTTCTTATTTACATTTCGAGTGTTATTCCCTTTCCCGGTTTACGGGCCAATATCCCCCTAACCCTTCCCTCTTCCCTTCTTTATGGGTGCTCCCCTTCCCATCCTCCCCCCATTGCCACCCTCCCCCCAACAATCATGTTCACTGGGGTTCAGTCTTAGCAGGACCCAGGGCTTCCCCTTCCACTGGTGCTCTTACTAGGCTATTCATTGCTACCTATGAGGTTAGAGTCCAGGGTCAGTCCATGTATAGTCTTTGGGTAGTGGCTTAGTCCCTGGAAGCTCTGGTTGCTTGGCATTGTTGTTCATATGGGGTCTCAGGCCCCTTCAAGCTCTTCCAGTTCTTTCTCTGATTCCTTCAACGGGGGTCCTGTTCTCAGTTCAGTGGTTTGCTGCTGGCATTCACCTCTGTATTTGCTGTGTTTTGGCTGTGTCTCTGTGTCTCTCAGGAGAGATCTACATCCGGCTCCTGTCAGCCTGCACTTTGCTTCATCCATCTTGTGGACTGGCTTTTTGAGTAGAATTTCTAGTTTTCAAATTCGTATGTTTAAGTGTAGTTAGAGAAATCTTAGGCTGTTCAGTTAAATAATAATTTCAGGTAAACATTGAAAGCTATATATAGTGGTATTAGGTCTGGGGAACATTGGGGCATTTTTGTTTGTTTGAAATTCCAATTTGACTAGATATTTTACTTTAAAAAAAAAGAAAAAATTTATTTTTGCAGCAGGGTTTCACTATGTAGTCCTGGCTGTCCTGGAGCTCACTGTGCAGACCAGGCTGGCCTTGAACTCACAGAGATCCTCTTGCTTCTTCCTCGTGAGTAATTGGATTAAGGCATGCGTTACCTTGCATTTTGTCTGGATATCTTAAACTTATAGTACAGTGGAGGTTACTTGATTCAGCTAGATAATTTTTTTTGTCTTTTTGGTCTTAGTAGGCAAATGCTTTCAGAAGATAAAGGTAAGAATATATCTTATAGCTTTAGTATGTGTGTTTGACATAGAAGTAGTAAGAAATGACCAGTCTGTCTTCCTCCTTGGAGCCCGTCAGTGGATCCCCACCCAGATTTGAGATGCTGTGTACAGATTGACAGTGGCGAGAGGAAGACAAACCTCATTTAGAAACCAAATTTCAGATTCTCCTTTACTCGATCCCCGTGTGGTCCTGAAGCAGTCCATTGAGTCACCATACTCTATCACTGCTCTGAGAAGTTAATGCTTCATTGTAGGAAACAGCCATTATGTCCTATACGTAAGATCCGTTTAAGAAAAACAAAACAAAACAGAACAAAACAAAACGACAACAAAAAAAGCAAAACCCAAACCCAAGACCCCATTAGCCTCTTTTCACGACTGTCAAGAACTGCATTTTATGCTCAGAAACCAGCAAAACTCTTTCCTGTATCCTAGCACCTGGCTGTCCCTTCTTCCCCACACCGAGTGGAATGGGTTGGGCAGGTGTGGTGGCTTACAGAGGGAGAGATGAGCCTTCCTCTGTCTTACCACACGGCTGAGTTTTGCTTTTAACTCTGGAATCGATAAGTGGATGCTTGTAAATGCATTCACATTATCACCTTTAAATAGACAGGAAAGGACTGTTGTACCTTTTCTCAGCAGGCAGGGACTTACATTTTTAATATCTTCATCTGGGGAGAGGCACAGTAAAGGCCGCACAATCAAATATTACTTAATGAAGTACATGCAGCCTTAGAGTGGGCTCCTGCCTCCCTGGCAATGAGTAGAACACACAAATATGTTACTCCTTACTGGAATGGTAATGATGCCCATGTAGCAAATGTTGGTTGAGAAAGCTACAGAGCCTACAAAATGACTGCCGTGACACCCATCACTATGGCCAAGAGCTTCCAAGCAGGAGAAGTTATAAAGGCAGAATGAGGGCAGAGAAGTGGCAAGAGTGGTCGATTAGAGGCCGTGCCAGTTGCCCATTTATTTTAAATGTGACAAGGTCTCTCATACTGAAGTTGACTAAGCTCCTGAAGACCATTTGTCAGGAATATTAGAGGAATAACTAGTTGTTTTCTTCTTGCTTAGAAAGAGGGAAAGTGAGGGATTTAATCCCACCACACCCAAAGTTCTTTTGCTCATCTGAGGCTTCTCGGAAAGCCTAGTAGATGTTTAAACTTTACTGCACACCCAGTTGCTTTGGAAATGTGAAGTTAATGGCATGCTTAGGCCGCACTTTGGAGACTCCGACCTCGGTGTGCTGGAGTTCCCCAGAGCATCAGGGTTTTTCTAGATTCCAGACGGTAGCCTGACTCCAACTGCACTAAGAGGTGGCCATACTAAGCTACTACTGTGGCTTTCTTTTGGTCCCACATTTCTTATTTACTATGAAGAGAGAGAACAGTGTGCTTCTAAAGACCTTTTATCTATATTTTTATTTTATCATGCTTGGGTAGGTGACCCATAAGAGTTTATGGGTTATGCAGAAAGCACTTACCAATCTTCTAACAATGGAAGACAGTTTTTTTTTTTTAAATCGTTGGCATTGTTCTCCCTTTTAATGGCAAAGGCTGCCTTGTGTGAGGAAATTTTTATGGCTCTCAGGAGGTGTGTGGCACCGACCTCTTTTGGATGGTGGTTTGTTTGTCTCAGTCACAGCCCTCCTTGTGGAGAAGGCAGCTGCCCTTGCTCTTACTTGAGAACACCGGATGAAGGGTGAAAGCGGCTCTCTTAGCTCCTCCCACAATTTCAGAAGCCACTCTTGATCCGGAAGTGGGAGTTATCTGATGGATGACTGGACGGTTTCCTTGGCAACTTGTGTGGATGCCCGTCCTTGTTTGCCTTTTAGAACTTGTCTTAGTGATGTGCTTAGGAAGAATGTTAATACCTTGGCTCTGGGCATCCGCATTGTCTCTCATGGTCTTGACCTCAGTACCAACCCATTTAGACCCTGTCTCCTTGTCACTTTGGCCACACAGCAGACAGGTGATGATGGACACAGACCACAGCTGTAACTTGCCCCCAGGACTCCGGTTATTAGTTTTTCTCAAAGATGTTGCTTGGATCTCAGGTAACTCAACATTCGTTGGTGAGGTTTTATTTGCTATTTGGCGAGAGAACAAGCCATGTAGCATAGACTATTGTGAGGGTCTAAAACCCAATCTTTTATGGGAGAAACATGAGCCGGCAATTTTAATGTTTAAGTGTGAAAGTGTCTTACTTCTGAAATAGAAGACAGGTTTGGAGATATGCTTTGTGGTTATTGTGATACCCCCCCCCCCCCCCAAATCTCTAGTTTAAAAAAAAAAAAAAACCAAGGCGGCTTTACAAAGACTCATTACCCTGTGTCCATTTCCAGATTAAATCACCACTTTGAACATTGTCAAGACAACCACATCAGGAAAAAGTTTGAAAACTTTGGATTACTTGTGAAAGAATTACCTGGTCTTTTCCCCATCTGGATGCTGAATCTGTAGAGGGATACATTGATGGTTTGGCAAATGTTAGTAGATCAGACTGGGAAAGAAATGTTGTTTTATATATTTATTTACGTACTTTGGATGGGGGGGGAGTACAACAAATCAATAAGGTTCACAGGGCAGCACGTTAACGACAAGTCACAGGAGGCGGCTCCATAAAGGTTCTGAAAACTAGTCTCTCATTGCAGGAATTGGATTGGGTTCCCCCCGTGACCCCCCTTCTCAAACACAAATATTTTCATATAATAAAAGCCTGCTTCCTTATAACCCACCCTCCGTTCCCGCGACGCCACCATTTTAAAAGGCTTTGCTGCGAGGACTCTTCCCAGTTTTTCAGGTTTTTAATCTCTCCAGCATTCTATCTTGTAGAGGTGAAGAATGTCCCTGGGGTGTCACTCTGGGTGAGAGGGACAAGAAACACCCACTAGGACCCAACCCGGCAGCCAGCGGCCGAGCATGCGCTGAGAGTTTGTGCAGCTGGCCCTGGCTGCTGCCGCTGCTGCCTTGTCCGGACTTGGCGAGGACTTGGGAGGGACAGCGGCGTTGGGAGGTGGCTTAGCAGAGACTTTCCAGCGACTGCTGCCCAGGATTTTTTTTTTTCTTCCCTTTTCTTTTTCCCAGGAGTCAGCGACGGCGACGGCTGGGGAGAGGAAGGCGAGCAAGCGTCTGCTGTTGGAGCCAATGCAGCCCTTTGGCTCTCCGCGAGGAGCGTCTCTTCCCGGATGAGTGTCTGCCTTGTGTCCCCGAGTGTCCCCCCGCAGGAGCGCAGCTCGAACGGTGAGTGGCCACAGGTCCCGCATCTCTCCTACCCACGGTCCCTGCCGCCAGCCGGAGCGGCTTCTACCCAGCGCGGTGCGACCTGCCCAGGGCGCGCGGCCGCGGTGACTTTGCCGGACCGCGCAGGCTTTGTGCTCTGCGGGCGGCGGGGACCCCAGTGTCGCGGAGGCACGCGGGGCCCCGAGGTTGCGCGCCCGAGGTGGTGGTGGTAGTGAATGAAGACCGGTCCGGCTTGGGTACAGCAGCACCGGCCCTGACTCCCCAATGCCCGCTCCCCGCCACCCCGCCCCAGGCTCATCCATTATTCCCGGACGGCAAACTGCATTTCTCACGTTCTTCCAAAGAAACCCTAGTCACCCGGCAGGATCCCAGCTCTGCGCTGCGCCCCCAGTGGCTCCCCGAGTTCACACCCGAGCTGTGCGCCCGGGTGGTGAGGTGGGAGCGCGGAGGTAGGGCCCAGGAGTCGCCCAGAGAGAGAAGAACACACACGGGAGGTCGAGGTGTGTGTGTTTGTGTGTGTGTGTGTGTGTGTGTGTGTGTGTGTGTGTGTGTGTGTGTGTGTGTGTGTCCGTCCTCTTGAGGGTGGGGGTAGCAAAGGAGCCTGTGGCATCTCCAGAGACACAAAACTGTCCCCCGGGGAGACAGCAAAGAAACTTTCAAGGGCCATGCCACAGGTCACCCAGGGAAAACTAGTTTAGTGTACGTCTTCATTCATCTAGAGAGGCAACCTTTTCTCTTGGCAGTAGGTATTATCCGATGCCAAGTGAGAACTTTTGGGAGTTTTGTTTCCTTTAAGACTCTAACAAATGAGTTTTGGTGAGAGGACGTCTGGAATAAACCAGGCTTGGGGATCCTGGGGACCCAGCTGAAGGCTGGCGGAGAGGCTCACTTGCTGCGAAGCTAGTTCTCTGCTGTGACTGCCCCTGCAGATCGCTGCTGCTCTGCTTGGACCAGTAGAATGTGGTGAGAGGATGGGGCTTCTCCCTCCCAAGACTCACAATGGCCAGAGAAGATTCCGTGAAGTGTTTGCGCTGCTTGCTCTACGCCCTCAACCTGCTCTTCTGGGTAAGTCTAACAGTTCTACTAACCCAGCAGGTGGGGATGGCTGGACCCGGTTTTCTCAACTACCAGATAAAGCGCCAAAGGGCATGCCTCAGCATTAATTAATGACGTGAGATCACATCCTCTCTTTTTTAGAGAAGTAAAAAATGACCTTATTAGAATACCTTTGATCTAGCTCAAGTTCCATCTGTAATTAGGAGAAAAATAAAAGCATCGTTCCTGTATACAAGTGCCAGTAACTAGAAACTAATCCAAGGATATATAAATGAGTACACGCGCTTGTACTGGCAGATAAGGGAATTATGACACACTACTCAGGAACCGCTAGTTTGCAGGAATTTCAGATAGCTGTGCAAGCCTTACATTTTTTCTTTATGTCACCGATAAAAATTGGTTGGGGCAACTGCTCTTAATATATCACTGGAAGAAGTCACACCTAGATATCTTACTAAGAGTCTGGATAGGTTTTTTAAAGGGAATTCCACCTAGTCTAAAAGGTGGTTTTCATATAACTATTTCTAAGCTGGGAATGGTTGGGGAATTTTATATATGCTTTTGGAAAAAAAAAAACCACATCCATTTAAGGAAACGGAATACATACAATTTAAAAGTCCATGGAAATTACGATGTATGAGTTAGTGACTTTCGGTGTTTTCTATCCAAGTTTTCATGAAGTGTTAGCATTGTATTATTTATAATGCTTATGAACATATGGGCATTAAAACTCTGAATGTTATCAGAAGGTTGTCATACTTAAGCAAGTTCCCTTCTGCCATTTTTGTGTTCCTTTAATAATTTATATCCAATGTTTCCTGCTGGAAATTTTAGTGTGCAGTGTATTTATTTCTGTCTGTCTGGCATTGGCTAGCCCCCTTACTTCCTGACAGCTATTATGGCTGGTCTCTAGAGGAGGATATTTTTGTTAAATCGCTCCTTTTGGATTGACAGCATTCTAAGATGACAAATTAAGTCTTTAATAAGTCATTTAAGCACTATCCAAAAGGACAGCTTTTAAAAGTCAATTACACTCATCATTTGCAAATAGAAAATCACTAATTGATTTTGCTGTGCCTTTTAATTCTTAAAGGGCACATTTGAAAGTTGATCATTAGATTACCTACTTAGCTATCAGGTACTGAGACTTTGAGCTCTGTTTCTTCTAAAATATATAGTTATTACTCCTACTGCTAAATTTTCACTCACCTACATTATTCTTCTTAGTGATGGGTTTGTTACACTTTCACACTAAAGGGATCTTTATGGAAGGCCTTGTTGAACTTCCTTTCTTTGTAAGTCAGGAAATTGAGAGCAAGTTAAATGGGGTGGCAAAGGCCAGCCATTCCAATGGTGGTTGGGCCAGAGACAGAACTCAGCACTCTTGCACCTAGATGACGCCTCTAACACAGACTTTACAAACTTCTGAAACTCCCCATCAATAAGATCTTCTGTTAGTCAATTAAAAAAAAAGTCAAACACTGGGGGAAATTCAAATCATTTTGCAAAAGCATCGCTCTTGCGAATAATAAAATTTGCTTAAAAAAAAACTCTCTTAAACATTTGCAGACCTCTTCATGCTACCAGGGATTGCAAAATGTTACTCTTTTATTGTTACTCTGTTCCTCAACTGTCTGACCTCGATGGTATGTTCTGATTTGTGGGTTTATCTAGATCTCTACACCCTCTGTCTCTGGCTCTCCTCTCCCCTTCCCCAGTATCTCATTTGTAGCAATCCAGAATGCTTCCTCTGTTTTAATTTGCTTTTGACAGAGGTAACATGTCCCCATCACTGTCCTCACGTGTCTAGTCACATTCATATGCATCGCTTATATATGGCTTGTACCAAAATGTATGTGTGGACAGCAGAAACCCAACAGCCATTCCACATCAATAAAATAGTAAAGCACAAAGTAGCTCATATGTGGTTAGTATGTATTTGCCGGGTAAATTTAGTGCTTAGGTTGTCTAGTCTTTAACATAGGTATTTTCAGAGGTGTTGGGAACACTGGCAACAAGGTTTAGAAGCCCTGTGGCCAGTGCAGTAACCGCAATCCTGATAATCTCCTCCAGGAGGCAAACAGGAAGTGGATTGCTGCTATTCCTGGCAGTAGGAGTGGTGACTACTACTGCCTTGATTAGATCAAGTACTGCGGTTGATCCAGTAACTTCGTTTGAGCATTCTATGGCTTAAAAATAAAGACATCAATGCCCACTATCGTTTGTCTGAGAGCATCTTTTTTTTTTTACTGTGCTGGAAGTGTTTTTCAATTTTGGCCAGTCTGAAGATTTAGTCTTATGTTATTATTTCTCTTTTCTTTTGCATCTCTCAATAGCAGTAAGAACACCACCTGCTTTTATACATTTACACATATTTTTGATGCATTTCCTTTTGTGCTTTATATTCTTTGCCCACTTTGTTCTTATGGAGGTTTGCCCTCTAGCTTATTGATTTTATCCATTGTTGCAAAATAGTGAAACACATTTTTATAGGTGTTTTTTTTCTGGTAGATGAGTATACGTCCTTTTATTGCTCCGACTTTTTTTTTTATCGTGGTTATGGTTTCTTTTTCCATATAGACTTTAACCTTTTTAAAAATGTGTTTTCCCCCCCGGCATGCACGAGCAAGGTGTGTGTGTGTGTGTGTGTGTGTGTGTGCGCGTGCATGCGTGATGCATATGTAAGTCTGCCAGTGCTATATGCCTGTGGGTGGACATTACAAGATGACTTTGTGCAGTCAATACCCTTTCTCCACCTGTATGGTATGTGGATTCAAGATATTGAACACAGATATTAGGCAACCTCTTTTTGGACTGATAGGTATTGCCAGCCCTAAGATTTTTAAATGTTCATTCAGTTAAAAATATTCATGGGGCCAGGCAAGGTGGCCCATGTTTTGATCTTTATTGTGGAAAGGCTGATGCAGGAGAATTGCTGTGAATTCAACGCCAGCGCTTTGGTAATGAGGTCTAGGCCAGCTCTTGGATACAAAATGAAACTTTGTTTCAGAAAGAAAAGCAAATAGCAAATAAACAACAACAGTTACTGGAGCAGTTGATAAAATCTTATAAAGTGAGGATTCTAACTTTGGAAAACCTGGCAAATATCTTCAGAGAGAAAGCAAAATCCTTTCAGCTCAGAACAGCTTTCAGCCCCTTCCTGGGCCTGCTCCTAGGCATCTAGTCATCTCTAGCTCTCATCACAGCCTGGTAAAAGAGCTTTCTTTCTCATCCCTCCCCCACTTTTTTTAGATAAAGAAAGCAGTGCTCAGATGAGTTCTGCTGAGACGCATCAGAGCAGGAAGTCCAAGCCCAGTTTTGTTTATTTATCCATATGTAGAAAAGTGATACTGTCAGGACCCGCGCTGAATGTATTGCCGTGATGTCGAGAGTAAGCATCCTCAGCAGGGAGGACTCCCTGTCCACCTGCTCATTCCAAGCCCTCTAGAGCTGGCCTCTCAGTCCAGAGTGCACGAGAGTTACCTAAGCATGCCGCTAAACGTCAGCCTCCTCAGCTTTCCCATGTGTGCGCTCAGCCATGCGCGCACGTATGTGTGCTGGAACGGAACTGAGTGTCTTGGACATGCCAGGAAGTCCTGGGCCACTGAGTTACATCCTTAGCTCTCAACATGTTAATGGAGTGTCTGTCATATAATTTGTTTGAGCCGTTCCCTTTCAGTACCAGCAGGAACAAGTGCCAACTTCTTATTGGAATTATAAGTAAAGCAGACAAATATGGACTCTGCATTGATATTTTCTAAATCAGACTTCACATTCTGATCTTGGACAGGGGATCCTCTCTCTCTCTCTCTCTCTCTCTCTCTCTCTCTCTCTCTCTTTCTCTCTCTCACTTTTAAGTGAACACACCTTCCTTTGTTACCCATAGAGGTTGAAAGTAGGACTTTCTACTTTTCACATTTTAATCACATATATGAATGTGTATATTTTAATACCTTTTAAGTATTGTATTGGCACTCAATTCCCTTTTCCATCCCAGTGAGGTCCCCCCAACCAAGCCCCCAGAAGAGAACAATGTATTCTAATTGGGAAAACATAGACAGCCCGTGTACTTTGTGTTTTGCTATCCTTGAAATTGAAAACTCTTTAAGGAAAAGAGTAGAACTTGGGTCTTTAAGTTTTGTAAGTATGAGGTGTTCGTGTGTCTAGGAGGAAACAAGCAACAGGTTCTCAGACCCCAGCGCTCTGTGTTCTCTTTATTCCTGTGACTCTGACACGGCACCTGTTGAGCGTCTTCTACATTACGAAGATGCTTGACCCGGCTGCAGTTGCAAGGAGACAAGCCATAGATTCCCGCTTAGTGCTTCCTGACTGCTGTGTTGTTGTGTGTGGAGCAGCACATGCTGGGTGATGCTGGATCTTTGCTGCTGAGAAGCCTTTTCCTTAAGATGATGCTCCTCGCTGCCCAAGATGGCAGAAGGGTGCCAATTCTCTTTATCTGAAGCCTCGCATCCCTCCTCTTTCGAAATGATGTGTTATGTTACTTGAAGAGCTGAAGGATTTCTTCTCTTTTAAAAGAGACGTCTGCAACTCTCTGATAGGAGTGCTATTCTTAAGTGATATGTGCCTGTTACTATAAAGAGGAGCGGGTATGATTATTTTGAAAGTTTGTAAACATGGCAAAAAGTTCATATATATCATAAAATATGTATTTATAATTTCCTAAAAGCAGGAAACCCTTTTTGTAGTGTTTGAAAGTGCTCTCACCTAGCAATGAGTGTCATTGGTGCTGGCCTACCATTTTAAAGGTTACTAAGAGAGGGTTTCCCTAATTAAACGTGAAAAGAGGCCCAGAAAGCCCACAGGTGAACAGAACATCTCGCTCGTGATTTACGAATGGGCTGGGGATAGACGAAGCAACAGTAGGAATGGAAGGAATTTTCCTTCTCTTTGGCCATCAGTATCTGTAGTGAGATGGTTTCCTACCATACATACCTTAAAAAGTTATTTTGTCATATTAAAATAGTTCTTAAAATTGCTATTTTCAACTTTAAACTATGAGTAGCATTTGAGTGTTTTTTTTTTTCTTTTTTTGACTCTTTCTAAGTTGCGGTGAAAAGCCCTCTGATTTATTTTGAGTTCTCTTGAAAATAAAATTCCATTACAAAAAAAAATAATCAAGGCAAAATTAGCCTTTTTAAAACGCATCATGTTTTAGCAGTCACAGGCGTAAGTCACTGGGTACCTCACAGAAGGCTTTTGTGGACTAGATGGTAGATTCTGAATTTCATCTGTTCCTACCGGAGATAGGAACATTGGGTCCCTTGATCATCCTACCTACTTCATTCAATGACTAACCCCAAGCTAGGGCAGTAGGACGGTAGAGTTGACTGCAGCTGACTCAGGCAGTAGTACTGAACAAGGCATTCCACCCTTCTTTCATGACTGTACTTGCTCAGCGTGACTTTGAGAATGAAGAAGTCTCCACTAATCATGTCAGAACATGAGAGACTGAAAAAGCGAGTCTCTCCAGCCCAGGGAAGGAGAGTCATGGTATGTAGGGAAAGATGATGATATAGGAAAACTCTCATTCTAAATTGTTATTCTGGGTGCTGTCGATTAAACCGCTTCTAATGAAAAAAGAGTCTGTGCTTAAAATATGCCTCTTGGTAATTTCTCAACCTGTTCTGGCCATTGTTACCATTGTCTATTGTTTGAAGACTTTGGCCAATAGTGCTGTGTGTTTATTTTCCATCTCTGCCATCTACTCATGGGAAGGCATGCAGGGTGGCGGCAGAAATGTCGCAGGAACGTGTAGCTTTGCCCTCCACACCAGTAAGAATTTATTTTACATTTAACTAAGTAAAAAGTCGGCTTTTAGAGAAATAGATCTCTTACTTCAGTCTCAGTGTCTTCAAGACGAGTAGAGGCGCTCGCGAAAACCTCTCTTCTCTGTTGGAGTTCTCTTTGTGGGGACAGAAGTATAAGTGTGATCTGGACCTCACTGACATCCTTGCTAACAGACCTGACACACATGGGAAAGTTTGGGAAGGTAGTGTTAGATGTCTTTCATTCTTGAAGAGAATCCGAGCCACTGGCATGTTCTGAGACTGATTTATGCAAACAATTGAAGGATTTAAAAGCTTTGCTTTTGGCAAAGACTTAGTTTGTGCAAACTATAGGTGTGTGCTTCATAACACAGCTTTGAAGATGTGGACACACACACACACACACACACACACACACACACACGAGTTCAGATTTGCAAAACAACTTGATGTAACAACCCAACCCTCATAATTAGATTCAGGAGAAACTAAACCATGGTCGCAATAGAACACATTTCATATTTTTAATTATTTTTCGAGAGGTAGCAATTTTTCTAAGCACTTCACAAGGTAAGTTGTAGCAGATACCAAGTGCATATCTACAAAGTAATACATGTTCTCCTTTCTACATATTTTCTTGATATTTAGATAGTCTATGATAGTGCTGGGGGTCATGAATATCAGGTGAATAGTTATGTCCCCAATTCGATCCATATGTACTAAATTCATAAATTAGAATATGGCATATACTTTGGTCAAAAATAGGGAATACAAGTTTAAAACAAACTAAAAACTAACTTGGATACTTCATAGACCATGATTTAGTTCAGAGCCTTAAGTTTTTCCTGTAAGTTATGCTCCTAGGCTACATAATATCAGGAAGGTTTAGTGGAGTGATTCAGTCTCCCTTTGGTTTAGTCCCTCAGTGTAGCCTGGTTCTGTTTATGCCGCCTGTTTTCAGGATCTCAAACTCAGTGTAAAGCTGCTCTTTGAGGATGACATTGTTTCCAAGCATTTAAGCCATTCTTTTTCAAAGGTGCTTGCTTTCCATGGTAGAAGGCATTGGGTTGATATTTACTTTGATTCATGTTTGAGGAGAACACAGTGAGATGGGGGAGAATGCCAAGTTTATAGTTTAAAGCATTCCTATATTGACCAGCTCCTCCAACAGAACATTCCCAGCAAGGTGAAGTTTAGTTCCAGTTACAGCATCTGATTTTGCTAAAGATCTCAGCTTGCATGGAGAGTAGAAAACATTTCCAGTCAGTTGACTTCTTTTCTCACTCACTCACCTAACTGGTATTAGGCCCTACTGCTGACTTGAGCATTCTTTTAATGGGTAGAATCAAACAGGAAATGAGGTGGAAGCTCCCCAAGGGCTGTGCAGAGAGCATTCACAAGTCCTGTGGGTAAGAAGGGAGCCTGGAGACAATCTTTCCACTGATGTTTGGGCTGCTGTCCAAGGAGAAGTGGAGGTTACTTGCTCCTAAGGACGGGACAGCCTGGGAAGGGTGCTGTTTCAGCAGAGGCAACGGCAGAAGCAGAAATGGGAACTTGGGAATTGTGAATGCTGACCTTTTCAAGGACTTCCATCATTGTTAAACTACGGGAAGGAGCTGGCAGCAAACAGGATTGAAGGGCTAGGTTAAAGAATGAGTAAGAGGGTTTTGTGTGACCTCCTCGGGCTAGGGAAAAGGAAATATCGGTTGGGAAATAACACAAGGACAGCTACATGCTAAAGCATGCTTGACTCTGCAAGGTGGAGGTGGAGTCTATGAGCTCGAAAGACGTCTTGTGAAGACGATTGCTACATCCTGACAAGAGAAGATGGGCCTTGAACTAGCCTGAAGCAGCAGGAAATGGGGAGGGATCTGCCAGATGCCCCTCTCAGGAACCAGGCAAAGGATTTAAAACTAATTAAATGTCCAGTGAAAAAGAGGGAGAGGTTCAGGCTGTCTGCCAAGCTGCCAGTCGAAGTGATGGAAGGGTTCATTACTCCATTCACTAGGCTTGTAAACACTGTGAGGGGGACAAAAGGCTTGGAGAAAAGTGGGGCTGGGATCCGTTTTAGACATGCTAAGATTGAGAAAGGCCCGCCTGTAGTTCTGTGCAGTGTTCGCTCCCCTATCAGATAATCCCATTTCTGAACTGATTTAGGAACAGTTTACACTGAGAGGCATTAAGAGAAACTCTTGGGTTAAAAGTAATGCACGCTAATAACAGGTAATATATTTGGGTATACTTCATCATAAGGACCTTCTATAAAGTAGAATTTTTTTATGATGGATTAAAGGTGAAAAGAAAAACAACTGAGACTGAGGAAAAACTAAATGTCATTCCAAAAGTTAGGGGCTGAAAAGGTGCAGAGCTGGGGTTCCTAGTTGGAGTTCAGAGTTCAGTGGCTTTCCATGGCTTCCATATGGTCAAGGACATGCATCTCAGGTAGCTTCGAAGACAAGCTTCCTTGTCTGACTGTGCATTCCCAGGAGCCATTCCCCTCTCCTGGACATGTGATGTTATCGTTTACTCTAGAACCTCTGCTTTTCCTTTGGGTTGGAAAATCCTTTTTATCCTTTCCCTTCCTAATTAACTTGACATTGCTCTTCAGATCTCTGCTGCCTTAGAGAAGTACCTTTGACCCTGTGGGCTAGGTCAGACAGTCCAAAAGGAGGCGTTGAAAGCGTTGTGCACTATTTCTTTTCTGTGTGACCTCCTCAGGCTATTACCTCTAGGAGGGCGACGAGAGAAGAGGAAATATTGGTTGGGAAATAATACAGTCTGCACTTGCACATTCTCACTTCTGATGATGACAGTGTATGTCCTCTTCCCTTGGAGAACTGTGTCATGGAGATTATGTCAGCTCCTTCTCATTTGTGTCTTTGGTACATAGTGCCATGATCAATGTATATGCTTGGAAAGTAATACTGACTTACTAGCCAAGACTTTGTTCATCCTGCCATTTAATAAATGCCTTGAAGCATAGAGTTCAAAAGAAATGCATTTTTTTCTTTTTTTCCTTTTTTCTTTCTTTGCCATGAGGGGAAGAACCATGTCTAGTGACAACCACTGTAAATCGGTTATACTCAATGAAGACTCAGGGCTGAAATGGGCTAAGAAACACAAAGATAAGTTGGAGGGGTGAGAGGAAGAGGTGGCTACGAACAAAATCCATTGCAGGAAATGCTCAACATGATTAAAAAGATAAACGAAGGAACCTCAAAGGTGGAGATAGCGAGATCATTCATTGCTAAGTAGAACAGTTGCTAAGTAGAACAGTAACGGGTGATTTAAATAACTTAAAATGACGATCTAGTCTATCCCTGTGACATTTAGAAGGTAAATACCAACATAGAGCCATGGAGATTGTTGATGAAACCTGTGGGACGCCTTTGAAAAGGAGGCATGGGCTGGTGAATTCACTTACCTGCCTCCCAGCAGAGAGACCTTCTTCGTGGATGGGAGCACACGAGCCGCCTTGGAGGCTTTATCCAGAGAGCCTGTTTTACAGTCAGTGTCTGCATCAGCTCAGACTCGTGCCCAACTCAGATAACCACCTCCTCAGCATTAAAGTCGAAGTCATTGATGTTCATCAAACTGCCAGAAATGTTAACAGTCAGGAGAAGTGGAATCCCGTGAGAGCGATACTGTTTAAGAAAACAAAGACACGTTTTGAAAAGATTTCAGCTAAAATAGGGAAGTCTTCAGGATTCTGGAGTCAACTCCACCCTCCTCTTTTTTCTTTTTCTTTTTAATAGAAACGTTTCCCAGGCAGAATCATTATTAACATGGTTTAGGTGTTTTAGTTTTCCTTAAACTTTTGAGTTACGAGACTCTTAAAACATATTTCAACTTGAGAGGGCTGCGATTAACCCCTGTCTCCTCACGGCTCATGTCAGTACTCACCAGCATACCCAGCTTCACCCAGCTCAGGGCATCGTGATTTATCACTGCCTCATGGCTGCCGCCCAAGGTCACCCACAATTCACCACAGGTCTCTAGAAGGTAAAAATAAAGTGATATTGTATTCAGGCCTAAAATAATAGTTGAGTTCTTACTGTTTTAAAACATCTAATCGATGTTAAAATTTCTCTGGTTGTCTGCAAATATCTATCTATCTATCTATCTATCTATCTATCTATCTATCTATCTATCTATTTATTGCAATTGATTTGCTTGAATCAGGTTTCAAAGCAGACCATTATATTACGTTGGGCAATCTCTTGAATTCCTTTTAATCTTCAACAGCATTTCCTTTCCTTTTTTTTAAAAAAAATATTATTTTTATTTATATGAATACACGGTAGCTGTCTTCAGACACACCAGAAGAGGGCATCAGATCTCATTACAGATGGTTGTGAGCCACCATGTGGTTGCTGGGATTCGAACTCAGGACCTCTGGAAGAGCAGTCAGTGCTCTTAATCACTGAGCCATCTCTCCAACCATTTCCTTTCTTTTTTAAAATTTTTATTTCAGTATCCACTTTTTTTTTAACTCTAAGAAACAGGCTTGTGAAATAATCCCATACTCTCCATTTTATTTAGTGGATCCCAGAAGTGTTAGTTAAAGCTATACCTTGTATTTCATTCCCATAAACCAATGCAGTTGGACATTTAATCAAGTTCGAGTTTGACTGGTAAAAACACTTTATATATTTTTGGGTACTGTTGACTGCTCAGACCGTGAGACCTGCAGAGTCTGATTGCCTCTGTTATTGAGCTGGACGGGTGCTTCGGTCTGGGACCTGCAGTCTGATCTTTCCGTTTGACACACTCCTTGCTGCTGCAGTGGTCCTCAGCCCTGCCAAGGGATTGGGAACATTGGCGGGACTGACACCCATGATGCTTTGTTGTTACTCCAAGAGATGTTCTATTGTGGGCTCAGACTACGTTTGAGCCCTAGGCGACTCCCATGGACAGACAAGACTGAGAATCTGCGATCTGCTAATGCTGTCTGAAGAATTTCCCGTGTAGCTTCAGTGCTTCAGGAGATGTTGATCTGCTAATGCTGTCTGAAGAATTTCCCGTGTAGCTTCAGTGCTTCAGGAGATGTTGATCTGCTAATGCTGTCTGAAGAATTTCCCGTGTAGCTTCAGTGCTTCAGGAGATGTTGAGGGTGTTCCAGCACCCCATCACAGCGGAGGCCTGACTAGGAATTCTGCCTTTCAAGATCTCACTCGGTCTTTGGTTCTGCCTTTACTTCGTATAGGGAAAATAGAATAAAGACAAATAAGAGGTTCATGTGAGTTTCTGAATAAGGATCTGAGTGTCCATCTTGCTATAATGATCATCACTAACTTTGGAACACATTGATGTTTCAAACCACTATAGTCATTGAAATTGCTATTATCCTAATGCTCACTTTGTTTGAATTTTAGTCAGTAGGAGCTTTTTTGGTGGGTCCCCTGATCCTTTTGATGTAATTGTTCAGTCGTCACATTTAATTGTCTTATTCCTCCTACAGATGATAGTTTTAGGTTCATTTTTTTTTGTGGATGCATATATACATACATCTTGAATCTTTGTCAAGATGCATCTCATTTTTTTTAAAATTTATTTAATACTTTATAATAATTCTTTGGTTTCCGGGCAAACATCCCCCTCCCCCCTCCTCTTCCTTATGGGTGTTCCCCTCCCAACCCTCCCCCCATTGCCGCCCTCCCCCCAACAGTTTAGTTCACTGGGGGTTCAGTCTTAGCAGGACCCAGGGCTTCCCCTTCCACTGGTGCTCTTACTAGGATATTCATTGCTACCTATGAGGTCAGAGTCCAGGGTCAGTCCATGTATAGTCTTTAGGTAGTGGCTTAGTCCCTGGAAGCTCTGGTTGCTTGACATTGTTGTACTTTTGGGGTCTCGAGCACCTTCAAGCTCTTCCAGTTCTTTCTCTGATTCCTTCAACAGGGGTCCTATTCTCAGTTCAGTGGTTTGCTGCTGGCATTCGCCTCTGTATTTGCTGTATTCTGGCTGTGTCCCTCAGGAGAGATCAACATCCGGCTCCTGTCGGCCTGCACTTCTTTGCTTCATCCATCTTGTCTAATTGGGTGGCTGTATATGTATGGGCCACATGTGGGGCAGGCTCTGAATGGGTGTTCCTTCAGTCTCTGTTTTAATCTTTGCCTCTCTCTTCCCTGCCAAGGGTATTCTTGTTCCTCATTTAAAGAAGGAGTGAAGCATTCACATTTTGATCATCCGTCTTGAGTTTCATTTGTTCTAGGCATCTAGGGTAATTCAAGCATTTGGGCTAATAGCCACTTATCAGTGAGTGCATACCATGTATGTCTTTCTGTGATTGGGTTAGCTCACTCAGGATGATATTTTCCAGTTCCAACCATTTGCCTACGAATTTCATAAAGCTGTTGTTTTTGATAGCTGAGTAATATTCCATTGTGTAGATGTACCACATTTTCTGTATCCATTCCTCTGTTGAAGGGCATCTGGGTTCTTTCCAGCTTCTGGCTATTATAAATAAGGCTGCGATGAACATAGTGGAGCACGTGTCTTTTTTATATGTTGGGGCATCTTTTGGGTATATGCCCAAGAGAGGTAGAGCTGGATCCTCAGGCAGTTCAATGTCCAATTTTCTGAGGAACCTCCAGACTGATTTCCAGAATGGTTGTACCAGTCTCCAATCCCACCAACAATGGAGGAGTGTTCCTCTTTCTCCGCATCCTCGCCAGCATTTGTTGGCACCTGAGTTTTTGATCTTAGCCATTCTCATTGGTGTGAGGTGAAATCTCAGGGTTGTTTTGATTTGCATTTCCCTTATGACTAAAGATGTTGAACATTTCTTTAGGTGTTTCTCAGCCATTCGGCATTCCTCAGCTGTGAATTCTTTGTTTAGCTCTGAACCCCATTTTTTAATAGGGTTATTTGTCTCCCTGCGGTCTAACTTCTTGAGTTCTTTGTATATTTTGGATATAAGGCCTCTATCTGTTGTAGGATTGGTAAAGATCTTTTCCCAATCTGTTGGTTGCCGATTTGTCCTAACCACAGTGTCCTTTGCCTTACAGAAGCTTTGCAGTTTTATGAGATCCCATTTGTCGATTCTTGATTTTAGAGCATAAGCCATTGGTGTTTTGTTCAGGAAATTTTTTCCAGTGCCCATGTGTTCCAGATGCTTCCCTAGTTTTTCTTCTATTAGTTTGAGTGTATCAGGTTTGATGTGGAGGTCCTTGATCCACTTGGACTTAAGCTTTGTACAGGGTGATAAGCATGGATCAATCTGCATTCTTCTACATGTTGCCCTCCAGTTGAACCAGCACCATTTGCTGAAAATGCTATCTTTTTTCCATTTGATGGTTTTGGCTCCTTTGTCAAAAATCAAGTGACCATAGGTGTGTGGGTTCATTTCTGGGTCTTCAATTCTATTCCATTGGTCTATCTGTCTGTCTCTGTACCAATACCATGCAGTTTTTATCACTATTGCTCTGTAATACTGCTTGAGTTCAGGGATAGTGATTCCCCCTGAAGTCCTTTTATTGTTGAGGATAGCTTTAGCTATCCTGGGTTTTTTGTTACTCCAGATGAATTTGCAAATTGTTCTGTCTAACTCTTTGAAGAATTGGATTGGTATTTTGATGGGGATTGCATTGAATCTGTAGATCGCTTTTGGTAAAATGGCCATTTTTACTATATTAATCCTGCCAACCCATGAGCATGGGAGATCTTTCCATCTTCTGAGGTCTTCTTCAATTTCTTTCTTCAGTGTCTTGAAGTTCTTATTGTACAGATCTTTTACTTGCTTGGTTCAAGTCACACCGAGGTACTTTATATTATTTTGGTCTATTATGAAGGGTGTCGTTTCCCTAATTTCTTTCTGGGCTTGTTTCTCTTTTGTGTAGAGGAAGGCTACTGATTTATTTGAGTTAATTTTATACCCAGCCACTTTGCTGAAGTTGTTTATCAGCTTTAGTAGTTCTCTGGTGGAACTTTTGGGATCACTTAAATAAACTATCATATCATCTGCAAATAGTGATATTTGACTTCTTCTTTTCTGATCTGTATCCCCTTGACCTCCTTTTGTTGTCTGATTGCTCTGGCTAGAACTTCAAGAACTATATTGAATAAGTAGGGAGAGAGTGGGCAGCCTTGTCTAGTCCCTGATTTTAGTGGGATTGCTTCAAGATTCTCTCCATTTAGTTTAATGTTAGCAACTGGTTTGCTGTATATGGCTTTTACTATGTTTAGGTATGGGCCTTGAATTCCTATTCTTTCCAGGACTTTTATCATGAAGGGGTGTTGAATTTTGTCAAATGCTTTCTCAGCATCTAATGAAATGATCATGTGGTTCTGTTCTTTCAGTTTGTTTATATAAGGGATCACGTTGATGGTTTTCCGTATATTAAACCATCCATCCCTGCATGCCTGGGATGAAGCCTACTTGATCATGGTGGATGATAGTTTTTTTTTTTCTATAATTTTATTTTATTTTATTTATTTTTTTTTATTAACTTGAGTATTTCTTATATACATTTCAAGTGTTATTCCCTTTCCCGGTTTCCGGACAAACATCACCCTCCCCCCTCCCCTTCCTTATGGGTGTTCCCCTCCCAAACCTCCCCCCATTGCCACCCTCCCCGCATAGTCTAGTTCACTGGGGGTTCAGTCTTAGCAGGACCCAGGGCTTCCCCTTCCACTGGTGCTCTTACTAGGATATTCATTGCTACCTATGGGGACAGAGTCCAGGGTCAGTCCATGTATAGTCTTTAGGTAGTGGCTTAGTCCCTGGAAGCTCTGGTTGCTTGACATTGTTGTACTTTTGGGGTCTCGAGCACCTTCAAACTCTTCCAGTTCTTTCTCTGATTCCTTCAACGGGGGACCTATTCTCAGTTCAGTGGTTTGCTGCTGGCATTCGCCTCTGTATTTGCTGTATTCTGGCTGTGTCTCTCAGGAGCAATCTACATCCGACTCCTGTCGGTCTGCACTTCTTTGCTTCATCCATCTTGTCTAATTGGGTGGCTGTATATGTATGGGCCACCTGTGGGGCAGGCTCTGAATGGGTGTTCCTTCAGTCTCTGTTTTAATCTTTGCCTCTCCCTTCCCTGCCAAGGGTATTCTTTTTCCTCATTTAAAGAGGGAGTGAAGCATTCACATTTTGATCATCCGTCTTGAGTTTCCTTTGTTCCAGGGATCTAGGGTAATTCAAGCATTTGGGCTAATAGCCACTTATCAATGAGTGCATACCATGTGTGTTTTTCTGTGATTGGGTTAGCTCACTCAGGATGATATTTTCCAGTTCCGACCATTTGCCTACGAATTTCATAAAGCTGTTGTTTTTGATAGCTGAGTAATATTCCATTGTGTAGATGTACCACATTTTCTGTATCCATTCCTCTGTTGAAGGGCATCTGGGTTCTTTCCAGTTTCTGGCTATTATAAATAAGGCTGCGATGAACATAGTGGAGCACGTGTCTCTTTTATATGTTGAGGCATCTTTTGGGTATATGCCCAAGAGAGGTATGGCTGGATCCTCAGGCAGTTCAATGTCCAATTTTCTGAGGAACCTCCAGACTGATTTCCAGAATGGTTTTACCAGTCTGCAATCCACCAACAATGGAGGAGTGTTCCTCTTTCTCCACATCCTCGCCAGCATCTGCTGTCACCTGAGTTTTTGATCTTAGCCATTCTCACTGGTGTGAGGTGAAATCTCAGGGTTGTTTTGATTTGCATTTCCCTTATGACTAAAGATGTTGAACATTTCTTTAGGTGTTTCTCAGCCATTCGGCATTCCTCAGCTGTGAATTCTTTGTTTAGCTCTGAACCCCATTTTTTAATAGGGTTATTTGTTTCCCTGCGGTCTAACTTCTTGAGTTCTTTGTATATTTTGGATATAAGGCCTCTATCTGTTATAGGATTGGTAAAGATCTTTTCCCAATCTGTTGGTTGCCGTTTTGTCCTAACCACAGTGTCCTTTGCCTTACAGAAGCTTTGCAGTTTTATGAGATCCCATTTGTCGATTCTTGATCTTAGAGCATAAGCCATTGGTGTTTTGTTCAGGAAATTTTTTCCAGTGCCCATGTGTTCCAGATGCTTCCCTAGTTTTTCTTCTATTAGTTTGAGTGTGTCTGGTTTGATGTGGAGGTCCTTGATCCACTTGGACTTAAGCTTTGTACAGGGTGATAAGCATGGATCGATCTGCATTCTTCTACATGTTGCCCTCCAGTTGAACCAGCACCATTTGCTGAAAATGCTATCTTTTTTCCATTTGATGGTTTTGGCTCCTTTGTCAAAAATCAAGTGACCATAGGTGTGTGGGTTCATTTCTGGGTCTTCAATTCTATTCCATTGGTCTATCTGTCTGTCTCTGTACCAATACCATGCAGTTTTTATCACTATTGCTCTGTAATACTGCTTGAGTTCAGGGATAGTGATTCCCCCTGAAGTCCTTTTATTGTTGAGGATAGCTTTAGCTATCCTGGGTTTTTTGTTATTCCAGATGAATTTGCAAATTGTTCTGTCTAACTCTTTGAAGAATTGGATTGGTATTTTGATGGGGATTGCATTGAATCTGTAGATTGCTTTTGGTAAAATGGCCATTTTTACTATATTAATCCTGCCAATCCATGAGCATGGGAGATCTTTCCATCTTCTGAGGTCTTCTTCAATTTCTTTCCTCAGTGTTTTGAAGTTCTTATTGTACAGATCTTTTACTTGCTTGGTTAAAGTCACACCGAGGTACTTTATATTATTTGGGTCTATTATGAAGGGTGTCGTTTCCCTAATTTCTTTCTCGGCTTGTTTCTCTTTTGTATAGAGGAAGGCAACTGATTTATTTGAGTTAATTTTATACCCAGCCACTTTGCTGAAGTTGTTTATCAGCTTTAGTAGTTCTCTGGTGGAACTTTTGGGATCACTTAAATAAACTATCATATCATCTGCAAATAGTGATATTTTGACTTCTTCTTTTCTGATCTGTATCCCCTTGACCTCCTTTTGTTGTCTGATTGCTCTGGCTAGAACTTCAAGAACTATATTGAATAAGTAGGGAGAGAGTGGGCAGCCTTGTCTAGTCCCTGATTTTAGTGGGATTGCTTCAAGATTCTCTCCATTTAGTTTAATGTTAGCAACTGGTTTGCTGTATATGGCTTTTACTATGTTTAGGTATGGGCCTTGAATTCCTATTCTTTCCAGGACTTTTATCATGAAGGGGTGTTGAATTTTGTCAAATGCTTTCTCAGCATCTAATGAAATGATCATGTGGTTCTGTTCTTTCAGTTTGTTTATATAAGGGATCACGTTGATGGTTTTCCGTATATTAAACCATCCATCCCTGCATGCCTGGGATGAAGCCTACTTGATCATGGTGGATGATAGTTTTGATGTGCTCTTGGATTCGGTTTTCCAGAATTTTATTGAGTATTTTTGCGTCAATATTCATAAGGGAAATTCTTCTGAAGTTCTCTTTCTTTGTTGGGTCTTTGTGTGGTTTAGGTATAAGAGTAATTGTGGCTTCATAGAAGGAATTCGGGAGTGATCCATCTGTTTCAATTTTGTGGAATAGTTTGGATAATATTGGTATGATGTCTTCTATGAAGGTTTGATAGAATTCTGCACTAAACCCGTCTGGACCTGGGCTCTTTTTGGTTGGGAGACCTTTAATGACTGCTTCTATTTCCTTAGGAGTTATGAGGTTGTTTAACTGGTTTATCTGTTCCTGATTTAACTTCAGTACCTGGTATCTGTCTAGGAAATTGTCCATTTCCTGTAGATTTTCAAGTTTTGTTGAATATAGGCTTTTATAGTAAGATCTGATGATTTTTTGAATTTCCTCTGAATCTGTAGTTATGTCTCCCTTTTCATTTCTGATTTTGTTAATTTGGACACACTCTCTGGGTCCTCTCGTTAATCTGGCTAAGGGTTTATCTATCTTGTTGATTTTCTCAAAGAACCAACTTTTGGTTCTGTTGATTCTTTCTATGGTCCTTTTTGTTTCTACTTGGTTGATTTCAGCTCTGAGTTTGATTATTTCCTGCCTTCTACTCCTCCTGGGTGTATTTGCTTCTTTTTGCTCTAGAGCTTTTAGGTGTGCTGTCAAGCTGCTGACATATGCTCTTTCCTGTTTCTTTCTGCAGGCACACAGCGCTATGAGTTTTCCTCTTAGCACAGCTTTCATTGTGTCCCATAAGTTTGGGTATGTTGTACCTTCATTTTCATTAAATTCTAAAAAGTTTTTAATTTCTTTCTTTATTTCTTCCTTGACTAGGTTATCATTGAGTAGAGCATTGTTCAATTTCCACGTATATGTGGGCATTTTTCCCTTATTGTTATTGAAGACCAGTTTTAGGCCGTGGTCATCTGATAGCACGCATGGGATTATTTCTATCTTTCTGTACCTGTTGAGGCCCGTTTTTTGACCAACTATATGGTCAATTTTGGAGAAAGTACCATGAGGAGCTGAGAAGAAGGTATATCCTTTTGCTTTAGGATAGAATGTTCTATAAATATCCGTTAAGACCATTTGGCTCATGACTTCTCTTAGTCTGTCTACGTCTCTGTTTAATTTCTGTTTCCATGATCTGTCCATTGATGAGAGTGGGGTGTTGAAGTCTCCCACTATTATTGTGTGAGGTGCAATGTGTGTTTTGAGCTTTAGTAAGGTTTCTTTTACGTATGTAGGTGCCCTTGTTTTTTTTTTGTTTTTTTTTTTTTGTTTTTTTTTTTTATTGACATCACCCTCCCCCCTCCCCTTCCTTGTGGGTGTTCCCCTCCCAAACCTCCCCCCATTGCCACCCTCCCCGCATAGTCTAGTTCACTGGGGGTTCAGTCTTAGCAGGACCCAGGGCTTCCCCTTTGTAGGTGCCCTTGTATTCGGGGCATAGATATTTAGGATTGAGAGTTCATCTTGGTGGATTTTTCCTTTGATGAATATGAAGTGTCCTTCCTTATCTTTTTTGATGACTTTTAATTGAAAATTGATTTTATTTGATATTAGAATGGCTACTCCAGCTTGCTTCTTCTGACCATTTGCTTGGAAAGTTGTTTTCCAGCCTTTCACTCTGAGGTAGTGTCTGTCTTTGTCTCTGAGGTGTGTTTCCTGTAGGCAGCAGAATGCAGGGTCCTCGTTGCATATCCAGTTTGTTAATCTATGTCTTTTTATTGGGGAGTTGAGGCCATTGATGTTGAGAGATATTAAGGAATAGTGATTATTGCTTCCCGTTATATTCATATTTGGATGTGAGGTTATGTTTGTGTGCTTTTCTTCTCTTTGTTTTGTTGCCAAGACGATTAGTTTCTTGCTTCTTCTAGGGTATAGCTTGCCTCCTTATGTTGGGCTTTACCCTTTATTATCCTTTGTAGTGCTGGATTTGTAGAAAGATATTGTGTAAATTTGGTTTTGTCATGGAATATCTTGGTTTCTCCATCTATGTTAATTGAGAGTTTTGCAGGATACAGTAACCTGGGCTGGCATTTGTGTTCTCTTAGGGTCTGTATGACATCTGTCCAGGATCTTCTGGCCTTCATAGTTTCTGGCGAAAAGTCTGGTGTGATTCTGATAGGTCTACCTTTATATGTTACTTGACCTTTTTCCCTGACTGCTTTTAATATTCTTTCTTTATTTTGTGCGTTTGGTGTTTTGACTATTATGTGACGGGAGGTGTTTCTTTTCTGGTCCAATCTATTTGGAGTTCTGTAGGCTTCTTGTATGCCTATGGGTATCTCTTTTTTTAGGTTGGGGAAGTTTTCTTCTATGATTTTGTTGAAGATATTTACTGGTCCTTTGAGCTGGGAGTCTTCACTCTCTTCTATACCTATTATGCTTAGGTTTGATCTTCTCATTGAGTCCTGGATTTCCTGTATGTTTTGGACGAGTAGCTTTTTCTGCTTTACATTATCTTTGACAGTTGAGTCAATGATTTCTATGGAATCTTCTGCTCCCGAGATTCTCTCTTCCATCTCTTGTATTCTGTTGGTGAAGCTTGTATCTACAGCTCCTTGTCTCTTCTTTTGATTTTCTATATCCAGGGTTGTTTCCTTGTGTTCTTTCCTGATTGCTTTTATTTCCATTTTTAATTCCTTCAACTGTTTGATTGTGTTTTCCTGGAATTCTTTCAGGGATTTTTGTGTCTCCTCTCTATGGGTTTCTACTTGTTTATTTATATTTTCCTGGAATTCTTTCAGGCCTTTTTGCGATTCCTCTCTGTAGGCTTCTACTTATTCTCCAAGGGAGTTCTTCATGTCTTTCTTGAAGTCCTCCAGCATCATGATCAAATATGATTTTGAAACTAGTTCTTGCTTTTCTGTTGTGTTTGGATATTCCATGTTTATTTTGGTGGGAGAATTGGGCTCCGATGATGCCATGTAGTCTTGGTTTCTGTTGCTTGGGTTCCTGTGCTTGCCTCTAGCCATCAGATTATCTCTAGTGTTTCTTTGTTCTGCTATTTCTGACAGTGGCTAGACTGTCCTTTAAGCCTGTGTGTCAGGAGTGCTGTAGACCTGTTTTCCTGTTTTCTTTCAGCCAGTTATGGGGACAGAGTGTTCTGCTTTCGGACGTGTAGTTTTTCCTCTCTACAGGTCTTCAGCTGTTCCTGTGGGCCTGTGTGTTGAGTTCACCAGGCAGGTCACTTGCAGCAGAAAAGTTGTTCTTACCTGTGGTCCCGAGGCTCAAGTTTGCTCGCGGGGTGCTGCCCAGGAGCGGCGGCAGCAACCAGGAAGATATGCGCCGCCCTTTCCGGGAGCTTCCGTGCACTAGGGTTCCAGATGGCATTTGGTGTTTTCCTCTGGCGTCCGAGATGTGTGTGCAGAGTGCAGTCTCTTCTGGTTTCCCAGGCGTGTCTGCCTCTCTGAAAGTTTAGGTCTCCCTCCCACGGGATTTGGGTGCAGAGAACTGTTTATCCGGTCTGTTTCCTTCAGGTTCCGGCGGTGTCTCAGGCGCAGGGGTCCTGCTGCTCCTGGGCCCTCCCCTGTGGTTCTGAGGCTCAAGTTTGCTGGTGGGGTACTGCCTAAGTCCTCTCTGCGGCGACAGCAACCGGGAAGATCTGCGCCGCTCTTTCCGGGAGCCTCCGTGCACCAGGGTTCCAGATGGCGTTTGGTGTTTTCCTCTGGCGTCTGGATGTGTGCAGAGTGCAGTCTATTCTGGTTTCCCAGGCGTGTCTGCCTCTCAGAAGGTTTAGCTCTCCCTCCCACGGGATTTGGGTGCAGAGAACTGTTTATCCTGTCTGTTTCCTTCAGGTTCTGGCGGTGTCTCAGGCGCAGCGGTCCTGCCGCTCCTGGGCCCTCCCCTACGGAAACCCAGAGGCCTTATACAGTTTCCTCTTGGGCCAGGGATGTGGGCAGGGGTGGGCAGTGTTGGTGGTCTCCTCCGCTCTGCAGCCTCAGGAGTGCCCACCTGACCAGGCGGTGAGGTCTCTCTCCCACGGGGTTTCTTAGGTTCATCTTATACATTTGCAAATTGAATTGTTCTTGGGAATTTCTGGACTGACCTTGAAGTCACCAATTTAAGAGGTGCCTTGTTTTTATCCTGTTTACAGATACTCTATTTAGTGGCTATGTATGATCACTAAATGGAGTAGCCAGATGTTTATGGCGCCAGTAAAATTCCATAGAAATCCAATGTGTTATTTGGAGAACATTGAACATTATATAACAAATATGAACATTATATAACAAATCCCCCGTTTCACCTTTTGAACTTGAAGTGAACGCTGCAGACATCTCTGGTAACAAGTTTGTTTGTCCATTTCTTCTCTTTAGTTAATGTCCATCAGTGTCTTGGCAGTTTCTGCTTGGATGAGGGACTACCTGAATAACGTTTTGACTTTGACTGCAGAGACAAGGTAGGCTTTAATACTGCCTATTGGATTCTTTCGATGGCTCTCTCTAGATGCACATATTTAAAGATCTTTGCTCTGAGCTGTTCATTGGCTGGTTCTCCTCCACCATCCTGTAGAACACCCTTTCCTGCGCTGCAGCAACATATTTTCCACTATTTCCATGCTGTCTCCCACATTCTCATTAGAGAACTCTACCAACCCTGCAGGACGGTAGTTAACGGGACATGGACACGGACACGGACACTCATGGGCTTAATACCACCCTGGTTGTCTGGCTTGTGCTCGTCTCTGATGCAATACACTCTGATGTATATACTCTGAGTCATGGTCAGGATCAAGTGAAGAGAAATGGTTGTGTAAAGCCCTAAATACAACAGAGCCTTTAAGCACCGAGGAATGGCTAAAATTCATATCACCCCTGTGCCAGGCTCTGGTTGATGACCACGCATGTCCTAGCAAAAAAGTCCTCTCTTTACCTTCCCCGGGTTTATGCCTCAAATCCCCTGTGCGTTCTTGTTTTCTTCACGTTAGAAAATGATTGGTTATCCGTAAGAAGAAAAGTGCTGTGCAGACTCCAGGCTCAGAGAGGAAGGCAATTCCTCCCAGTTGGTACCTCATGGAATTCGCTTAGGCTGGGGCTTTGGAACTTAGATATAAAATGTGTTGGGATAGAAATGCCACCACTTATATAAAAATGCCAGGAAACTAAAACAAACGTAAAGCAGGCCAACAGACACCAGCACAGCGATTTCTGAACGTGACTGTAAAAGCCACCAGCTTTTGAAGGATGCCAATTTGGAGATTCATGCTCACAGTTGGGTTTGTTCAGTGTCTAGGGTCCAGGGAGCGTTTTGGTCACTTCGGTGAGGTTGAACTTATCTTCTGATGTGGTTTTCCTCTCCTAGGGTAGAAGAGGCGGTCATCTTAACTTACTTCCCTGTGGTTCACCCCGTCATGATTGCTGTCTGCTGTTTCCTTATCATCGTGGGAATGCTGGGATACTGTGGGACCGTGAAAAGGAATCTGTTGCTTCTTGCATGGGTACAGTCTTTATAACTTCTTTTTATCATATCCAAAGCATCGTATGATAACGCACTGCTGTAAGTCCATAACTATAGCAACAACTCTGAAAGGTGGTCACTATGCAACATCTCGTAAGAAGGGGACTTCCTTTCCCTAGGAGATGATTTGGGTACAAATATTTGCTCTCTTCACAGAATGAAGCAGGGAGATACATATGCTGTTTAATTATGTCACTCTGGTTCTGCTTTGACGTTTTCGTTTGAGAATAATGTTTTAGTGGCATAGAGCTTCCTCCCTTCGAGACTAGAGTTGAGACGTTGTCATGGAAACTTTCCTCTTATAAACAAACAACCCACCGGGCTACCCTATTTAGAAATTTAGGTTCTGAGATGAGATGGAAGGTATATTGTAATCTCCGTGCTGCCATATATGGTCTGGTGGATACAAGAGAATCTGGGTTTCTTTAATCCTAGTTACTGTTTGCTTTAAAGCAAAGCAAAGCAAAACAAAACAAGACCTTTGAAAGAGTTGTAGTGCTAAATTATTTCTTAAATTGATTTTACTTCTTCAGCTTCTAGAATTAATCTTATGAACAAAAACTGCTAAGCTTTTAAAGTTATGAGTCAATTAAAATAGTTTACCTGAAAATTTCTAAGGGGTGGCTTTCCAATGCCACCAGGCCGTGAGCTTGCTAACATGTAAATTGTGGCCATGTGAGACCCTAGAAAACTTAGTTCATCCACTTTGTTCCTTTCTTGGTAGTAGGTCTCAAAATGAGTAGTTTTCTGGTGAACTAAAGTAGATCTACTTTTTAGCACTTTGAATATTTCTGTAGGGCACACACGCCTCGCGTTGCTGATTACAGGTTACCAACATGACGTCACTGAATGGGAGGAATGAGTAAAGATTGGCTTTCTGCAGTCACCTTGCTCATATCTGTGCTTGCCAGGCCCCCGTCCATGCCAGTTCAAACAGACTCTTGGTGTGGAGCAGAATGAAGCTTTAAATGTCACAGGAATAACCTTGATTAAATTATCTATAGGTTTCTTGGAGAGTAACTGCAAGGTTGGAGAACAGGTTAAAAAAAAAACTATAGCAAATAAACCATACTAGGAGAATGGAGAATGTGCCCAGCATCTTTCTGCACATGTAGGCACATAGAAAAGGGAAGATGGGATTCAGATCTTACAACGCTTCTAAAATACTTGGTGAAATTTAACAATTCATGTGGATGGGTTAGAGAGATGGCTCAGTGGTTAAGAGCACTGACTGCTCTTCCAGAGGTCCTGAGTTCAATTCCCAGCAACCACACGGTGGCTCCCAACCATCTGTAATGGGATTCGATGACCTCTTCTGGTGTGTGTCTGAAGACAGCGGCAGTGTACTCAACACATATAAAATAAATCTTAAAAAAAAAAAGAATTCATGTGTACGACTTTATAAAGTCTTCTATAATCTGAATACTGTGCAAATATATTTTGAAGGCAAGAAGATCTCAGCAGCCTCCTTAAAAACCACAACGATGCAATGATCTCTCAAGACCAGTTTCTTTTATAACCAGTTTCAGCATGAGTGGTATTTTCTACTCCCTTCTAAGTTTTCCTCTGCCTGGTCTCTGGAAGGTAGTACAAGGTGAGGTGGGGTCAGGGATAGTATGAAACCACAAGAACTCGTGAGAACACATTTTAGTAACCACTTATGGATTCCGTTAAGCTGTTTCAATGGTAGTAAAAGAAGCCAGTGGAGTAACATGGCCTGCTACTCGATGTAGGACAAAACACAAACTTGTGAATGAGTGTCTAATCTGTGGTGTAGGAAAAGGTCTTATAAAACAAAATGACAGACACATAAAACCACAACAGGTCTGAGGTCCTATAGGCATTAACTTGTTCATTCATTCTTTTAACACTTCTCGAGCACGTAAGCACTACTTTATTGACATCGGAATAGTGCACGTGATAGATGACAATTTCACTAATCTCTGATAAGACCTCAGATAAAATTTGCACTGGGTACTCTGAGGGCAGAGAGGGATAGCTCCAAGCTCAGCCTTAAGGGTCAGCTCAGGGTCATAGCAGTGGGGTAGAGCACATCCACCTCATTGCCCCTTTCTGTTTCCTCTCCTTTTTTGTTTGTTTGTTGTGTGTTCTTTTTCTCATGCGATAGCTTCAGGCTCCGGCTGCTCCCTGAGTCCATAGATGCCACCTACATCTTGCATCCTCTTTCTTTTGACCATCTTTGGCAGTCCAGTCTCTACTCTCATTATAACTTCACTATTCACAGCAAGCTTCTAGACCTCGCTCTGTCTAGACTCAAAGACAGCGTCTCCAATGCTAAAAATAAATCGTGCTCTCAACTCCCAGTGGTCCATCTCCCAACTAATACGTATCTGCTCTTTCTCAAGCTGTTTATCCCTCAGCTTCCTCCCTGAACTCCTTCCTCCTGCCATAACCAGTTCCTATGGGTCCTGGATCTGCAACCTCAGGAACTCAGCCTCCTTTTCTGTTCTTACTTGGATTGCTCACGCACAGGGCATAGAGTTTTCTGCCTCTCCTGCCTACTCTACTCCAGTGGAGTTTGGTTAAGTCAATACACCATGATTTTATTATTCTTGTTATGCTCTAAGACTTTGATAGCCTCCCTATTGGGTAGTGAAGTTTAACCGGCATCTGGAACTTGCATCAAGCCATTCTATAGCCAAGACGCCATCTGCCAGTTTTAGCTCTTTTACCTACTTCATTAATGTCTTGTTAAGGTGGATTTTCAGATCTCTGGATATACTTTTTTTTTCTTCTCGTTTTCTCTGCTTTTATTCTCGCTCTCTCTTTAAGAATTCTCCTCTAAATACTGTTGTCTAGTCATTACCATTTCCTCTAAACTTATCTCTTGAAACACTATCTCCTGGAACAATATTGACACCAAGAGAAAGGTACTAGGTAATGTTTCTAAGATACTTCTCATGCCAGACGCTGCAGAGTTCTACCCGATGAGTTACATGAAGAATCTTGCATGAACTGATCGGCCTTATCCCCCCCTACAACTCTAATGAGATAGGTCCTATTATTGTCAAATAATTCACGCGAGGAATTGTGACTACAGAGATGTTAGCGGCGTCTCTGATTGGGCATCGCTATTAAATAAAGAATCTGCTGCTCAGATCACAGCAACCCAGTTTAGAGGGCTTATTATTACATACAGCTGTTTTACTCTATGAACACCAAGTTCTCCTGAGTTCTTTGTGGTGTGTGTTGTAGCATGTAAAACACGTTAGATGTGATTGCCGACTTCAACCACGATGGCAGTAAGATGGGACAACTCAAGGTTAAATGAAGCCCAGAGAACTTAGTAACCAGACCAAGGTCGCTGAAGGGTGAGGACAATGGCTGTGATTCAGACAGACCTCAGTGATTTTGATTGCCAAGGCCAATTCTCCACGGGCCTTTTCTCCAGCTTGGAATTCCAACGAAAAATTTATTATGTAAAATTAATCAAAACTACGACATTCTTTGGGTAACCATTCAACTTTCCCATTATTTTAATGAATGCTTATTAAACACAAGCATGGCATGAAATTAGAATGGTGTGTGTGTGTGTGTGAGAGAGAGAGAGAGACAGAGAGAGAGAGAGACAGAGACAGAGAGACAGAGAGACAGAGAGACAGCGAAGCACATCAGTCTAAGGTGGTCCCTGGGAGAGGGAGGGAAGTAGAAGGATGATGAGCTCCTCTGTTTGGAAGGCTTAGATTACAAAGCAGAGGCCTTGATTAAGGGGAGTCAAGTCAGTGGAGAATGTGACACTGTTAGGTTTTGGGTAAATATTTGGGAAGCAATCCTCATGGCTTCCTCTTTTACATTCCTTTGCCTTTTATCCTAATTGGTGAAAAAAGGGGAGGCTCCTTTCTTTTCTTTTCTTTGCTTTTCTTCCGGAGCTGAGGACCGAACCCAGGGCCTTGCACTTGCTAGGCAAGCGCTCCACCACCGAGCTAAATCCCCAACCCTTCTTTTATTTTCGATATAAATTTTTAAGGACATGCCATAGGTTCCTCCAAACTGTCTGTTTCCCTGTACTAGGACTGATTTCAATATTAAGACTTATAAACCAGATTGGTGTAAACAGCTAGCTATTTTTGCTTTGTTTTATTTTTCAAAACAATTTGTTATTTTGAAAGCTGATGTGTCTTTTGGATGGTTCTGAAAACAGTACCTTCAGTAGAACTTCAGTGCTATTCAAGTAAAGTAAAAGTGCCATTATCCAACAGGCCAGTATAAAACAACAATTACAGGGTCTCCTTTCAAAGAGATCCGTGTAACCAGGGTACCCCTGCCATGTTCTACTCCCAAGAAAGACACTGAACCAAACTAAAACTAATAAGCAAACAGGCTACCTACTACAAATTAATGGTGAATGATCATTAATATGACTCTGGTCCTGAATAATTGGTTTAGAGATGCAAAGGGCTAAAACACCAGATTTAAGATGCCAAGTAAGACAGAAAATGTACAACTAAATTTAAGATAAAAAAATGGATAAATGCTTTTATATGAGTCTATCTTGTGCAAAGTTCAGAATGTATATGTACTAAATATGTTATTCATCATTTATGTGAGATTTAAATCAGCAACCTGCATTTTTTTAAAATGAAGCTGGCCATGCTAACTCCAATTAGATCTGTTTCTCCTCTCTTGTGCTAGGGATAAAACCCAGCATGTGTCAGCCATACTACCACTGAGCCCTAGGTTTGATCTTAATAAGTATGAAACTCTCATAGAATAAGAACAGGTCTTCATACTTCTTTTTTCAAAAGATTTATTTTTATGTGTATCAGTGTGTGACGCCCAGTACATGTGTGTGCCATGTGTGTGCCTGGTGCTGCAAAGGTCATAAGAGGTCATTGGAGCCCCAGGAGCTGGAGTTACCAACAGTCGTGAGCTTTCATGGTGCACGGAACCAAGCCCAGCTCCCCTATAAGAGTGGCAAGTGCTCTTAACCATGGAGTTATCTTCCTAGCCCCAGAAACACATATTCCTATGAAGAGATTAAGAGTAATTAAATTCTAATTACGAGGAGAACATTTTCATTTTCTCATAGGTCAGAAATAATTGGGAAAAGAAACTTGGACATGCGGTGATTTTTTTTTTCCAAGTAATTTCAGTAGCGCAAATTCCTTCAATCTTTCAAAGAGAAATTGAAGCTAAATGGAAATTGGTTTGAGGCTTTAGGTAGGTACTGCCCAAGGCTTTAGCGGTAGACTAAATGAAATTCATTTGTTATTGCAGTTCTGCTCCGCTGTTAAGGCAGCCATTAGCGAAGCTGTTTCCGCTCAGGGGGAATGTAAACACACTAACAGACACACACACTTACAGAGTCAACAGCAGCTGAATGCAGCCATCAGCCGCCAGGTCGTCATGTGTGGTGGAAGGCTAATGTTTCTCCTTCCCTGTCAGCACCTGACTCGCAGTCAGGTGCTGGTCAGAAACAAAGCTGGTGGACCGTGGACTCCTTTGAAGAAGTTTGTTAACTTATGCATTCCAGATAATTTGCATAAGGCAATTAAGGTTATGGAAGCATTTCAAACACCTCCTTAAAATATGCAGTGATTGAACCTGCTCTGAACAACTTCTTTCTTGGAAATCAAAGAAATCTTCAACGACCTCTGGGGAGTTTCCTTTCCTCAGTGGCCTTGTTTATAATCAGATCATAAAGCAGAATGGTGGTGGTGGCACACATCTTTAATCCCAGCACTTGGGAGGCAGAGGCAGGTGGATCTCTGAATTTGAGTCCAGCCATGTCTGTGGAGCTACACAGAAATACCGTCTTAAAAAACAAAAACATAATATAACAACCATCTATTTATGCAATAATAATTTGTACAAGCCCTTGGTTTAAAATTTTCTCTGTGGCCGTTGTACATTTTATAGTGACAAAGCTATTCATAAGTTTTCAAGTTAAAATGAGCTACTAGGTAGAATTTATTTTGCCCTTGTTTGGAGTTTTGGGTTGAGAACCTAACAACTTTACTTTTAAATGGAGGCCCCTTGGGTCATTTCCACATGCTCACCAAGCACCAAGTGTTACCCTCACCTTCTCAGAAAATATTCATGACGGTTAGATTTGGATTTCTGGTTACAGAAGAGGAGAAGTAGTGTGCCTGAAGATACACAAGGCTGAGATTAGCATTCGAATACAGTCTGTGTGCAAAGCCTGTGCAGGCTTCACTGCAAGGTACCATTTTAATTCAATGGTGAGGCTACATGGGTCATGCCTAACTGTCCATTGTCTGTTACTCTATCAACTTTATCTTTTAAAAATATCATCTTTATGTTTGGCCAAGACATTTTACCACAGTTACTCTCTGTAATCAAGTCAAAGGAGGAGACAGGGTCTTTTCCCTTCTCCCTCTTTCCCATTGTCCTTTTCCCTTCCTCTTCTTTCTTAATCACACGCACCAAGTTGGCAGCCTGGGATAGGCATTTCAGAGGCAAAGAGGAAAGGGGCAGAAAGATAGAATTTAACTTAATTAACATATTAAATCTATGAATAAATTACTGTGTGAATCTGAAATCAGGGACTATGACACGCCCTCCCCCCCGTAATTTGTTCAAAGGAGGTGATTCTGCTGGGTAGGAAGGGGTACTTAGAACCACATGAACAGTGGGGCAGATGAGGAGTCATGATGGTGCTTGGCAGGTTGAAGCATTTGTTATGGCTGTGCAGAATTGAGAGAACGCAGTGAAGTAAGTCTAGTTGTGAAGTCTTTGTAGGAGTGCCTACATTCCTACTCCTATAGCCTCTAGAGAGCCACTGGCCAGAAAGGGAGCCAGTAAGTATTCCCAGTATGGGATGGAATGACTCACATTAGAGTAGTAGGTAATTAGAGGCATGGTGGTGTGTGCTTGTACAAGAACCCAGGGCCTGTTCTTTGACTATTTCTGATCCTTAAGCAGTGCTGGTGTGTCCGTCTATAATTATGTCCCAAGGAAGCATGTAAGCAGACACATTTGAAAGTGAAAATAGTACCAAAGACTGGACCCCAGGAAAGGTGCCCAAGACTCATAGCTTTGGTGTTGGGCCTTTGAGAGAGGACTGTGAGTGCTCATTGGCCCCTCTGATTGTTTCAGAGATCGAAGAGTAAATGGCTTCAGGTTTGGCATTCTGACTTGTGCTCTCTTCCTGGGTGTTTTGTCATAACAAGCATACAGGACTTTGTTACATACTGTTTCCTAATATGTTTGAGATACTTTTAGTTAGAGATAAGCCTACAGGGACTGCTCCGAGAGTGAGCCTATCTCTATTGACTTAGGGACTGCTCTGAGGGTGTGTAAAGTTTTAAACTAGCGTGCGTGTCGTGCCACCTCATCTCCTCACCTCCGAAGGCTGTTCGTCACTCCTGCTTCATGTGCTGTTGTGTTGAGGAAGGCAACAGTTGTGAGTTGGTTTTTGTTCTCTCATTTGCTTCCATAGCTCTTCTTTTCTGAAATTTTTTTTGGCAAACATCAAGTGATAGCTAGTCATTTAAAATCACGTAGCTCTCAAATGACTTGAGAGAAACCATGTGTATTGCAGAGTCCTAAAACAAGGCCAAATCATGATGGTACAAAATGAGAAAATTAAGTCCTGTACATCAGTGAAGAAACTAATTGACAGATAAACTACTTAGACAAACTCTGTAATGGCCAATGATATTAATTACTAGGTAGTATCATGATCGCAAAACCATTTAGACATTGAATTGTTTAAAGATGGGATACAAATGCTTTTAATCTTTCTAGATAAAAAGTGGTAACAAGCTTTATGTTTGTAGGTTAAGATGAATCTTAGCATCTTAAAAGACAAGAGTACACTACTTGAATTTTATTTAAATGCAGAAATAATTTAGTTGTGCCCCTTCTTTTAAGCAACACACAGAATTACTTTAAAATAAATGGCCATTCTTTTGTTTTCTTTTTTGTTTGTATTTTTTAAATTAAATTAAAAACTATTGCATTTTTTATTTACATTTCAAATGTTATCCCCTTTCCTGGTTCCCCACGTATAAACCCCGTATCCCATCCCCCATTCCCCTTCTTCTATGAGGTTGTTCCCCCCACACACCCATCTCTTCTCGCCTTCCGGCCCAGACATTCCCTACACTGGGGGGTCCAGCCTTGGCAGGACCAAGGGCTTTTCCTCCCATTAAGGCCCAACAAAGCCATCCTCTGCTACATATGCAGCTGGAGTCATGGTTCTGTCCATGTGGACTCTTTGGGTAGTGGTTGAGTCCCTGGGAGCTCTGGTTGGTTGGTATAGCTGTTCTTATGGGGTTGCAAGCCCCTTCAGTTCCTTCAGTCCTTTCTCTAACTCCTCCATTTGGGACCCCATTCTCAGTTCAATGTTTGGCTGCGAGTGTCTGCCTCTGTATTTGTCCTGCTCTTAGGTCTTAAAGCTTTAGAGCTTGGAAACTTCACATTTGCTTAAAATGGTTGCACCCATGAAGACATTGTAGAAACAGAGTGTGCAAGAAGATAGGCATTTTCGTTACGTGATACTTGATTCAAGAATTATTTCCAGCTTAGTATAACTCTGAATGCTTTCAGGGTCTCTCTCAGGTGACACTCTCTTTAAATATTTCACAACTTTAAGTTCCGTCCAGGCATTCGCATCACTGAGTGGGAAGCAGGGACTGAACAATAATGGAACAATTAGACATGTGCTGTTCATAATTAAAATATTTTAATTTCATAAACTTCTTTTCCTAATTAGAAGTACTTGGAAAGAAATTCTGACAACAATTGTCTCATTCCCTGGAGGACATTTAGTAAAGGCACCCAAGGATGCATCTGAGCTGAAGCCTGAGGGTCCAGGACAAAGGAAGGTGCTGGCAGGAAATAGTGGGAGGGATACAGTTGCGACTCCTAGGGGCCCTTGCAGGAAGCAGGGCACTTTTGAGAAACAACGTTAATAGACAGAACAAGTCTAGTGACATTAAGAAGCTGTTGGTGGCAAGGATCAGTGCACATGTGTGTACCCAGCATAACAGTCCTGAATGTCTCATATATGAGAGGCAGCCTGAAGGTTTTTTTTTCCCCCCTTGTAGGTGAGGACTGAACCCAGGGCCTTGCGCTTGCTAGGCAAGTACTCTACCACTGAGCTAACTCCCCAACCCCCTCAGTCTGAAGGTTTTAAACTGAAGAGTGGAGCCCTCTGGCTCATCTGTGTACTTTCAGTGTGGTTTTTTGCTCAGCAACCTGGAGGAAAATGACTGACTGACACTGCCACTCCAGGTTACAGATCCCTTCTTAATGAGAGAAGAGAACATAGGAGAGACTCTTTAGCACTCTCAAGATGCCTTTATTCTTAAACCTATCCATTGTAAGTAAAATTGTAGCAGTCTGAGTATCCATAGTGCAGATGTGATAGCGTAAACATAGCCATCAAGCTAAATCGGCACTAGGAAACCATGCTGGGCTAAGATGTTTCCTAGAGATAGTGAGCACCCAGAGACCTTGCTGGAAAGTACAACGGTAGTTATTTGATGTGCTCTTGGACTTTTCAAGCCTCAGAGAAAAGTTGTTCCAAAGACAGCAGGACGTAGCAGCACTTACCTGTAACCCAGGCTCTCAGAAAGCTAAGGGAGGTGGATTTCAAATTTGAGCCTAGCCTGTGAAACAAACGGAGAATCCCCACTCACAAAACGTCCTGTTAACAGTGAGCTTGTGGAAAGGATTGTGGTAGAACTGGTTAACTTGGCTGAGATCGAGTTTATGCAGGCTGGAAGCTTTGGCTTGAAGGCAACGGAGATGCAGTCCTCAGTTGTCATGTGCTTGTGCACGGACGCCGGTCCCCAAAGCTCATGACTTCCCCACATTGTTCTATTCGAATATTTCCTTGTAATGAAGGTGTATTTTTTTTTGAAATTCACGTGGTTCGGTTCATACTTTTCCTGATATCAACTAGACCAGTGCTTCTCAGTGACCCCCACAACCTGTGTGTATGTGCGCATGCGTGCGTGTGCTAATGAAGAAACACAGATTAGATTAGTAGGCTCAACTAAACATAAAGGTAAAACAATGTGGTTGAAAACCTGCTTCTTGGTAAGTTCTAAAGCTGAGTTTTCATATGTTCATGTTTTCCCTTTAGAATATTGTCCTTTTGGACTACCAGCCTGACCTGCTGCCACTCTTGCATTTGGGAAGGGCTGGCACATCTGGCTGGGCTGGCCTGCTGTCACGCTCTGGATCGTTGAGTCGAGCATTCGGTTGGCTATGTTGCTTAGGTAATGTCTAAGGCAACTTTCTGTTTGCGTGTTGGTGCATAGGTTCTGGGAATAAGGACCCGTGTCTCTCACTCTGAGGAATGGTCCAATAATGTATAGCCATTGCCTTTTCAGAGACCAGGAACGGCCTGTAAATTATCTGAGATCTGGCTGAGCTTGCAGACTTGAGCTGACCTAGCTTAAAGGGGAACAGAAGCCATATACATGGTGACCTCTCTAGCGTGTCCAGCTGTTTTATTGCCTCACCCTTAATGCCTTCTCTCTCATGATATAGGTCACTGACTCCCCACCCCAACCCTAGAGAACTTATAGCACTCAGCCAGACCCACAGAGCCTGGCAGAACTCATTTCTCTGATGAGCCGTTGAAATATCATGTGAATTAAGCATTTACTGATTTGAGACTCACCAACAGCAGCTTTGGAAAATTCGTTGGCTCAGCAAAAAAAGAAAAGAAAAAGAAAACAAAAAGACCTCCAAAAAACAAAACAAAACAAAAAAACAAACAAAAAACAACCACATCAAAAAAAAAAAAAAAAAGAAACCAGTAAAAATAAAATTGTGAAGGGAATATGTGAAGGACACTTTTGAAACAATCGTCGGTACATTCTCAAACATCGAGCATGAACGTGAGAACAGACAAGTCAGTATTCACCTGAGCTTGGATTTCTGCCTATGTGGAGTAGTTACGAGACCTCAGGGGTGTTTCTTCCACCACACTTCCCTAGCTTTTTCCAAAATTAGATTAACCTCACTCTGTTTATGATTGTTCAAACAAAGGACACTCGGTGTTGCCTTTTCCTTGAAAACTAAGTAGGGAGGCATTAGACTAGACTGATGGGCCTGCAGAATGTCCCAGTCCTGGCTCCGTTTCCACTCCATGTTGAGAATGAGCTAAACGGAGGCTGTGTGTGTGTGTGTGTGTGTGTGTGTGTGTGTGTGTGTGTGTTTTAAGCAGCAGCTATTCTTGGTCTGTCAGCATTTCCCTGTGAATTCCTAACAGAAGGGCAAGCCATTCCATTATCTTGTACAAATATTTGGCACTGGAATTCCCTTATTTACTAACTATAAGTAATATAATATTTTTAGACCTCCAGTCACTGAGGGAGGAAAAATAAGCAACTGACATTAAGACACTTAGCACTGAGAGTTTGCAGAGTCCAGTATTTGACAGGAGAGAGACTGGGGTTTATCATTTATCATTTAGCGAACATAGACTTTTAATCAAACTTTTTGTTTGTTCAAAGAGTTGTTCTGTAATAGAGAGAAAAAGTCAAAGGGTCTGTTTTTAAAATATTAAGAATATCCAATAACGCATGTTGCAATTTGAAATTAATTTTACTCGGGAGAATTATGTGAATTTTCCTAAATAAGCAAGTCAGTCATTTGCGGTTCTTAATTATGTCAAATATTTTGTATGTAAAAATCTATTTATAGCTTAAATTATTATAGTATAAATTAGTTATAAATTAAAAGAATTGTCGACTTAAATAACTTTTGTAAGTGTTGATCACTTTTACTTTTTTAAGTCATAGGGTTTGTTGATACTTGCAAATTATTTATTTTCTCACAAAATATATGTAAACATTACACTTTTCTTTTGTTAAAAAAGTCTTTTCTAATTGGTATTTGCGAGAGGACTAGGATGGATAACAGTACCTTATGTTTTGCTGTTGTATACAGTTGCTGTTCATCCGTAGTACACACCACGTAGTCCCTAGTGAATTGGGTGGAATAGTGTTAAGTTTTACACAGGGCACACTTCTGCTATGAGAGACCACGGCAACTAAAACATTCATTTTCTACATTTCTCAATGTCCTCTAGGTTCAGCTAGTTTTAACATTGATTTTGTTGGCAAAGTTCAGTATTGTAATTCCAGTAGATTTTCAAAAGTTAGAAACAAACAATATTTAGAAAGCCAGCTTCTGTAAAAATTAAAAACTATTTAAAATATTTCACATAAAAAGCACATATTGCCTCCTGAGAATTTTTTTTAAATATATTGTTCATAGTAAAGTTAAAAAAAAGTAAAGATATAAAAATAAAATCTCTTTCTTTTTTACTGAGCTTTGGGTATGTCTGATTCTTTCTTATAAAACTGACACGTAACTAAAAGTTAATTAATTTTATTGCCAGAGAGAAGCTAATCTAACTACAGTTGAACATATAAAAAGGAAAGGAATGTGGGGCTGTGTTCTGCTAAGATTTGTTAGTGATTTGACAGAGCAAGTAGGGTTGTTCCTTTCACCAGCCAGAGTGTGACAAAGGAAAAAAACGGACTTCAGTTTTTGTCATTTAAAACATTGATGATTGGAAGTCTTTTATTTTTCTGTAACTGAAAAGGTAATGAGGGATAAATAGCATTTATCCCTAGTTTAAAGGCAAGAAGAGTTTTTTTTTAATGTTCTTATAGAGACATGTTGTGCATGCATGGTGTGTGTGTGTGTGTGTGTGTGTGTGTGTGTGTGTGTGTGTGTGTGTGAGAAGTCAGTAAGAGTCACTCAGGAAAGCTATGGACATATGAATAAAAGATCCAGAATAGAGAGGAGTGATTTCAAATGTTGTCATCTTGACATGACATATGACTTACATTCCGCCGTGTGTGGGGAGGGACTGTGAGGTTGTTGGAAAGGGGATGGGAGGAGGTGGAAATGTTCAAAATACACTATGTGTATGAACTTCTCAAGGAAAAAATTTAAAATATTCCTTAATTTTAAAAGGAATACTGATAGCCTTATAATTTCTGGATAATAAATTCTATATGTAAATCTCTGACATAATACATGATTTGTATATCTATATACATACTAATGTACATCTATGTGTTCATATTTGTGTATAAATATGCTCAATTGTTTGGGTTTCATTTTGATTTATAGGATTTGATTATACTCATATACAGATATATTTCTTTAGTAAATAAATCCAGGTCCAGAATAAAGTTGCCTTTATTATAGCATCTTGGGCTTCATAGTTTTGTTATCCAAATGAACAGTTGGGGGAGATATTCTAACTCATACTGATTTAGGTAGAATGCATATTGATTTTAAGGAACAGTGTTTCAGAAAACACCTCGATTTTCACTCAACCATATAAACTGTTCTTAAGTACACACTATGCACATTTTGCTAAACCGTTCCTAATTCCAACTATTGAACGCGTATTTAATCAAAGGAAGATGGTACCCCAGCATTTTGGAAAGTTTCTGAATGGCACTCACATCATTTGGCTGACAGCTCAAAGTGCTTCTCAGGTCCTTACAGTTTTCAGTGTTCTGGAATGACCTCTCTCAGGATTGTTCCGTCAATGCAAAGCACACCGAAAGTGCTCTGGTTTCCCAGTCTTTTCTTTTTTAAGCTCCCAGGCTGCAGGGGGGAGATATCCGCTTTAAATTTTTGTCCTCCCTTCTCTCAGAGAGCTCCATGGACATAATTTAAAGAGTTAATTCAGTGCTAAAAGCCCCATGAAATATGGAAGTCCTTCACCCCTGCCTCTGGCCACTCCCTGAGGCAGCTGCTATTAATTGTGCCTCCACAGATTCCTCTTGTCATTTACCTACACATCCCTAAATCACATCTTTATGTAATGTTTCTCATTCTTCTAGGCTTTAGTTTTAAGTCCTGCCCATCGACTTCAGGGAAGGAAGAACTCCTGGTCCTTTCTTGGCTGACCGTTGCTGAATATCTTCTCCTTAGCCCAGTGGCATCATAGTTTTGCTTCGTTCAGTGTTTACATGATTAAAATTATGGACAATCTAGTCACAACTAGGCCACGCAAAATGGCACATTTAAGCTTTCTTCCTAAAGTAATTTTTTAAATATGAACGATACTTTCTTATCATAATCTTTTATCATCAAACTCATTTTTCTTCATATATTGAAATACATTGGACAATTCTGTTCATTTTTCAGATGTCTCAGAATGTTCTAGAAACTGCTCCTGTCCAGGTCTGTTGACCCTCTTGCCATCATGGGAGGATCTTTTACCATTGAGGCATTTCATGTGCTTTCTCTCGTTTTAAATACCCTTCCCTGGATTTCACTCAATCCTTTTTGTTTATCCTCTCATTTTTCACTATGTCATGATAAAGCACATGATTTTTTTTTTTTTAGTGTATATGCCCAAAATACCTTTCCAAATGCTCACACGTTGATTTTGAATGGTGAAGAGTTCCAACTTGGAAATGATCTTTTTGTCAACCTTCCCACTGTCCTTTACCTTAGCATGTTGTGTTCACTTACTTGATTGAATTTTGAAGCTCTGTGGACAGGTGTGCAGATTTGACCTTCCTACCTGGTTGTATTGTACCTGTTGTCCCCTGGTGTGGGACTATCTTAGTATCTCTGTGGCCTCATCTTCTAGTAGAAATGGGGTAGTCACCCAGTCACATGGTATTTGGGGAGGGAATAGTAAAGAGGTCCAATGTTTCCTTGAATGGATTTTCAACCAATCATCTTTTTTTGAGAACCTGTCACTCACAGAAGTGTTTGGAGTTGCCCGTAGTCAATTGGAATCCATTTGTTCTGAGATTTTCCTTTCCCTCGCCATCTATCCTTCCAGCTTTTTCAGAATGACTAGTAGATTTACTCTTCTGCTCTTCTCTCTGTATGCTTACTGCTATGTCATTTCATCTTTTGTTGTCTCTGGGATGATACCTTCATTATTGTTTCAGTGACATTTTAAGAGAGAGAGAGAGAGAGAGAGAGAGAGAGAGAGAGAGAGAGAGAGAGAGAGAGAGAGAGAACAGACAGGCTGGGCATGTGCTTGGTCTGTTTACATTAGGGTGGAATTCTGGTGAAGGAGACATCAGGGAGCCAGACGGTTTCTGTAAATAATTGCCTCTTTAGTAAACTCGTGGATTTGCTATTGCTTATCTACACATACAAAGGAGTGAACTAACCTTTAAAAGGGATTAGCAATGGATGCCCCCTGTTTTTACTGAGGGATACATTTACCCACAACTCACCAAGGACTTAACCATATCCGGTCTTCACCCTTGCCATTTTCCACTCTTCAAGGATGGGATGCCACACCATTCCTTTCCTTGTCAGAAACTTCCAGTGGACAAAGGCTAGTCACTGGTGACATGCTGCCACATTGTGGCCAGCCCCAGGGAGTTTTAAAGAACACGTGGATTTGAATGCATACCCACAGAAGTTGACTTCCCACCCTCCACACCCTGCTGTAGATATTTGGAGGAAAAGTTCCTGTCATATTCTCTCCAGGCAGATATTTTATCAGGGATGTTAGCAGGTAGTCTTTGGAATAACATTCTGCTGTGGGGGTGACTCTCAATGATCTCTAAGGGATGAACAATTCTTGACACGTCTGTCCTCTAATCATAATGACATAATGACAACAGTGTTAGGCTGGTCTGTGCCAGGAGGTGAGCCTAGATATTTTACACATAATGTGTGTCCTAAGAGAGTCTATTATGTGATTTAATAAAGGCTACCATTTAGGGAGCAGTTAAAAAGCAAAGGACAATTATGTCGTTGAATCCTGAGTACGCCACTGGTAAGTAATTCGCATGTTATGAAATAGGAAACTGAGTCCTGCTGGTTTGTGGAAGACCATCAAACTATTAAATTAGTTAGAACCTGAAGCCAGGTCAGTTAGGTCAAGGCCCATGTTTTCCTGTTGCTATAGCATTTTCAAAACAGGTAACAATACAGCTCTACATGTGTGTCTCATGTCCTATTATCGGAAAATCTGAACATGTTAGTAGATGCCTTTTAAAAATTACAGTATTTTGAGGGTAACCCTGGTAAATATAACACAAACTTTAGTTTGGTTAGAGTACAGGGTTTTTAACTATTTTAAGGAACTTTATATCGAATCATTTTACTAAATAACTAAAATGGTAATGGACACAGTTAAATTTGAGTTTCCCTATAAAGCCTCCAACTTCTCTACTTTTTCTCTTTTTAAGTTTCTTTTTAAAATGGTTGGTTACTAGTAGCTCAGGAAGATGGGAAGAGGCACAGTTGTCTCCTCTCTTTAGCTGCAGAAATAGTCTTAAACATTTTCAGCCACGCCGGATTATCCAAGTGTAGTCTACAAAAAAACACATACATACATGAAACAGAGAGGCAGTATTTAAAATACAAACGCGTAGACGGAAATCAAGGGAGTCAGATGTTAACAAGAAACTCACGGTTCGAATTAGCCGGAGGAAACCCAAGGAAGTGCTGAAATTGGTCTTTTGAGTTTGCAAACTAAACTGATCATTATTTCGGCTGATGTTTGTCGAGAACCTGCTGTGTGACAGGTAGGGCTTAGGCACTGGGGATAAAATGATGTTTAAGACTAAGACCCCACCAGCTGAAACTGATGGCCTGGCTGTTTGACTGACACCATAATTTGTGGAGAAGGCAGCCAACTGGTTCGAGAGCACTGGGGCCTAAAATACAGATGACAAGAAAACGCACACACACCGAACAAAGGAGAGGAGCAAAGCCGCCAGGAGCAAAAGATAAAGTGCTGGAAGAAACTGTGTCCCACCATGGACAATAAAGGCTGTGCCGGAAAAAAAGAGAAGACCCGCTGGCATTGCACCGGGTTCCACAAAGCAACACGGTAACCTTGTCACACAAAGCACAGGCTCTGGGAAGTTAGTGAGAGAGCCATGCCCAGTGGGACATTGTATACCTGCTCTTCTAGTGTGTGGGTGGATGGGGCATGGCTGGGAAAGGTTGCACGGACATTCACTCTGTACCGAAGTGGAGCTTCGGCTGGTGCTGGATTCCTTAGCCGGCTTCATTCTCATCATGATCAGATGAGATAAAGATAAGGATTCTCATCATGCATCAGAGGGCTTCAAACTCAGCTCCTCAGTTGAAACAGTGATTGGTTCTCTGCACAACACTCAGTAGGAGACTGTTACAGTCGAGGACTCAGATCTCACCAAAAAGCAAAGCAAAGGGTAGGTCCAGTTGACTTGTATTTTGTCGGGATGGATTTGACACGCAGCGTGTTCTCGGAGTTAGGTGACCTAATGTTTTAGGTTAAAGTAATAATAACTGAGTAGGAATAGCAGACAGGAGCATGTAGCATCCTTTGCAAAAATATTTACTTGAATTAAATTATACATTTAATTTTCTTCAAGAAGCCTGGGAAATGAAATAAGGAGCATTTGCAGCTTCTGGGGAAGGCAAGTCAGTCTTCCTGAGTGTTAATCGGGTAGAGTGATTTCCTTTTTCCATGTGGGATAACTTGTATCAGACGGAACACTGGAATTTTCCGGAGTCAAAGAATGACCAAGTCACAGAAGTTACACTGTCCCCCAGTCAACAATCAGCTGAGTCTTGCAATGAGAGCATGTTTTGAAATCTATGCATTTCACGTGCATGTTTGTTGATGTTTAAGCAGTGATGATGGCACCCCACTATAATGGTCCTTTTAAGAAACTGGATGGAGAAGTTGGAGAGATGGCTCAGCTAGCAAGAGCACTGTGAAGAGGGCCAGGGGGCTCAATTCCCTGCACCAGGTGACTCATGACTACCCATAACACCAGTTCAAGGGAGACTGACACACCCTTCAAATGGGCGCCCCTATTGCCTGCGTACACCCAGACATGTGTGTGCGCATACTTGTGCACACAGACACACACACACACACACACACACACACACACACACACACACACACACACAAAAGAAATTAGACCTGAGAGCATACCCGTTGTCACAGTCTTGTACTCTAGATCTATAGGCTTTGAAGTTGATCATTTATTAGACATATTGCATACATCTGAGTCAGTGCCTATGAACAGGTCCTGGAACCCTTCCCAGGACTCACCAGTGACTCCACAAGTCAGAGAATGAGAATGATCCAGAAATCGTCACGGTTATCACCAAGGCAGAGTCAGGACATTTCCTTTTCCCGTTCAGCACACACAGGTCCCACCCTGTCCATGTTTGCATTTAGTGATATTTTGCTTTTTAAGTGTGGCCTTGGCTGTAATTGTGAGTGGACAGCTGCTTTCAAGAGTTCAGGCTAAGCTAGCCCATAGTGCAATTTTCCTCTGAAGTCTCACTGCTTCCTAGCATCTTTTCTTATCAGAGGCAAGGACACTGGTTAAGCAGAAAACTACTCCACCTTTGATAGCTTTGTCACACAGCAGCGAAGACAGTTTTCATGTTGAGATGCTTCTTAAACATTGAAGAGAACGCTGAGAGAAACTGATGTGGAATACATTGTTCACCAGATTTCTTCTAGCTGGCCTTTCAAGGCTGAAAATCTTCAGTTCAGCCTTAGAAATAACATTTAGATATGAGATCTGGGTCTTGAAGCTGAGCTTCTCTGTGTCTGTATTAAATATGCTGGGAGTAGAAGCACCTGGTGAACTGGGATTCCCGTTAGCAAACACCGCTTTATCTTTTGAACCACGTCTGTTTCTAAGCTGAGTTATTATACAGTTGTACTTTTTGTTTTAATGAAAGAAAAAAAAATGAAGGAAGGAGGTTAAAATTACTATTTTTAAGTCATAAAGAATATTTCACAGAAATAGAAAACTATCATTTTCTACATCTTTGATTACTCTTCTCCTTTTGACAAACTTTGAACAAAGATTCTAAAACCGTCTTTGACAGCCGACAGTCCCGTGTCAGTCAGCTCCTTTCTCTGTCTCCACTCCCATCCTAGTTTGGATGTCCTTTCTGTAAATCTCATGACCTTGCCTTTCTTTCTGTAGATAAAACAGCCAGAGATGTTTTCGTAGTGTGCATCCGATCATGTCAGCCGTTAATGGTTTCTTCACACTTAGAATAAAATGCAAAGTCCTTTCCCCAGCCCATTGTACCTCAAAACATTGCCGGGCGTCGGCAGCTACCGCGTCTCTGTTCTGGTTCCACTGAGTTTTGATGAACTCGCTCACCCACAAAGCGCCTTTATGTCTTCCACGACTGCAGCGATTTTACTTCCTCTTAAAGATCACTTTCATTAAGAGGGTCTTTCGAGATTACAGCCCATGCAGACTCTAAGCACAATCAATTCATTTCGGCTGTTTTCGGTTATTATTCAGCGTGACGAGAATTTATCAGGCACTAACTGTGTGACGGAGAACACATTGAGTGTCTGCTCTTCACAGAGCTTTGATTGGAAGCAAAGAGGCACCAACATCCAGTCCTGCCTTCCAGTCCCATACTGCACAGGAAGTAGAAGACTCCTGAGCTGCCTCAGTTTTGTTCCATTCCTGCTGGCATCAGAGGAGGCAACTCCTTGGAAGTCTGATCCTCCTCTGGTTCTCACTGCTTGCTTCTGCAAGGTTACCTCCACCCGTGGGGGTTGGGAAGGAAGAACACAGGGAACAGATGCGGCAAAGGTCACCTCCTTGAGTCACGTGACCTGCCCTTTACATTTCCTTCCTCATGTGTGAAGTGGGATCACGGTGTTTCAGGAGGCTCTTGATTAAATAAGGAACTTGAGAAATAGAACATTGTTCAAAAGTTACTCTGCTTCTAATAAAAGAATAATTTCCCGCTCCATTCTCAGGTACCTGAGTGCTGAGGTTAAGACTTCTACAGGAATGTGCTTCTTTAGTTTTTAAATAAAGTGTGTGCTTTCACTCCACAGGAGTGCTACTCTGTCCTATTCCTCTGCTTTGGGGAGATACATCTTTCTCTCTCAGTCTATCAATCCAGCTGGCCCAGTGTCTTTCTGCTGCATTGTTAGAAGGCAGTTGTTTCCCATTTGTTAGCAAGGCTACCACAAACATTCAGGTCTACCTCACACGCCCACTCTGCTGTCTTCTAAACTTTCCAACTCACCGCTCAGCCCTCCTCTTTCAAACTAATTATTACCCTGACACCGTTTAACCCGCCACGTCTTTCTTTTACGCAGAAACATTGAGAGATGCCACCTTATTGCCCACATGATGTATTTAAAGTCCATTAGTCAGTCATCTGGTGTGCTCCATGATCCGGCTTTAGTCTGCCTTTCAATTGTGGCCTGTCGTTTCTCTTCCGGGTGTGCGCTTGGTGTGCTTGTCTCTTTTGCTGCTTTGCATTACCGCCCGCCTGACTCTGTGCGTTTGCTTACATCATTTTCCTCTGCCCAATCTTCTCTAATCTCCTTCCCATTCAGGAATACTGACTTTTACTTGCGTTTCTGGTTCTTAATTCTGCATTCAGGTTTGTTACCTGTTTGCCTTTGCGTGCCTCCCAGAGACGCTTCCTACGGTAGAGACCCACCACTCATCTTAATTTAGCTTGAGTACTCGACATCTTGTTCCACATTGCCCTTTTCACAAATGTAAAGAAGCACCCCTCCCCCTGGCCCGGAAGGCGTGAAAATGAACACCAGGGGAAAGGTTAAACTTGCAGAACTCACTTTATCCTTTCTAAGAGGAACTAGGTATAATTTTTCAGAGGTCTTGATTCACCTTTATTAAATTATGCTACATGAGTTATTACTCAGCTCAATAAAACTATTGGTATTTGTAAAAGATTTACCCTACCAGCAGACTAATGGCAAAACACCGACCCATTCAGGTGAGTCCCGATGGTTATCTGTAGCGGCCTCGGGCTTGCAGAAACTCTGTGTGCTCTCTGAAGAGGAGCCCTGTCTTCTTATCATAGATAAACACAACCCCGAGTAACAGTTGCCTTAAGTGGTTTCCTATTAACGGCTTCCTCTCTCTTTCTGCAGTACTTTGGAACTTTACTCGTGATCTTCTGCGTAGAACTGGCTTGTGGCGTGTGGACATACGAGCAGGAAGTTATGGTGAGTTCCCGGTGGGAAGGAATTAAAGTCTGGAACAACATCTAGGTTGACCTTTGAGTCAGGTTCTGGAGAGTGACCGTGGTACGTGATTGTTTCTTTGTATGACCGCATTATACAATAAGGATGAACATCCCTGATTCCCTGGTATTTCTGAAAAAGCACACACACACACACATTTCCAAGTCATAATTTTAAATCTTTATCTTGTGATACTGTGATACATCTTTAATTCCATAGACTGCCTACATGTGGACGTCATGAACTAGGACTAGCCTAAGAGAATTACCCCAGCTTCTGAGTTAGGAAGGAAGGAATTAGCCTGTGCTTGCTGGAGAGTGCCCTAGTGCCTCCTTTAAACTGGATCCTTGCTGACCACAGCTGAAAATGGTGAGGCAGGAAGCTACTGTCTCCTGTTTCTAAGGAGCTGCACCACACCGCACTCTGAGAAGTACGTCGGAAGGCTTGCTGTGTGCTCACCTTGGTATAAAAGCTCACAGCTTGTAATCTGGCTGCTTGAAAAACAGGAGTTAAATCAGGAACAGATAAACCAGTTAAACAACCCCATAACTCCTAAGGAAATAGAAGCAGTCATTAAAGGTCTCCCAACCAAAAAGAGCCCAGGTCCAGACGGGTTTAGTGCAGAATTCTATCAGACCTTCGTAGAAGACCTCATACCAATATTATCCAAACTATTCCACAAAATTGAAACAGATGGATCACTACCGAATTCCTTCTATGAAGCCACAATTACTCTTATACCTAAACCACACAAAGACACAACAAAGAAAGAGAACTTCAGACCAATTTCCCTTATGAATATCGACGCAAAAATACTCAATAAAATTCTGGCAAACTGAATCCAAGAGCACATCAAAACAATCATCCACCATGATCAAGTAGGCTTCATCCCAGGCATGCAGGGATGGTTTAATATACAGAAAACCATCAACGTAATCCATTATATAAACAAACTGAAAGAACAAAACCACATGATCATTTCATTAGATGCTGAGAAAGCATTTGACAAAATTCAACACCCCTTCATGATAAAAGTCCTGGAAAGAATAGGAATTCAAGGCCCATACCTAAACATAGTAAAAGCCATATACAGCAAACCAGTTGCTAACATTAAACTAAATGGAGAGAAACTTGAAGCAATCCCACTAAAATCAGGGACTAGACAAGGCTGCCCACTCTCTCCCTACTTATTCAATATAGTTCTTGAAGTTCTAGCCAGAGCAATCAGACAACAAAAGGAGGTCAAGAGGATACAGATCGGAAAAGAAGAAGTCAAAATATCACTATTTGCAGATGATATGATAGTTTATTTAAGTGATCCCAAAAGTTCCACCAGAGAACTACTAAAGCTGATAAACAACTTCAGCAAAGTGGCTGGGTATAAAATTAACTCAAATAAATCAGTAGCCTTCCTCTACACAAAAGAGAAACAAGCCGAGAAAGAAATTAGGGAAATGACACCCTTCATAATAGACCCAAATAATATAAAGTACCTCGGTGTGACTTTAACCAAGCAAGTAAAAGAGCTGTACAATAAGAACTTCAAGACTCTGAAGAAAGAAATTGAAGAAGTCCTCAGAAGATGGAAAGATCTCCCATGCTCATGGATTGGCAGGATTAATATAGTAAAAATGGCCATTTTACCAAAAGCGATCTACAGATTCAATGCAATCCCCATCAAAATACCAATCCAATTCTTCAAAGAGTTAGCAGAACAATTTGCAAATTCATCTGGAATAACAAAAAACCCAGGATAGCTAAAACTATCCTCAACAATAAAAGGACTTCAGGGGGAATCACTATCCCTGAACTCAAGCAGTATTACAGAGCAATAGTGATAAAAACTGCATGGTATTGGTACAGAGACAGACAGATAGACCAATGGAATAGAATTGAAGACCCAGAAATGAACCCACACACCTATGGTCACTTGATTTTTGACAAAGGAGCCAAAATCATCAAATGGAAAAAAGATAGCATTTTCAGCAAATGGTGCTGGTTCAACTGGAGGTCAACATGTAGAAGAATGCAGATTGATCCATGCTTATCACCCTGTACAAAGCTTAAGTCCAAGTGGATCAAGGACCTCCACATCAAACCTGATACACTCAAACTAATGGAAGAAAAACTAGGGAAGCATCTGGAACACATGGGCACTGGAGAAAATTTCCTGAACAAAACACCAATGGCTTATGCTCTAAGATCAAGAATCGACAAATGGGATCTCATAAAACTGCAAAGCTTCTGTAAGGCAAAGGACAAAACGGCAACCAACAGATTGGGAAAAGATCTTTACCAATCCTACAACAGATAGAGGCCTTATATCCAAAATATACAAAGAACTCAAGAAGTTAGACCGCAGGGAGACAAATAACCCTATTAAAAAATGGGGTTCAGAGCTAAACAGAGAATTCACAGCTGAGGAATGCCGAATGGCTGAGAAACACCTAAAGAAATGTTCAACATCTTTAGTCATAAGGGAAATGCAAATCAAAACAACCCTGAGATTTCACCTCACACCAGTGAGAATGGCTAAGATCAAAAACTCAGGTGCCAACAAATGCTGGCGAGGATGCGGAGAAAGAGGAACACTCCTCCATTGTTGGTGGGATTGCAGACTGGTACAACCATTCTGGAAATCAGTCTGGAGGTTCCTCAGAAAATTGGACATTGAACTGCCTGAGGATCCAGCCATACCTCTCTTGGGCATATACCCAAAAGATGCCCCAACATATAAAAAAGACACGTGCTCCACTATGTTCATTGCAGCCTTATTTATAATAGCCAGAAGCTGGAAAGAACCCAGATGTCCTTCAACAGAGGAATGGATACAGAAAATGTGGTACATCTACACAATGGAATATTACTCAGCTATCAAAAACAATGACTTTATGAAATTCGTAGGCAAATGGTCGGAACTGGAAAATATCATCCTGAGTGAGCTAACCCAATCACAGAAAAACACACATGGTATGCACTCATTGATAAGTGGCTATTAGCCCAAATGCTTGAATTACCCTAGATGCCCAGAACAAATGAAACTCAAGACGGATGATCAAAATGTGAATGCTTCACTCCTTCTCTAAAAGGGGAACAAGAATACCCTTGGCAGGGAATAGAGAGGCAAAGATTAAAACAGACACAGAAGGAACACCCATTCAGAGCCTGCCCCACATGTGGCCCATGCATATACAGCCACCCAATTAGACAAGATGGATGAAGCAAAGAAGTGCAGACCGACAGGAGCCGGATGTAGATCTCTCCTGAGAGACACAGCCAGAATACAGCAAATACAGAGGCGAATGCCAGCAGCAAACCACTGAACTGAGAATAGGACCCCCGTTGAAGGAATCAGAGAAAGAACTGGAAGAGCTTGAAGGGGCTCGAGACCCCATATGTACAACAATGCCAAGCAACCAGAGCTTCCAGGGATTAAGCCACTACCTAAAGAATATACATGGACTGACCCTGGACTCTGACCTCATAGGTAGCAATGAATATCCTAGTAAGAGCACCAGTGGAAGGGGAAGCCCTGGGTCCTGCGAAGACTGAACCCCCAGTGAACTAGATTTTTGGGGGGAGGGCGACAAGGGGGGGGAGCATGGGGAGGGGAACACCCATAAAGAAGGGGAGGGGGGAGGGGGATGTATGCCCGGAAACCGGGAAAGGGAATAACACTCGAAATGTATATAAGAAATACTCAAGTTAATAAAAAAAAAAATGAACTAAAAAAAAAAAAAGAAAAAAAAGAAAAACAGGAGTTCAACCATTTCCCTCTTACTTTGAAGCTAGAGAGACCTTCCTTAGAACAGGAGAGGAGTTTTCCTGGCCTCTCCCACCGGTTGCTTTGTGTTTGATACCAACCCCCACTGCCCACCCCCATCCTCCAGCTCATGCTGGCCCTTGCTTGTGCTGGCTACTGCTTGCTTTGCTCACTTCAGTGGTGAAGTTAAGTACAGTTGTTCCCAGCGTGGAATGGATTTCCACAGCGTGTCTGTGAATGCTGGCTGGTGTCAGTGCCTTAAGGACTCAAGATGTTTCCTCAAAATGGTGCTTTCCAACATTTTTTGCCCTTGGGCTTTTTGGGGAGAATCACAAAGTGATACTTAATCCCCTGCATTCCTGTGTCCCAGATGTGCCTGGCTAGAATGGTGGGCAGGTAGAGGGGCCCTGGGCACCTGAGGAGTTCCTGGTGAATTTTAAACAGTTAAAAACCCAAGGCCTCTCAAGAGAGGGTGGGAATTTTATATTTGTGTGAGAGATAAGCCAGACATTAGGTGTTGGTATTGTTGATAAGTTATTAAAAATTTGGGGGGTGAATCTGTAGTGGTCCGAGACCGTGAGTATTCAGCGGCTACTGCAGACCAATGACGGCTCAGCCTCCTGTGCTAGCATTCATAGCTCTGTGAAGAAATTCATAGTTCCAACCAGGAGGAGTCAGGGGAAGAAGACAGAACCTATGGGAAGTTGAAGAGCCGGGGAAGGTTCTAAGTAGCTCGATATAAATCAAGAATGCACGTGGAAAAACAAAACCATAAACCAAACCAACCAACAATGAAGACAAAAATGACTTCCCTTTAAACTGGAGTTGACTCCATTTTCTTTTTTTCAGTTATATTTCCCTGTTATCCCTACAAACTTTATGTTAGGACATAAAAACAGTAGGAGGGCTCAGATTTTTGCTTTAGCTGCAAGGAATTGATCCTGGTTTTGGTTTTGAAAAATGACCTACATCCCTGGCATGCAAAAAACAGAAGAATCAATCTTAGAAATAACTCTTGGTTCTTTTAATCTTAGCTTTTGGACGTGTTCTACTTGGTGATTAAAATATTTTTGGAAGTGAGTGTCTTTCTATGGATTCCCTTATTTATTTAATTTGGAGACAGGATCTTCATAGCCCAGGCTAGCCTAGAACCCACTCTGTAATGCTGTGTGTCCTCAAATTCATGGCAATCCTCCTGTCTCAACCACCTGAGTGCTGTACTTTTGTCACAAAGCTCCACATCCCATTCGTTTATGGATTTTCTAACTGGATTGTGAATATGCCTTACCGATATATGTTAAATATTTGATAAAGCTGTGGGAAGTTTATGATGAGTTAATTTGTCCTGGAGATGCTTTGATTCTATGAAGCATGAGAACACAAAGGAACTTACATTTGCTTGGTCCCTGTTCCGGTTCCTTTGTCCTGTCCTCAGTGGCTTCAGTCCTAGAGCACTACAAGAACGCACACTCGCTGCCATTGCAGCCACGGCTGGCACACACGTCATTGTTTTGCTTGTGTAAATCTTCCCCATTACATCAGAGGAGGAAGGATGGTTTAAAGTGAAATGTGGAAACCAGCCTTGTAGAAATAAAGTCGCTAAGACTTTTATTGCTTCTGGACTAATAACAATGTAAAAGAAAAGTTAAAGTTTATTATCTGCCAAGTTTCTCGCAGAATCCAACCTTTACATAGAATGGGCTTTGTGCTGTAAGCTGCTTCGTGCAAGCAAGCCCTTCACTGTGTGCTCTGCTTCCTGGCCAGAGCCCAATATGTGCAGCCAGGACCTCAATGGGCCTCTGTTTTCCTGCCACATTTGCTTTCAGATTGATGGTGGCCACGGTGAAGAAACAGCCAGTGTTTGTTTTGGAAAGCAAGAATTTAGTAAAAAAAAATATTCTATTAACTAAGTCAAGAGGCTTGACATCTGTCTGTCCCCCCTTTCTTCTTCTTGTTCCTACATGCTCACCGCCATTCCAATTTAAAAAAAAATCTGTCCATAATATTAACGGTTTCAGATGATATATTTTTGAGAATTTATTTTACTTCCATTCACTTTATGCCCTAACGGATATGAGTTAATAACAATTTATAGTGGGTGGATTGAACTTTGACTAGTTTTCTGAATGGTACTAAACCATATGAATAGAATGTGTTCCCAGGAATTTGATCTTTTTTTTTTTTTGCATTATGTATTTCCAAGTGATCATTAAAAACAAAACAAAATAACTAACAACTACCTGGAAAAGAAATAAGATTGAAGAATTTCTGTGGCCAAGAAAGTTCTTAACTTACTTCTGCTACTGACATTACTATTTTTTTTTCCCCCGGAGATAGCTCTGGCTGTCCTGGAACTTGCTTTATAGACCAGGCTGGCCTGGAGTTTACAAAGATCCACCTGTATCTGCCTCTCAGCTGCTATTACTATTTTTAAATTTAATTTTTAATGGAAAACTTCTGTGCCTATGTATGCTGCGGGCTTATATGCTCAGAGCGTGTACAGGTACAGGCACGCACGGTCAGATGTGGAATCAGAGGAGAACTGGTGTCCTTCTCCATCCATCCCTGCCTTATTCCTTTGAGACAGCATCGCTCACTGAATCTAGAGGTTGGCCTTTTCTGCTAGGTTGGTACCCTTAAGCAACCAGTGCCCCACCGGTCTCTGCCTTCCTTCCCACCTCCTGCAGTCCTTGGTTTACAGGCCATACCCTGCCTTTCCCTTTTGATGGAGATCTGAGCTCAGATCCCTGTGTCCTGAGCCTCCTACCCAGCCTGACATTACTATTTTCAATTAGATTTCAAGATGACCCTGGTCTTAGGTTTTCCAAGGCTTACACATGCACCTCCCTTTCTGTATCCTGGTTCTTGATCCCCCGCATGGGTTTCGTGAATGCCAGGTTAATTTACCTGAGCTCAGTTCATAAGCAAGTACAAACCGACTTAGTGGATTCACCGACATTGTCGGCTTCAATCCAATCTGCATCCTGTGTGGGGTGAGTGTTGTCGGTGTGCTCAAGGTTGTAGATTTTCATATGTGAGTGAGCTTCGGCCTGGCTGGTTTGTGCTTGGGTGTTGATCACTTGCCTTTTTTTTTTTTTTTTTTTTTTTTTTACCTCCAGGTGCCAGTACAGTGGTCAGATATGGTTACTTTGAAAGCCAGAATGACAAATTACGGCTTACCCAGGTATAGGTGGCTTACGCATGCTTGGAACTATTTTCAGAGAGAGGTAAGTACCACGGCCCCTGGGGGTAGAAAGTATAGAATAAGGGGCACATTGGGTGCTCCAAGCTTTCGTTTTGATCGTTTTTCTGCCCTAAGATCTGAAGCCTGTGTAGTCGTCCCTGGTGGAGTTTTTTCCCAGCATGCCTTGAGTCACACCATGCTTGTCTTTTCTTCCCTCACAGAGCCTTCACCCTCCTTCCTTCTGGTCCACATGAGTTTGTTTAGAAGTGCGCCTGAACTACTCTCGAGTTCCTTTTTCAGGAACTTTTTAATAAACATCCAACGTTTTACTTAGATCTCTCTCTTTTATGATAATTTTTACTACTTTTAGAGTTACCTGTGTTTTAAACATTATTTTAATGTTTTAAAAGATTGTTTCCGTTGGGAATTTAGCTAATATGAACATCGTCGTGGGGCTGGGTGTTTGTTTGTTTGTTTGTTTGTTTTGAAGTCAGGATGTCCTTGATTCAAATTACTAGCTCTGCTACCAAGTATCAGTTCATTGAACTCCTTAAGCCTCAGTTTCCACACCTATGAAATGGGAACAATAGAGGTACTCAATTCATGGAGTATGGAGAAGAGTGAATGGGGTCATCGACTTGTGCTTATTAACAGTGATATCACAAGACATACTTTTTGTTCCCAAACTGGTTTTACATTTTCATCGGACTATCTTAGATGGAAATCCAGTGACGGGAGATTAATTATCAATTCTGCCTCAGACCGGTTCTCCTAAATCTTTTCCTTGTGAACGGAATGGCTTTCCTAGGAGACCAAGTATCTCAGCCTACCTTCCGTTCCCTCGCTCTGGACCATGAAGCATTTGAGAGGCAGTGTCTTACTAGAATGCCAGCTACTGACTCTATTCTTCCCATGCCCATGGCAGAGGTTCAAGTCTAGGGCAATCTCCAAACCTGGCTTTGTGTCACACTTGTTGAGATGGCAAAATTATCAGTGTCACACAGATTTCCTGTTATTCCGTTGCTTCCTGACTTTGTTTGTTTGTTGCACAATTAGACCAAAGGCAACCAGCCCAGTGAGAAGACATGTGAGGCGCCAGGGCATTTATAGCAAACCGTGTTCAGGAACCACTCCTGCTAGAGCTCCCAGAATCTTTATTCTCTGGAACTTACGATGCAGACTATGATAACCCAGGTTGAGAAATAGCGAACCTCTTTCTGGGTGCCTGCAGGGATAGTGCTACAAATGCTTCATCCTGGGCTTCAAGTGAAATGTCCTCTCTTACCTCATAATGCTAGTTTGCAAGAAAAGAGTGGTGAGTCCATCCACATATCCAGAAGACATTCAAAGTCCCTCTGGAGGGGCATTGAAGTGTCACACGTGGTCACTCAGAACAAGTGTCTTTTCACCATTCTGGAGGCTGAATGTTCAAGAGTACCAGTGTCGATGTCTTTTGAAGCCTCTCCCCTTGGCTTGTAGAAGCCTTTGTCCATGCCTTCCCACTGTCTTGTCTTTATATGAGCCCATGCCTAATTTTCCTCTTTCTATGAGGATATTACTCATACCTGATTGAGGCCCATGTCGTTGACCTTATTTTAAATTAGTTCCTGTTCTAATGGCTTCCTTGACATGAACAATCTCATTCTGGGGTACAGGGGTTAGAATTTTAACATAAAACTTAGAAGAGGCGAGCCAACTCAGCCTAGGCCATTTTTCTTCTACGATAAACGAGCCTTTGGAACTCCTCATTTCTTGCTCATGGGCTGGAACTGAATGGGTCTTGGATAATTCTTTGGGACCCTTCCCCATACCTTATTTTAAACCACATCTTTTTTTTTTTTATTAACTTGAGTATTTCTTATATACATTTCGAGTGTTATTCCCTTTCCCGGTTTCCGGGCAAACATCCCCCTCCCCCCTCCCCTTCCTTATGGGTGTTCCCCTCCCAACCCTCCCCCCATTGCCGCCCTCCCCCCATAGACTAGTTCACTGGGGGTTCAGTCTTAGCAGGACCCAGGGCTTCCTCTTCCACTGGTGCTCTTACTAGGATATTCAATGCTACCTATGGGGTCAGAGTCCAGGGTCAGTCCATGTATAGTCTTTAGGTAGTGGCTTAGTCCCTGGAAGCTCTGGTTGCTTGGCATTGTTGTACTTTTGGGGTCTCGAGCCCCTTCAAGCTCTTCCAGTTCTTTCTCTGATTCCTTCAATAGGGGACCTATTCTCAGTTCAGTGGTTTGCTGCTGGCATTCGCCTCTGTATTTGCTGTATTCTGGCTGTGTCTCTCAGGAGAGATCTACATCCGGCTCCTGTCGGTCTGCACTTCTTTGCTTCATCCATCTTGTCTAATTGGGTGGCTGTATATGTATGGGCCACATGTGGGGCAGGCTCTGAATGGGTATTCCTTCAGTCTCTGTTTTAATCTTTGCCTCTCCCTTCCCTGCCAAGGGTATTCTTTTTCCTCATTTAAAGAAGGAGTGAAGCATTCACATTTTGATCATCCGTCTTGAGTTTCGTTTGTTCTAGGGATCTAGGGTAATTCAAGCATTTGGGCTAATAGCCACTTATCAATGAGTGCATACCATGTATGTCTTTCTGTGATTGGGTTAGCTCACTCAGGATGATATTTTCCAGTTCCAACCATTTGCCTACGAATTTCATAAAGTCGTTGTTTTTGATAGCTGAGTAATATTCCATTGTGTAGATGTACCACATTTTCTGTATCCATTCCTCTGTTGAAGGGCATCTGGGTTCTTTCCATTTTCTGGCTATTATAAATAAGGCTGCGATGAACATAGTGGAGCACGTGTCTCTTTTATATGTTGAGGCATCTTTTGGGTATATGCTCAAGAGAGGTATAGCTGGATCCTCAGGCAGTTCAATGTCCAATTTTCTGAGGAACCTCCAGACTGATTTCCAGAATGGTTTTACCAGTCTGCAATCCCACCAACAATGGAGGAGTGTTCCTCTTTCTCCACATCCTCGCCAGCATCTGCTGTCACCTGAGTTTTTGATCTTAGCCAATCGCACTGGTGTGAGGTGAAATCTCAGGGTTGTTTTGATTTGCATTTCCCTTATGACTAAAGATGTTGAACATTTCTTTAGGTGTTTCTCAGCCATTCGGCATTCCTCAGCTGTGAATTCTTTGTTTAGCTCTGAACCCCATTTTTTAATAGGGTTATTTGTTTCCCGGCGGTCTAACTTCTTGAGTTCTTTGTATATTTTGGATATAAGGCCTCTATCTGTTGTAGGATTGGTAAAGATCTTTTCCCAATCTGTTGGTTGCCGTTTTGTCCTAACCACAGTGTCCTTTGCCTTACAGAAGCTTTGCAGTTTTATGAGATCCCATTTGTCGATTCTTGATCTTAGAGCATAAGCCATTGGTGTTTTGTTCAGGAAATTTTTTCCAGTGCCCATGTGTTCCAGATGCTTCCCTAGTTTTTCTTCTATTAGTTTGAGTGTGTCTGGTTTGATGTAAACCACATCTTTTTTAAAATTAAAATGTGTTTGTTTAATGGTAGCGTTTGTGTAAGCTTTGGAATCATAACTGCTGCCATACACCGATCGATCAGACAGTCCCTTCAGTCACGGAACGTCTCAGTTTATTTATTTATAAGGTAATGATTCTGTTGTATTTTCTAGAGCTTAAAGTAGTATCAGCTTGGAGCAGAGCTACCTTGAAATGAACCTGTCTTCTTGGAAGGTAGCGCCAGAACACAGAGTTGAGCAGGTGTCATACTGAGTTCACCTGCAGGAGTCGCAGAAAGCCTCCGTACACACCTACTGTCCTCTGTGGATAGGCTCTGAAACAGCTACGTAGGAGAGGACGGATGTCAGCAGCTCTTTAACAATGCTGGCACCAAACACAGAAGGTTCAGTTATTTGGAAAAGCCATTGCTATGGAAATCCTCATTTCCCGACAAAGCCAGATAAATGGCTGGCTCCACTGGGGCTGGAAGTAGGGTGCTCCCGAGAACTGCCCCGCCCCGTGTTGCAGTTTGGAAAGGCTTGCCTCTCTAAGAAAGGAGGGAGGACAGTTTTCTTTTAAGGGCTTTAAAAATTCTGACCTCAAAATGAGATCTTTAAAATAGAGAGAGGGGAGTCTTTTAAATACATGCTTTGTTTTCAGGATTCCCAATGCTTTGTGTGACATCAGATTAGTCTATCTCTGACGCTATCTTACCCCGTGGTGCTAGGATGTTGCTTGGTTGTGGTGTTCGTGGCACACGCATGGTTTTATAAGTTTCTCCAAACTCAGTATTAGCAGCTTATCACTCAAGGTGCTTTCATGATGCCGCTTTCCTTTTAATCATAAGCTCTTTAAACCATAAGCGTTTTAGGCAAGTGAGTGGAAATGTACCAAGTCCATTGAGCGTTTTCCTCGCTTGTTGTTGCATGAGGAACTCGGAGTTCTTCCAAGCTGGTTTTGGTTAAGCTTCGAAATGGTGCTGGATTGTGATATTTTATGATGCAGTGTTAATCTTGAGCACAGATTGGTCTCCTGGGCTATGTCATTTGCATAGCCATCACTCTTGGCAGGGTTCTTCCCCGTGACTGCCCATCTTCCTTCCTTCTGACTATGTAGAAGAGGATTTCTCTTTTATCCAGGGGCAAAGCTGTCTCGATCACAGTTACTTTTTCTAAATCCAGTCTGCACATGCCTTCAAGCCCTGTGTGTAAGCCTGCACCGACGTCCCTGATAATCTTGGCTGAAGTACAACAGAAAGTGGTCTTCTTAAACATGGCTTAGAGCAAGGCAAACTCACACTTCTTAAGCCCGCTGCATTCAAGCCAGGCACACCATTATTTTTCCGAGATTATAATGATACAATATGATAGCTTTTCAGGCACCCCTATTGGGTAATAATAAGTCAGACAAATATCTATTTACAGAATTTTTGCCTTGATTGGGGAAACTAAGACTGACTAGCTACCTTTGAGATGTGAGTTTCGGTCAACAAGTTTTTTTTTTTTCTTCTTTCCTAGAAACTGTGGAAGCTTTCATGACAACAGTTGAATTTTTAGGTATACCAGTGATAGATAATAAGCAAAAGGATTAGCTACTTCCTACTGACTAGGAGTTGATGGTAATGAAAGCTCAGCTACTGAATCTGTCAGTGTGCCTGAGAAATCTTCATCTGCAGAGCATCCCGAGGTTGGAGAGCGAGACTCGAATTTGCTTTCAGGAGGGGTGGGTGTCACAGTTTGGAACTGTTCCATATGGGATGCTGGCTTCGATGCTCCCATATGAAATTTTCATCCTCAGGATAGAATGCACACACCTCTGAGGCTGGAAAGAGAGGTTTAACTCAGTACTCGGATATGAGCCCTCTCAGCTCCATTAGGTTAAACAAACGCTCTCCTGTGTGGTTTCTGTGAGCGTGACTGGTAACTCTGTTTCAGTTTAAGTGCTGCGGAGTGGTCTACTTCACCGATTGGTTGGAAATGACAGAAATGGACTGGCCCCCAGACTCCTGCTGTGTTAGGGAGTTCCCAGGATGCTCCAAGCAGGCTCACCAGGAAGACCTCAGTGACCTGTACCAAGAGGTAAGACCACGTGTGGTTCATCATCTCCTGGACAAACGTCCCCAAAGAACCTTCAACACCGTGCTGATTAAATGTCTACCTTTTGTGTAAATCATTATTAGGCCTCATTTTTATCTCTGATATATGATTTCTTTTTTAAAAAAAAGTGAAAAATCATAATAACCACATTTCAACAAACCGGAGTGGGAAAGGCCTAGTTCTATCATTAATTGAATTTTATTTTATTATTTAAAAAAAAAAAAACCCATTCTCGTTAATCAGATTTTACACTCTAACGCCTCCAGGCAAATCCTACTGTGCTCTTCTAGGGCTCTTTGAAAATAAGCAAGTGAAGATCGTGCAGCTAACAGGGTCTGTGGGAAGCCTGGGCTTTGGCTTTCCTGGGCAGACTGGTTTAGGGCCTTGATGCAGGAGAGAGAAAATTCTCCTGAGAAAATTCTGTGTGCTGCTCTCTGGTTCCCCCTGCTGGTGGTAACCGGTAACTTCAGTTTTAGTTTGCTTTAAAAATACTATGGCGGCGTTTAAAATCTATCATTTGGTGCCCCAAATTTTACTTACTGTGCGTTCTTCCAGGAGCCACCCAAACCATCAGTTGCTCTTTTCTAGGATTTTTTTTAATGTCCCTTGTCCTTAGGGGTTTCACAGTGAGTAATGAAATAGCATTCTCAAATTAAAAATGTAAAGTTTAGGGTTGGGAATTTAGCTCAGTGGTAGAGCGCTTGCCAAGCAAGCTGGGTTCGGTCCCCAGCTCCGAAAAAAAGAGAAGAAAAAAAAATGTAAAGTTTAACTGGGAGGCAAACATGGCTGGGTGAAATGGTTAAAGACACTTCCTGCTCTTGCAGAGAACTGGAGTTCAATTCCTGATACCCACTTGGTGTCTCAAAACCATCTACAACTCCAATTCCAAGGGATAGGGTACCCCTTCTGACCTCCACAGGCCCCTGCAGACACATGCACACACACATACACGTAGGCTTAAGTAAACTGAAGTTTCGTTGTAAGTTACAGTAGTGACTGGCTATGTGTGAATATCTCCATTAGCTTAGACTGAGTACTTAAAGTTAAAATTTCATCTCTTTGGTTTCACTAACTACATCTCTACCCGTGGACATGCCGTCACGGACGGAACACTGCCGAACGCTTTGGGCTTAACCTGAATACTCAGACTGTTTATGATAGAATAAGAATATGTATCTATGTGTTATGTGTATCTATGATATGACTGTAGTAGTTATGTGTGTGTGTGTGTGTGTGTGTGTGTGTGTGTGTGTGTGTGTGTGCTCGTGCGTGCTTTATATATACATCCAGATGCGCATGCCCTCGCTGTGTGCCTGTAGAGGCAGAGGTAGACTTTGGTTGTCTTCCTCCATTGCTCTGCTTTGGCATTTAAGATAGTGTCTCTCACTGAACCTGGAGCTTGCTGTCTTGCCTATGCTGGTTGGCAAGCAAATGCCTGACATCTGTCTGCCTCTCCTACCTCAGCAGTGGGGCTGCAGATGTGTGCGGCAGTGCCCAGCATTTCTGGAAGTGCTGGGGATTTGAACTCGGGTCCTGAGGTTTGCCTAACAAATAAGTACTTTACCCGCTGAGCCCTCTCTTCCCACTGCACTTCAGGACTTTAGAAATATCTGCCCTTTACGTACCTTAGGAGAATATAGCTCCCCCACCCACACTCTGGTCCACGTGTTTGTTTAAGGCCGCCTAACACAGTGAGTAGTGGAGATTCATACTTTATCCCGCACGCTGTCTGATATCTACTCATCTGGACTCAGTGCTGCAAGCTGAGTGGCTTCAACAACAGACGTAGGTTTGTGGTGTCACCTGGGAGAAATTCAAGATCACTATGCTTGCAAGGTCAGGTCAGCTTCTTCCAAGGCTGGGGAGGAAGGGCTCCCTGACTGCCTCTCCTCCAGTGTCTTGTACAAATGCTTTCCTGGTCTGCTTGATTTTTTTTCTTCTTACGGTATTTTCCGTGTGTGTTTCTGTCTCCAAATGTCCCCAAGCAGGTCACCTTGGAGCCCACTGTCCTACATGTTGGGTTCATCATCGCTTCATTACACTGTCAACAGCCCAGTTGTCATAAAATCAGAGCTGTGAGGAAAATAGATTAAACGTAAATTGTGTGAGGACACACACCGTCTAACTTACAACCAGGATGGTTGAAACAACTGAGTAACCCAGCCTGTTTATTTTAAAAGATAATAAAAATATGCATTGCAATTCCTCACGTAACTGAAGACTGATGTTTGGCTCTTATTACTTTGAACATGTTTTGCTTAGATGCATTTGGCTTCGGTGACACAGAGGATGCATCAGATACAGTTAACTCAAGAGGACGTGGTTGAGGCAGCGTTTCCACGTCCCTCAGTGGCTGTGCTCAGGCAGAAGTGCACTTCTCTGTTGTCGGACAGATACCGTAGAGCATGAGGAAATGCTGCCATGCTTTCGTTATACTACAGATCACAGGAGTCCATCCTTCTGAAAATGTTAAATGGAAACACAGTACACACACACACCCACATATACATCACACACACACACACACACACACATATAACACACATACACACTCACATATCTATCATACATACACACACATACACACATACTCACATATATATCATGCACACACACAGACACAGACACACATATATATATAACACACATGCACACATATATAACGCACATACACACTCACATATCTATCATACATACACACACACATATATAACACACATACAAACTCACATATCTATCATACATACACACACATACACACATACTCACATTTATATCATGCACACACACAGACACACATACACATATACATCATATGCACACACAGACACACACACACATATATATAATACACACTTACATATATATCATACACACACATAGATACACACACAGACACACACACACTTATATATATCATACACACAGATATACACACACAGACACACACACACTTATATATAACACACACACATACAGGTGCGCGTGTACCTGTGTGTGTGTGTGTGTGTGTATATGTGTGTGTGTGTGTGACTTGAATCCTATCAATGTTCCTAGTATGAATTTTGCTCATTGGCTAGTTCTAAAAAACAGCAACATAACAGTGCAAGTGACCACTTTTAGCACAGTGGGTTAGTTTCTGCCTTGGTGCTGGCGATGTGTTAGAGGAATGACCGAGATCATAGAACCACCATATACCTCTTCAGAATCTGAACGTGGATCATCTCTCTTCCTTTTAATTTTACTTGGCTGAAAATTATTCACTTTTATATTTGATATCAATTTTCTTCAGGGAAAACTCAATTAACTTTTCCCAGAGTGGGTGAGACTATTTTCGCTAAAGCTCTGTAATGGGATTCTTTCTTCTGGTGGTTTGTTTTTAGGGTATCTAATGGAAAACAATTGGAGGAAGACATATCATTGTGCATGTGCTAATTGAAAACCCAGATTTATTTAAACACGTTCAATCGTCGGCCGATGCGAACAATTATAAATTGATTTCAGACACAGTCCTCCGGTCAGGGTGGTTGTATCCGAACTGTCTGTTCTTGCATTTTACCACGGACAACTGATGCTGATATTAGTAATGATAACCGTACAGTTATATGGATAATTGACTCCCAAAAGTGGATCATTTAGGAACTTTATGACTCAATTACAATTAGGTCCATAATTAAAAAATAAGCATTCTGAGATCATCCACTTCTGCTTGCAAAACGCATGTTGAAATGGCAAAAATGAGCGACTAAGAGCTAGAGGCTTGGAGAGGATTCTTCTGAAGCTGGAAAAACATTTTAGACGTCTTCAAATATTTCAAAGTTCCTAATTCAGAACAGGAACGAAGCACACCCAGGATTTCTCCAAGGGCCAGAAGTTACAGGAAGGAAATTTTGCATCAGTGAAAGGAAGACCTTGTTCATCAAAATCTGTCCAATCAGGAGACAGGCTATCTTGTAAGCTAGTGTCTCATTGCTGAAAATATTAAAGTCAAGGTCGGATAGCCATGCCAACAGGTGCTGTAGAACAGGCTTTTAAATGAAGAGTGAATTCTACTAGATGGACTTCAAGGTCCCTTTATCTTCCATATTCTATCAGCCTCAAGATAAGTACTGGCTTTCTCCCTACACTCTCTCTTCAGAAGTCTGAAATCAGGGAAATAAATCATTCTCAACCATCTGGTGGCTTGCCTGGCTCCCTGACCCAATAATATTTTATGACACGTTTTGAAACCTTTGAAAAATGATAGAGCAGAAATACAGCAACAACCGCACATTTTAGAAATATCCTCACCAGAGGTACAGTTAGGGTTGGCATAGAAACCCCTCAAATGTCCACAATAATCCACATGTACCCTTGAATAAAAGAAAAGGCTTACTATTACATGTGTGGCTATCTTTGCCTCTCATTTTGAGTTTGTATATTCTGTAATTGTCCTGAGTTCCACACATAGTGTAGCACGTTGTGGACAAAATCCTTTCCGATAGCTTAAAGGGCAGTAATAGAGACATTGCTAATTTACCCACAACAAGAAAAAGACAAATACAGGAAAATTAAAACAGGTGGTAGTAAACACCTGGAAGTGTTTACTCAGTAAGAGGGTGAGACTTTCTTGCTGAAGGTGCTTCTTTAGACAAGATGAGGCTGTCTGAAAAGGTAGAATTTTAACAGAACTGGTGATGAGGACTCAGCTGTGCAAAGAGTGAGACCATCCACATAGCAGGCTTTGGGACTTTTTTTTTTTTACTTTAAACCCCTAGACTTTCTGCATTTCATGTGTTGTGTATAAATCTTAAATAATCAGTAACCTTTTAAAAGCAAATATGTTACTGTAAACCAAGTGTGACTTTAGATGAGTGCTTATCAACGTGTGGGTCATGACCCCATTTGGGGGTCAGATAACCCTTCCACAGAGATCATATAGCAGATATCCTGCATATCAAATATTTACGTTGTGATCCACAATAGTAGCAAAATAACAGTTATGAAGTAACAAGTAAAATAGCTTTATGGTTGGGGGGGGGTCCCTACAATGTGAAGAATTAAATTAGAAGGGTTGCAACATTAGGGATAACCAATGCTTTAGACAGTTGTTTCTTTCTTCTTCTTCCCCTTCCTCCTCTTCCTCCTCCTCCTCCTCTTTCTCCTCCTCCTCTTCCTTCTCTTCTACCGTCCATGAATAAAGGGCATCAGAGAGGCCTGTAAGTGTAGGAGTGAAGGGATGTCCCCTTCTCTGTTATTTGGCCTTCAGAATACAGTTATCCTAGACTGGAGACCAAGGGCTTAGTTAAGGAACAGGTGAGCATCAGTAAATGGAAAAGTTGTTGAAAGGAAACTAGGATCAAGGGAGATTTGAGGTAGCAGGAGCCAATAGAATTGGTGCTGATGTCTGGCCAACATGATCAAAGTTTCTCAAGAGAGTATGGGGTGGACGATGACATATGGAGAATTGGGAACTCTAGGTAAATCAACAGCAGAATTATTGCTAAAACTGACATATAGACAGATACAGAGTAACTAAAAATAAGTAAGAATAACTTAGATTTTGGTCACTATCATTGTTTGACGTCTTCATACTCCTATTAGAATTGTATAATGTGTGGGCTGAGCACAGTGAATTCACGTGACCCGTCCTCATTGAGATGCTGTGTGGTTCTGTTCTTGGCCATCCCTTTCGTATTCCTCTACACTGGAAAAGTAGTCAGTATAGATTTTCTCTATTTTCTGAGCAACTTCTCAGCCCTCAGCGTTGTCTGTTAATATCCCTCTCCTATTAGCATCTTTGAGCAGTTCTAGCAATCAGTATCCTTTGCGTATGAAACATTTTTCACACTGAGCTGAGGTGGAGATGTAATGAAATGTCGTGGGTGCAAAACTGCTGGGGTGGGAAATAATTATGGCCTCCGTCAAACTCTACCTACCTAAAGGGCCAGTTGCTTTTCGCCTACTCATCTTATTCTTTGATTTGTATGGGATTCTCCTCAGGACCAAGAAAATCTTCACACATGATACAGACTAGAAAGTAGGAGTGAGAATTACAGAGAACTGCAAGGAGTTGGAAGGGGGATGGGTTCAGCCCTTCAGGTGAGTTGGTCGAGTAAGAGAATCTAGAAAATAAAGAGGTGGGTCCTCCTGAAGGAAGGCACAAAAGGGAGCAGGGCTGGAACAGGCAATGCTTAGTTGTCATTGTCTTTGTGCTCCAGATGTGTGGTAGGAAGCACACGTAGCAGTGGCGGCATCTCATGGGCCTCTTGGTCTTAACCGATAAGTCGGTGTTTATCCAAGGGAGGAAAGCTTTTGATTGGCAGGGGGTAGAAAGGACCATTTCCAGATAAGCCATGGTCCGAAGTTAGAACTGACAGCAAGGGAAGAGAATGCCCCATCCCTGAGACGCACAGAGCAAGGGCTGGCTTGTGAATAGCCCCCATGTGGTCTGCTAACACACAGGTTTTCTAGTCTGTAATTGCCCAGTCAAAAGGCAACCATGCTCACAGATTTGAGGCATTCCTAGGAAAGGAAGTCTTATTACAAAGTAGTCGTGGGATACTGATTTATTAATAATGAGACTACGTATCCAGATAAACACACAGAGAGCCCCCTGCGCAGATGGTGACCGGCAGGCAGCTTTTCAGGCTTAGTGGTTATTTAGATGGAATTTTCCCAAGAAACTCCTTTCTGGGGTTCTTTGTATAAACTCAGAGATCTCCCCTCCCACCTTCCTTCTGGCTTCATTATCTCCTTCTAAACTGTCAGCAGGGTCAGGTTGACTCTGGCTTGGGTCTTGTCTGTTTTATCAAAGTCCCTGCAGGACCAGTTCGGGTTGTTTGTGGCTGGTGGGGGCTGGGAGCAAGCTTTTATCTTCAGGTTTTGCTTGATCTAATCTGGTTCGGAACCGCTCTGGTAGTTTTGCGGCAGGTAATACAAACGCATTGTTCTTCCAACCTCGAACTTCCTGTGCCTTATTCACCGTTCAGAACGGCCGCTCTCCGCCTCTGCTTTACGAATAGAGACTCTGCAGTGTTTGCTTGCAGAATGTGGTGTCATAAAAAGCCTTTATGGGATGTTGGCTTGCAAAAGTATGTTCCACAGCAATTAGCTTAGATCTGTTTTGTTTGTTTGTTTGTTTGTTTGTTTGTTTTTTAAATCACCAAGTGCTGGTGTTATAAAGAATGGGATGAGGCAGGGGATTAAGGTGGGGATCCAGACTTGAGGTAGAAAAATTAGATAGGAGACTGCTAGACAATTCACGTGATTATAAGGCCTGGGTTCAGTCTAAGGCATTGAAAATAGGGTGGAAGAAATAAGTGTGGAAAAGGTGCTTAAAAATCAAGAAAAAAATTTAGGCGTAGACTGTGGAGTGTGGCAGAGAAGCTGCAGGCACCCTGACTTTGATTTGGATCCTGGATATATGAAGTCTATACCGAAGGATTGGGGGTGATTAGATTCTATTAGTTCCAGCACTACCTTTAAGACTGTGGTCAAAAATTGCACGGTGGTACAAACACCCAGGAGGCAGAACTCTGCTAGAGGTGTGGGTTTTGTGTGTGCCAACTAAAGGAAGACGGTACAATAGCTTAGATGAGGTAGGGGTTTAACTTTTCTTTCCTAGACCAGTCAGCTGGTTCGGGCTGCCAGTCAGCTCGAGGCTGAAGTTGGCTCAGAGGCCAATGGTGGTGTAATCTTAGGTACCTGTCTCTCGGAGTTACTCTTAACGTTCTCTGAAGGCCCTAGGCAGAGGGAAAGGTCTCAACATGGGAGTATATCCTATTCCAGAAAGGCCTGTATGCGTGTTATGGTTTGATGTCCCTTAATCAATGCTCAGAAGTTTTATGGGAGGCAAAGTACAATATCGGTTCCTCATGCACCGCACGAATCATGGCTGACCCTGCTTTAAGACAACTTAACACTTAGTCAAGAGACCATTTACACGGAAAGGTACCTGGGGAAATGAAAATCTAAATACCCGGAGGAAACTGTTACCTTAAATCTAATGGATCGCATGTAAAGCAGAAATTGTCCAGACAAGAGGGTTATCCGATGGTCAACCGGATGGGAGGGAAGACGACGGGCAAGTCGGTTTCAGATTCTTTCTGTTGTCTCTTCATCACGGTCTCTGTCTGCTCAGTGTGGCCAGGAAAAGGAGAAACTGCAGATTATCGAAATTCTTGACCTGAAAAATCCGTCTCCGGTTAGCACAAAACCACGGAGCAAGAAGAGCAAGCGGAGTTTTCTGTTAGAACGAGCAAGGTGAGGGCTAGTACTGCTAGTTAGAAACCTAATTGCAGACCACTAAGCATTGGATTTACATTTAGAAATCGAATTCTTAGGTTTTATAGCTTGCTTTAGAGGATCAGAGGTTTAGTATCTGTACCTTACTTTGAGGGCAACAAAACAACAACAAAAGAAAACAACAACAAAAGAAAACAGGAGAAGATCACAGTCATGGGACCTTGTTTCTTCAGTGTGCTTTCATTTAGTCTAAAAACCGACTGTCACCTTTCCAGTAGGGTGTTCAAGTGCTGACAGAAACACTGAGTTTTTCCCAATGGGATACTTGCTTACACAGCATTCTGATTGACACTGTTAAATGGTTAAATGTATCAGCTCATTAAAACTCTAAGACAACTCTCTCAGTATTACCGGCATTTTGTGAAAAAGTCATCCAGGAAGAGATGAGCAGATTTGGCCTGAGGTTGTAAGGCTGTGAGTGACTGAGCTTGAATGTCCTTGGTTCAGCAGCCAGGGTTTAGATATCTCTAGTGATAAAGACATGGTCGAGAGCAAGATGAGTTTATTAAAACTTTTCAATCCTAAGTCTCACACTTCTTATCTGCTAGATACAGGATCAGCAGCATGAAGATTAGCAGGAATCTTCCGTCCGCTACTTGGCACGTAATAAGCATACATTTTCAGTGCACAGTGGTAGCTAATGATGCCAATAACAGCAATTTATTAAGGAATTTATTGAATTAAATGGAAACACGAGTGCACTGCAATTAAGTTTTTAACTAGCTGTGTTGGCCTTCATTTTGCTTATACTAACAGAAAAGTCTACATCTCTGGCTATGCGTTTTTGTGCTAACTGAAGGTGGTTTTTTTTTCAGGTCAAGGATTTTGATAATCTGCGATTGATTTCTCCTTTCCCTTCTTCTAGCAGTTGAACAGCCCAGATGGACAAATCACCTTAGAGGGGTCTACAAATAAACTCTCGTGTGAGCCAGGCACGGACCTCTTCCCCTGAGTGTGCTGGTGGAGTTTTTAGACTCTAGTCTCTGTGTGTACGGTTTCAGTCAGATTGCGAACCGTGTAGCCAAGCATCGTGTTTTATACCCGATAACATTGCCTACATCCTGTGGACATTCTGAAGATTCAGTGAGCTATGAGGACCTGTCGTGCGTTCAAAAATACTAACATGACTTCTGCATTAGTGTTTCCCGTGCCTGGATAAACTTAACTCGTTAGAGGTGAGAAGGTATTCTTTTAGGACATGCTGTCTAGGTCTTCCTTGAAGGAAGCACTTATGGCGCTGCTGGGGGTTAAGATTCTTAGTGAAGAATTTTTTGACCAACCTGTTTAACATCTATGAACTCACGAACTTGTATCTTTCATTTCTTGGACTCTTAAAAGAAATAGAACCGAAGATTATACGTTTGTACCCGATAATTACCACACTCATTTCAAACCAGAGTCATATTCGCCATCAAAAATCAATTATAAAAATATCAATACTGTTCTGCATATATCTATCGGCACCTCGATCTTATCTCACTTTATCTTCATAACCCTTCCAAGGACTGCCTGGATTTCTGATGTGGCTTGAGAATATTGAGTACTGAAAAGCCATGGGTGTTCTTCCAATTTTAGAAACTCATTTTGGAGATGATCAGAGAATAAT